>NC_056744.1:691139668-691424668 GCF_019279795.1 Protopterus annectens | reverse complement strand
TAGGGGTCGCCACAGCAGATCAACTGTCTCCATTTCTTCCTGTCCTCTGCATCTTGCTGTCACACCAACCACCTGCATGTCCTCTCTCACCACATCCATAAACCTTATCTTAGGCCTCCCTCTTTTCCTGTTACCTGGCAGCTTCATCCTTAGCATCTTTTTCCCAATATACTCTGCATCCCTCCTCAGCACATGTCCAAACTAACGTAATCTTGCCTCTCTGGCTTTGTCTTCAAACCTTCCAACCTGGGCTGACCCTCTAATATACTTATTCCTAATCCTGTCTATCATCGTCACACCCAGTGCAAATCTTAACATCTTCAACTCTGCCACGTCAAGCTCTGACTCCTGCCTTTTTGTCAATGCCACTGTCTCCAGCCCATATAACATAAATGGTCTCACTACCCTCTTGTAGGCCTTCCCTTTCACTCATACTGGTACTCGTCTGTCACAAATCACTCCTGACACTCTTCTCCACCCACTCCATCCTGCCTGTACTCTCTTCTTCACCTCTCCTCCACACTCACCATTACTCTGAACTGTTGATTCCAAGTACTTAAACTCATTCACCTTCACCACCTCTACTCCCTGCATCCTCACCATTCCTCTGTCCTCCCTCTCATTCACACACATATATTCTGTCTTAGTCCTGCTGACCTTCACTCCTCTTCTGTCTAGAGCATATCTCCACCTCTCCAGGGTCTCCCCCACCTGTTCCCTACTCTCACTACAGATCACAATGTCATCTGCAAACATCATAGTCCACGGGGACTCCTGTCTGATCTTGTCTGTCAACCTGTCCATCACCTTTGCAAATAAGAAAAGGCTCAGAGCTGATCCTTGATGTAATCCCACCTCCACCTTAAACGCATCTGTCGCTCCCACCGCAGACCTCACCACTGTCACACTACCCTCGTACATATCCTGTACCACTCTTACATACTTCTCTGACACTCCCGACTTCCTCATACAATACCACAACACCTCTCTAGGCACCCTGTCATATGCTTTCTCTAAATCCACAAAGACACAATGCAACTCCTTCTGACCTTCTCTGTACTTCTCCATCAACACTCTCAGAGCAAACATCGCATCTGTAGTGCTCTTTCCTGGCATGAAACCATACTGCTGATCACTAATCATCACCTCCCTTCTTAACCTAGCTTCCACTACTCTTTCCCATAACTTCATGCTGTGACTGATCAGTTTAATCCCTCTGTAGTTACTACAGCTCTGCACATCACCCTTATTTTTCAAAATTGAATGCATCAGAATGATAAACGTATATTAAATCCATTAGAAAAGGGTTCTAATATAGTTATTAAGGAGAAAGAGGAATACAACAATTTCTTCACATGTTAAACTGTTATCATGAGCTATTAAATTATCATAACTTACAATGCAATGATGAATTAACAAGTTTATTAAATAAAGGAGAGGTATTATATTTTTAACTAAAAAGAGATAGAATTGCTTAAGGAAAGATTTATGTACACCAGTTTTTTATATGCTTCCGAAAATACTTAAGCGTTTGAATAATCTGCCTGGAAGATCAATAGTAGCTGAATAAATGGTTTATTGGAGCTTCTGGAAAAGATTTTCAAATGAAATATTTTATCTTTATGTACAGAAAATGGATTCCTTCATATTAGAGCATATTTAATAGATAAGATCAAGCATTTGAAATGGGAAGAAGGTTTTATGTAGCTATCCTGTGATGTGATGGATTTGTATAGAAGTATAAAACATGAGTTTGTCAAAATCAAAGTAAACTTTACTGTCATTTAGAACTCCACATGTGTAGCCTAAATGAAATTTCATGCATCATCACAATTCTTAAGATTACAATGGAAAGTGAAACAACACATACAAGTAGAGGAATAAACATAACTAACAAATACAATACTACTCCCAATACACGCAAGAAAGAGTAGAGACATTTGCCAACACTCATAAATGAAAAGAATATCCTCCACTGGTTAAATTAACTACCCACTTAAAGTAATACAAAACACACTACAGGTTAAAACGGCTAAGTTATTTGTCTAATATCGCACTTGAGTGAGTTAAATAATACTGACTGTGGATATAATAAATAAATATTGAAATTACTTGGAATATATGTAAGTATATATTACACAAATAAATAAAAATTAACTTATTATGTATCCAGACCCCTGGGACTAGTGCCCGAGTTCAGAAATCTAATCACTGTAGGGTAGAAACTGTTACTGAATCTTGTAGCCCTGCAGCAGATGCTGTGATATCTGCTGCCCAATGCCAAATGCTTAAACAGTCCATGCGCAGGATGTGTGTTGTCCTGTATTATTTTGGTGGGCTTTTGGATGCTTCTTGCAGAATAAAGATGTTGTATCGATGGAAGACTGGAATCTGTTACCTTCTCTGCAACCCTCACCACTCATGGTAGGGCCTTCCTTTCTGTAACTGTGCAGCTTCCAAACCACACTGTGAAGTTGCAGGTGAGGATGCTTTCTATTGCACCTCTATAGAAGGTGGTGAGAATATGAGGAGGAAGCTTAGCTTTTTTCAGACATCTTAAAAAGTGGAGGCACTGGTGGGCTTTTTGACTAGCTGGCTGGTGATTCCTGATCATGAGGGATCCTCAGATATGTGTACTTGTGTATTTGGATTATTAACTTTGAGAAAAGTGTTGGGAGATACCCCACAAAGCAACTATGTTATTGAATTAACATAATACTTAGTAACACACAACTATTTTAGTTTTATTCAAAAAGTTTATTTATAAAGGAAGGTACAGCAATGGTTTCTGGGTTTGTACCATCATATGCAAATTTATTTATGAGAGAATTTAAAATGGAATACATTCATGCATATGGAAGTGAGGACTTTAAAATAATAAAAAAATCATTTTATGTATGATTTGATTTTTATAATAAGAGACAAATAATGATGGAAGAACCAAATGTCACCAACTGAATGGAAAAAGCAGACCTGGAACACTTTCACAAAAACCACGATACACCGTAGATTCCAATCAGTATTTATTGATGCTTCCTGGTACCTTGGCCAGTATGCCTTCAAATGGGAAATAATGATGGAGTCAGTAATTTTATGTATAAACAATAATAAATTCAGCCTGAAGTTATTAACTGGTTTTCATAGACTGGAATTTCATTTTCTGGATTTGTTATTATTTCATGATGGAAAGCAAATTACTTGGAAACTATCCAGAAAAGAAATAGCATCAATGAATTTTCTTCACGAGAATAGTGATCACAGTAAAAACTGAATTAATTGATTACCCTATGGACAGATGTTAAGAACTAAGAGGCTTTGCTCTGAGGAAAAAAAACACTTTATACAAGAAATGAAATTTGTTACAAATAAATTATTTAAAAGAAGTTATACAAAATCACATTTATTAGATGCTTTATATAAAATTATACAGTCATTCAAGATTAGTGATTTGGGAAATGGAAGGCATGTTGGGACATTTTTGCAAAGAGAATGACCCTTAAGTTTGTGTTCTACTGAGAGATATTATGTGCATAAAATGATAGAGGTAGTAAAGAAATATTGCTATATTCTGTGAGCTGATGAAAGTCTGCGGAATTTTTTTTCAACTAGCTTAATTTTTCACTTAGGCAAGGTCTGATTTTATTAGATAGTTGAAAAAGTGAGGAACAAAGGGAATAAATAAATAAAAAAAATAAATAAATAAGACAGAAGAATGTGAAATGAATGGTATACTACATAAAGCTGAACTGTGATTTAATTGCACATCACATAGGGTTGTGCGCATGCTTTAATTTGTGAATGTAATGATAATTTAATTTTTTATGTTATTACAACATCTAGAATGTATAAGGTGTAATATTGAATCTTGGCTGTTCATAGGTTCACAGGTTCATAGGAGGTTACTTGGCTAATGGACTTAGAGCCCTTACAAGCATAACCATATTTATCCCGAGTTGCCCCAGTTGTTGGTGGTTAGGTGAGTGAAGCTTGCAGAGGTAAGGGTTTGTGGTAGTTAATACTGAATTCCTCTGTTTAGGAGAGACATGGGCACCACCCCAGAAGTGAATTTGTGTCACCCATCCATTGATCTAGGGGGTCAGGGAAGGCTCTGCTTTACATTAACTGGAAGCTTGTTCTAGACACGTGTCAGTCTCTGGGAGATGTATCTATCTGTCTAGCATGACCTCTTCATGTCAGAGGCTAATTTAAGATTTTTGGAGTGAGTCACCCTCCTGCAGTTTGCTTTACGAATGTATAGCATTTCCGTGAGGGCCAGGACAGAGACTGCCCTGTAAACCAGGCACAAGTCACCCCTGAGCAACCTGTAGGAGACAAAATACACTGACAGGGCTTTCAGTCTTTCTACATAAGAGTTGTTTTGCGTTCCCTCTAATTTCTTGGTGAGAAACCTCTTTGGTATTTCTAGTTGTTGCAGGTGTCCAATGTGGTACATGCAAAAGGGAGCACTATACTCAATTATTGGTCTGGTAAGGGCCGCATATAATAGAGTTATAACCTCCTTAGATCTAGATTCGATACCTTTACTTATAAGATGTGCTACATAGAAAGATTTCCTTACTACTGTGGATATGTGGTGGTCAAAGTTCAGATTACTATCAACATGAGTACCCAGATCACGTACCACTGGGTCTGCACTTAGGGGGGATGCTGTCATAGGATCATAGGAGGTTACTAGGCTATTGTCTCTGAGGCCCTTATAAGCCTAGCCAAGAGTTTAGCCCATGTTTAGACAAGTTAGCACCCAACACCCCTGTCCAGAAGGGAAACAGTTGAAATCCCAGGAATGTATTTTCTGTTTCCCATCCAGTTATCCAGGTTGTGCTTAAAAAGAGATAATGAGGTACTCTGCTTGACGTGGAGAGGGAGTCTATTCCACAGATGGGGGAGTCTCTGGGACACAAATTTATCCCACCAACAAGTCCTATTGATATCACAGACCAGGTTGAGGTTGCTTGTACAGGTTGCTCGAGTGGAGCTTGACTTGTGGATATGCAGCAGTCCCATCAAGGCGGGGTCTGAAAATGCTTTGCATGCCAGACAGAGGTCACCTCTGAGGAGCCTGTATGAAACTGAGTAGTGGGACAGGGCTTTTAGCCTATCTGTGTAGGATAGTTGTTTGAGGACCTGGATTCCCCTGGTGAGGAACCTCTAGTGGTCTCTCCAGCTGCTGCATGTGCTTTGCGAGGTATATGCCGAAAGGGGTATTGTACTCCGCAATTGGCTTATAACGTAAGAATACAGGGATCTTATGACCTCATTGTCCCTGAATGAGATACCCTTACTTATGAGATGGACCATGTAGAAAGCTTTCTGTACAATGGAAGCAACAAGGTGGTCAAAACTCAGGTTGCTATCAACCTGGGTGCCCAAATAACTCACTACTGATTGTGTACTTAGGACGTTGTTATTAATGTGATAATATGTGGGGATGTCACTCTCCCCAAATGGAATGATGATGCATTGTCTGGCATTCAGCTCGAGGCCATGTTTCTGGGACCAGTCATTTGTTTCGGTGAGACCCTCTTGGAGGACGTCCACATCACCTGGAGAATTGATGACTGTGCCTAGCTTGCAGTCATCTGCAAACCTGATCAGCCATAGCCCACTGGTTTTGGTCTGCACCTCAGAGAAGTATACCCCAAACAGCAGAGGCCCTAAGACCGATCCCTATGGTACGCCGCTCATTACAGGTCTACTGCTTGAGGTGGCTTCCCCTATTTTGATTAGGTGGGTTCTATCAGTGAGCCAGTTTGCCACCCATCTGGTAACATATGGATTGATGCCCAGTTGAGAGAGTTTATCTACTATGTCCGAGTGGGGAATAGTGTTGAAGGCTATGGCCAGATCAAGGTAGGCGGTATGCACCGTCTTCCCCCCATCCATGGTTTTGGTGACTGTCTCAAAGAAGTCAACAAGATTTAACAGACATGACCTCCCCTTGACAAAGCCAAACTGTGTGGGGTCAATTGTTTGGAGGTTGCCAATGTCCCTGTTCATGAGGTCCATGATAATCCATTCCATGGCCTTGCAGATCAGGCTAGTTAGGCTGATGGGTCTATAATTTCCTGGATTGGTGGACACTCCACCTTTGTGTAAAGGGGGAGCAGTGGCTGTCCTTCACTCAGCTGGGACAAAGCAAGTACTCAGGCTTTGGTTGAATAGGGTGCCTAATGGGGCTGAAAGTTCATGCCTGAGTTCATGTAGGATGCAGCCTGGGATGTTATCAGTTCCCATGGAGACTGTATTTTTTGCCTTTGAGAGGGCAGTGATGAACTGTTCCATAGAGATAAGGGGAGGGGGCAGTTAGTGGGGATGTCCTGATTTACAGACGGGGGGACAGAGGGGAGAAGTTTTCGTTGAATCTGTCAGCCAGTAGATTGGCTAGATCTACAGCATTTGTGTATGTGGTGTCCTTGACCACCAGTTCTGAACAGATATGGGTGCTTCCTTTGAGATTGCGGACATATGTGAAGAAGGTCTAATGATTGTCTGTAGTAGATGTGGCCAATTTGGACTCGAAGTTGGCTTTAAAGAATTTTACTAGTGCCTTATTTGCTTGTTCAGGCTAAGGAGAGATTGCTTCCAATTGGGCACCTGCTCCTTCATGGTCCTGGACAGCAATTTTTTCCTTTTGTTATAAAGTGTATTTATTGCAGATGTCTACCAGACAGGTTTACTCTTCCTTGCGAAAGATGATTTTGTCCTGTCAGGTAATCCTGATTCCTTGCATCTATATAAAGGGTCTATGTCATATATTAGAAATTCCAAAATGTCGAACACCATATGTTTGAACTTGGAATTTTGAATATTGAAAACATCGAATGCTCAGAATAGCAAATTTTTTTCCCAGGGAAAAAATTTGCTGTTCCGAGAAACATACACACAACACAAGCACACCAAAATAAATAAACCACACACATACAGTTAACAAAATCCAGTCCCACACTAAACCACACATACATTACTAACTATCCACTTACCTTAACCCGCACCCTAACCCTAGGGTCCGTAACTACCGCACACATACCCTCGAAACTATACACAAACAAAGCAATAAATACACACACATACAGTTAATAAAACACAACCCTACACTACACCATACATACATTACTAACTATCCACTTACCTTAACCCGCACCCTAACCCTAAGGTCTGTAACTCTCACACCACAGCGAAGGAAATAGCGAAGCCACGGAACAGCCCACCAAAATCTTGCCCTAGGTAAGATTTCAATGTTCCGGGGGTTCGCTATTTTCAACATTCAATGTTTTGGGTTTGACATTTTAACGAATTTTGATATAGACCCTATATAAATGCTCATATAGTACTTTGGTGTAGATTTGGACATTGGTGCCAGTTCCTACAGTGGGGGAGAGGGCTGTGAAGCTGTTTATACCATCCCTCAGGAGGTTGTAATCAGCTTTGGGGAAATATTTTTGTTTGACCCTAGCTAGAGGGGGTCAGGGGAGATAGTGACTTTGAAAGTGACCACTTTATGGTTGGATCTTACCAGGGAGGATGAGACCATCGGGATACTGCAGTGGTTACTCATGTTGGTTAATACCAAGTCCAAGATATTGTCACCTGCTGTGGGGGTATTGATTAGCTGTTCCAAGGCATTTGCACTGATAAAAATTGAGGAATCTCTGGGCATTTGTGTTCTGACATGAGTAGTTTTTTTTCCCCAATCTATGGTTGGGTAATTAAAGTCTCCCAGGATCAGGGTAAAGGGTTGAATCCTGATAATTTGAAGAGGTCTAAAATGTAATTAGCAGTGATGTCAACTTTTCCAAAGGGAATAATAATGCATTTTTTTTTTTGCATTTAGCTTTAATCAGTGGCTTTGGCATCAATAACGTTTTTCTGTATTAACCCTTTATGCAGTATATTAACATCATTGGGGGACTCAGTAATTGCTCCCAATTTGCAATCATCAGTGAAGTTGGTCAGCCACAGGCCATCCAAGTTTGCCTGGACCTCTGAGAAATAAATTCCAAACAGTAAGCGGCCCAGCACAGAATGCTATGGTACACCACTGGTGACTGCTTTTTTGCTAGAGGTGAAGTCACCCAATTTGACAGTATGTGTCCAGTCGATGACCCAGTTAGCCATCCATCTGGTAATGTAGGGTTAATTCCCAATTGGAAGAATTTCTCTGTAATACCTGAGTGGGGCATTGTATCAAATGCCTTGGCTAGGTTACTGTCTTTCTTTCATTCAGAGCCTTGATGTCTTTCTCAAAGAAGTCAATCATGTTTAACAGGCATTATCTACCTTTTTAATTAATCCGAACTGGGTTGGTTCCAGAGTTTGGATATTACCTATGTTGTTGTTAATATGGTCCATAATAATTCTTTCCATGACCTTGCAGATGAGGCTAGTCAAGCTTATGGGCCAATAGTTGCCAGGCTCAGTTGAAGGCCCACTTTTGTGTAGAGGGATTACTGTTGCTGTCCTTCATTCTGCCAGAACATAGCCAGTTCTCTGGCTGTAGTATAACAGGGATACAAGTAGGTCTGCTATGTCAGGTCTATATTAGATCGGCAAATGATTACAATGTTAAATCTGACACTGTCGACATGTAAACAGCGAAACCGCAAAACATCAAAGAGGTAAATGGAAATCTCTGTACGGGGAGATTTCTGTTTACTTCAGTGTAGTACGGTCTCGGAGTTGGAATATTTAAGTAGCGGGGTGGTGGGGGGTGCAGGTGGGCTTACCCCCCCTGCATACAGCAAGTAGTTCTGTTTTCTGACTTTTTAAAATGTTTTTATTAGGTATTCGATGTTACTGGACTTCGACGATATGGTGTTGATCATATCATATTCGAAGTTCAGTAACTTTGAGTATCTAATATAGACCCGCTATGTCATGTTTTAAGTTGTTTCAAAGGCAACCTGGGATGTTGTCTGGTCCCACTGATGCTGTGTTTTAGCCTTGGGGAGCACCTAGATGACCTGCTGTCTTGAGAAAATAGGCTAAGGAATGGTGGCAGGTATACTTTGGGGATGACTGGAAGGGACAGGTGGTGAAATCTGCCCCAAATCTATCAGCTAGCAGGTTGGCTGTTATCTCCAATTGAGTATGGGTGGTGCATCCACAACCAATTCATTGTCTAGCTGGGTATTCCCTTTTAGATTTCCGACGTAGTTAAAGAATGTCTTGTGATTATCCTTTGCTAGGAAGGCTATTTTTGCTTAATAATTAGCTTTGGAGGACTTGAAAAGATCCCTAATTTGTTTAAGCTAGACAGAGATTTCTTCCTTTGCTAAGCCAGTTTCCTCCTATTCTTGGACATTAGTTTCTTTCTCTTGTTGTATAGTCTGTTTATACAAGGGTGGCTTGTTTTTTGGAAAGACCTGGTTTTAATCCGGTCAGGTACAGAAGATTATATACAACTGCTTAAGTGGTTGTACAGGGCAATGATGTACACCTCTGCATAGGGAGTCTGTGTTATTTGCATTCAAGGGGGCTTTGAAACTTCTTACACCATGACATAGTAAGAGGTAATTTGTCTTAGAAAAATTCTTAAGCATTTTTGAGCTTGATGGGGTACCTGGTCTTATAATTACTCAAACAAGACTGATTTATAGTCTGATCTAATGGTTATGTTGTTCTTAGCTTTAGACCTTAACAAACTGGAAGGCAATGTTGTTCTGGTTTGCCTGGATAGAAGTCTGTGAGCAGGCAAGCCAATTATATTGTCACTCGGTATGTTTCTGAGATTATGTAAATTCAAAAAGACATTAGTATTTTCACACTTTGACCTTTCAAGTAATTGCTTTGCGATCTAGATAACGTATCAGCCAGATAAAGAAGTTTGCCTTTTGTATAGACCATTTTGAAGCCGTACTTTTGCAATTTGAGCATCATTCTTTGTAATCTCGCTGGAGGTGTATACATAGGCTTTGTTAGAATAGTAACTAGAGGTTGGTGATCAATTTCAATCTGAATAGCTCGACCATAGATATAATCATGAAACTTTGAAAATGCAAATACTGTTGCCAAAAGTTCTTTCTCAATTTGAACATACTGCATTTCAGTTTGGGTAAGGGTTCTAGATGCAGAGGCTACTGGTCTGCCTTCTTGAAGAATAACTGCACCAAGACCAAATTTTGAAGCATCACAGGAAAGAGTGACTGATTTATTGACATCATAGTATCTTAATGTAGGTGGGGTGGCAATTTTCTGCTTAAGGTCTTCAAATGCTTTCAGGTGCTGTTCCAACGAAGACCATGTAACATTTATGCACGTCATCTCTCTCAAAGGTGCTGTCAACTCCCTGAAGTCTGGTATAAACTTGCCTAAATAGTTGACCATGCTAAGAGAACATTGTAGAGCTTGAACATTATCTGGTGCTGACATATCAAGAATAGCTGCTTGCTTGGACTTGTCTGGTCTCAAGCCAGTGCTGGTAAATAAATGACCTACATATGTAACTTCAGGTAGTTTGAATTTGCACTTTAGAGGGTTGGGCTTTAAGTTCACTTCAAGTGCTCTGTCTAGAACTCTCTTAAGGTTTCTGTCATGCTCTGTTTCACCATTGCCTCCAACCAATAAATCATCTACTGTTATGACACAAGGATAACCTGAAACAATTTGCTCCACTGCATGCTGGAAGACTTCACTGGCAGAATTTATTCCAAATGGCATCCTTAGGAATCTATATCTGCCAAACGGGGTACTAAAAGTAGTCAGCAATGAGGATTTGCGATCAAGCATCACTTGCCAAAATGAACTTTTTACATCCAAGACAGAAAAAACAGTGGCATTCAGTATTAGGGCTGCTACTTCCTCAACTGTACACATTGGATGATGCGGTCTCTTTAAGCTTTGTTCAAATCTCTTGGGTCAATACATATTCTGGTGAGATGTCAGCACCAGATAATGTTGTGGTCATCTCTAGCTAGAGAAATTGTGTTGAAAGCCTTTGAGAGGTCTGAGTCTTTTTTTATGGGCTGCTACCATAGACGACACCCATTCAGTTGGTTCTGTAACTGGACAAATTACACCTTGCTGAACTATTTTGTCCAAATGAGCTTTGACTTTATCCTGCATAGTTATTGAAAATTTTTCTTGCTGTTCTGACTACTGGACTGACCTCTAGGTCTAACTTCATAGAACACACAGCTGAAAGTTTTCCCAACTTCTCATCAAAAACATCAGCATACTCTGAGAAAATAACTTGAGAAAAATTGGAACTAGGATATGTGCTTATGTGATGAACTTCTTTGGCAAAAGAAAGCAGATTCATTCTCAAACTGTCTCTGAGACCCAGATCTTCGAACTACATGGAATGACAAGCTGTAACAATTCCTAGCCACATAACATGAAAGCACTACTGATCCTTCAGCTTGAATTTCTTCACCTCCATAAGCAACATGTTTCGCACTACTAGCCACATTGAGGTGTTCATTACTTCTCACCTTAGCAAATGTGTCTGCTGACATAACATTACACTTTGAACTAGTGTCTACTTTGAGCTTGGTGGCTTTACTATTGATCTGGACAGTAAAAAATACTTTGTTCTTTGCCAACAAATTCACTGCGTCAACCTTTTCACCAATTACTGATACACCATCTACGTAGAAAGTAGAATTGCAGCTCTCTATATGATCAACTCGCTTTTTTGAATGACCCTTCTTTATAACTATGTGAGGTTTACTTGATTTGCAAAACTTTTGAAAATGGTTCCATTTTTTTACACTTGTGGCATTGCTGACCAAATACTAAGCATTTCTTTCTTTTAGACTCATGACTGGCACCGCAACTGCAACAGTTAACAATAAAGCTGGATTTGGGTTTTGCTGATTCATGTTCCTTTCTTAGAGCTTGCTGGAACACTACGTGGTTTCCCAGGAGAACCAACAGGGGCTGTAGCTGCCATGTGCTTAGGCCTGCTTTTGCTTGCCACATGTTGCATGATGTCTACATTTGCTCTGGAGCCTGCTGAAACCATGCTGTTATCACTTGCAAGCATACTTGTGTGCCTTTCTGTAACTTCATGGATTTGACAAATCTCAATAGCTTTACTCAGCGTTAGATCACTGTCACAAAGCAAAATCATTCTCACAGCAGCATTATTAATACCACATACAACCCTGTCCTTTATCAGCTTATATTTTAAGTCACCAAACCAACACATTTTAGCTTTGTTCCTCAGGTCAGTAATATAAGCTACAAAAGTTTCCCTTGGTTTTTGATCTCTTGTGTAAAACAAATGCCTCTCTGATGTAATATTTGTCGGGTTCCTATCAGATAATCGAACTTCTGCAAGTTCAAACCTCATATGATTGAGACCATAAATTTGAATTTGCAGAAGTTTGAGCATTTCAACGGAATTCTCCTTAAGGGGAGCTTTCCATTTTGTTCAATGTGGTGCGATCTCGGAGTTGGTATATTTAAGTAACAGGGGGTGTGGGGGGAGCAGCCCCCCATGTGGCGGGTGCAGGGGGGCTTTCCCCCCTGCTTACAACAGTTTATTTTGTTTTCTTTTCTTTTTTTGTTTCTTTACCCATAGTCAAGTTTTTTAACTTCGAACAGGATGGTTCGAACATTCCTTGTTCGAAGTTATTAAACTTTGACTATGTGATATAGACCCATATTTGTCTAGGGGTTACACATTTCTCTGAATTTGCACTTCAAACACTTAGGGTCTTTACTTGATTCAGCCTGTTCAACAATATGGTGATTTTCACCTTCTCCCTCATATACTGCTGGTGCATACACAAATGAACGTTGTCTTTCAATGGCCTTGCCAATGGCAAGGTTTAGCAAAATGAATGCCCTGGTGCAATCAGTTTCGTCAGATTAAGCTGCTTGTATAAAAATATTGCACTCTTGCTCAAATATTCTCCAATTTTTCTGCAACATTCTGATCAAATATAAGTGGTGAGGTCTTTCAAAATCTGTCTGCCATTATTAACACATACCAGTGAAGGATTTTCAAATATGCACGAACACACACACATATACATATGCCAGAAATTTATGCCAGTATTCGTAACTTTTCCCAATAGCCCAATAAGCCTCTGCATAACTGAACTTTGTGAAATAAGTCTCTTGGGTACTGCAATACTCTTGCAATTGTTGTACTGTAAAAGTAATTTATCATCATTTTAAGAAACATTTCAAAATAACTGCACTGTGCGAATGAACTAGGCAGAAGAAGCTCAGAGTAAGAAACATTTCGAAGTAACCACACTTTGTGAATAAGCAGTACACAACACACTGAAACATCCCCAAAATGGAGGTACTTTGCTAGATATTTTTTTGCAGTGCAAGAAACACTCTGTAATGGCGGCACTTTGAGAATAGACACACCCAGCACAAGAAACTTTTCAAAATGGCTGTACTTTGACGGTACTTCACGAAACAGTTGCACTTTGCACACAAATAAACTCTTTGGAATACATGCACAGTAATAAGCATACACTGTAAGCACTTTTACACACTTTGAGATATTTCGAATAACTCTAGTTAGGCCCTAAATAAAATACAAAGTAGTAATTATGCCAAAACTCGGTACTTTGCCAAAAAACATGCAGTCATCTTGCTTTATTTATGCTTAATGTGCCCTTTTTGCCCTTACTATATTATTTTTGCTCGTTTAATCTCTTTTCATGCCCATTGTACTTTTCTTGTGCTCATTTTACTTTAAACATGCCCATTTTGCAATTCTGAGGTAATTCTAAACCCTTATGTGCTTTTCTGATAATTGTTTTATCAAATATCTTAATTTTAAACATTTTGTTTTAATTAATAAACCTTTTGTGCCTCTAGCTTGTTTAATTAATTTATTTTTATTTATTTATTTATTTTACATTTGTTGACCCGGTATGTGTAACTGAAGAGCCTTTTTTCAGGGGAGGCCCAAGGAGAAAAGCTCCATACATTTGTACATTTAACATATGTCAAAACCAATTAAGCACAAGTAATGATACATAATTCAAAGAATACACAAACTAGATTTTAGTAATATATCTTATCAGATATAGATATATTAACGTTGGTGATTACTTAATGCATTAGAGCTCATATTGGAAATTGCAGATTTGGCAGGATATGTAAAACTGAATGTTACTCAAAGATGTAAACAGTTTAGGTTAAGAAGGCAGTTGAGGGAATAGTTAAGGAAAGAATAGACTGTGCTTCTGTCTAGCAGGAGGTAGACTGTAATTTAGGTGGGGGGAATTATTCAGAGGGGGTGATTACAATAGCAAGTCCAATGATGTTTAAGATACTCTTTGGTGGCTGTCCTAAATTGTCTGGGATGTGTGAGGGTCTTTATTTCAAGAGAGAGTTTATTCCAAGCAATGGAGGGATCTTAGCTGTATATATTACATCCAGATTTGGTCTTGGGTTTATAGATATGTAATAGGCCTTGGGTAGAGCTCCGGAGAGGTCTAGTAGGAGAATAGTAGGAGATGAGGGAGGATAGGGCTTGGCAGTAGGAAGGCTGAAATATGATAGAGTGGATGATCTGTAGCTGGGAGAGGAGAAGTAGGTGGGGTAATCTGAGCCAGTTTCAGTGTTTTAGAGAGAGGCAGTGATGGTATTTGTAGGTTTGCTGGGCAGTGAATCTTGATGTCTTGTTGTAAGGAGACTCTAGTTTAGTCAGTAGAGAGGAGTTGAGATTAGTGAGAATTTGGGAGCTATACATTAGGCAGGGTAGGAGGTAAGCATGAGAGAGAGTAATCATAGCATCAGCTGTGAGAAACTTTTTGTTTCTGTACAGCAGCCCTATTTTCTGGTGGTTTTTCTAATACAATTATTCACATGCAAGTCAAATTTAAGTTGGTCATCGATGGTAACGCCAAGGAGTTTTGTGCTGGATTCCACTTTGGTGGGGTGTTATTGAAAGACATTATGGAGAAGGTGGATTTGATATAGCTAACATTTTTGGGGAGAAACAGTAACAGTTTAGTTTTTTTTTTTTTTGGGTTAAGGATAAGCTGATTATTAGAGTGCCAGGTTTCGACTGAGTTAAAGGATGTCTGGGTAGCTGATAAGAGTTCAGAGGGAGAGTTGGCAATGGTGATGACTGTAGAGTCATCACCATATTGAACTAGGGAAGACAGAGGGCAAGAAGCATGGAGTAGATTTGTAAAGATATTGAAAAGTAGTAGCCCAGGAATAGATCCTTGGGGGAACACCCATTTTTTTCTGGGAGAGGAGGTGAGAGTGCAGAGTGCCATCTCACTGACTGCAAACTGTCAGTGACGTAGCTTGAGAACCATGCAACAGTTTCAGGGGAGAAGTTAAGGTTAGACAGTTTATCCAGCAGGAGACAGTGAGAGACAGTATTGAAAGCCTTTGAGAGGTCTAAGAATAGACAAGAGATACGTTTGTGGTCATCTCTAGCTAGAGAAATTGTGTTGAAGAAGGATAGTAGGGCTGTGGTTGTGCAGTGTTTAGGTTGAAAGCTATGCTGAGTGCGTGTGATCACATTTTCCTGTGTTAGGTATTGCATAACTTGTTTGCGCAAACATTTTTCTAGGACTTTAGAGAGAGGGGAGAGGATAGCAATGGGTCTTAAACTGGTGATATCTGAGGAGTTACCTCCTTTGTGAATAGGTAGTGTGTAGAAATGTTTTCAGATTGAAGGTACTTTTGACTCAGAGATGGAGCAATTGATGAGGATAGATACAGGAAGATCAAGAGTCAGCTGCTATCTGAAGAAAATATGAGGGGATGTTATAGGTTGATACTGAGCATGGTTTTAGCTTGGAGAGTAAAGTTTTGATATAGCTGGTAGGTAAAGGTTTAAAGGAAAATGTAGGCACAGAGGTAGTAGTTAGAGCAGGTTTGGAGGAATTTGGAGGGTTAGAATTTGAGGAGTTACTATTAGCGTTAAACATCTTAGAAATGGAGTCAATAAAATAGGTATTAAAGGTGTTGGCTGTTTCTTCAGGTGTCCTGCCTGGGCATGAATTAGGGGAAATAGGATTACCAGGGTGTAGTATTTGATTTACAGCATTCCAGAAAATTTTAGGATCTAATTTTAATGCTGTTGGAGGGTTGAAATAGAAGTCTTTTTTGTCTTTATAGATGAGTTTTTTTGTTTGATTTCTGAGTTATTTATATCTTTGCAGGTCTGCAGGGAGATTGGTTGTGCCCATTTTTTCCAAGACTGGCCTCTAGTTTTCATTAAGGTGTGAATGGTTTTTGATAACCATGGAGATATGTTAGAATTTATACGTACTTTGTGGAGAGGAGCTAATGAGTTTAAGATGCTAAGGAAGGCAGAGTTGAAAGCTTGGACTCCTTCATCTAGTGGGAGTTGGGTGAGGTATTTCCAGTTTACTCTAGACAGGAGTGTAAAAAGTTTCTGTGTGGAAGTTAAATAGTTTGCAACAGGTAATATATCTGTATGGTTTAGAGAAATGGGGAGTATATCTAAGCACTTTTATTGGGGAGTGATCACTCAGGGTGTTTGGTAATGTTTCTGGGTTATGGTATTTGGAGGGATTTGAGACTAATATCCAGTTTAAAGGGTGCTAGGTGTGTGTGAGTTATTAGTATGGGTTGGTTGAGAGATTAGTTGTGTAAAGCCATATAAATTAATGTGAAGTGGAGAGCTAAGATTACCAAGAGTTAACCAGTTTATATTTACATCCCCAAGGAGGATGATTTCATTGGGAATGTGATGAGAAAAATAGGAGAGGATGTTTTCCAGCAGAGGAATATTGCCCCTTGGTGGAATGCAGATGGCTGCTATTGTGACAGTGGTGTAGTCATTAAGTTTAAGGTTAGCTGACAGTAATTCTGCAGGTGGAAATAATGGAATTGATTGTATGGGGCAAGAGAGAGTGAGATTGTTAGTGTAGACAATGGCAACTCCACCTCCTTTTTTGTTTTGGCAGTCTAGGCAAAGTATATTATATCCAGGTCTGAGACTGTCTTTGTCTAGGTTTTGGGGTTTAGCCAGGTTATGGTTAATAATGTGGTTTGTGCCCTTGTAATGCTCCATTTTATCTTTTTTATAAAATAAACTGTTCATGCACGTTTTCATTACTTTTGGTTCTTTTCTGGCCCTTTTTCATGCTTGTTTCTCTTAGTTTACCTTCACTGTTAACTCTGCACCTGGTAGCTCTGGAAAGCAGTCTCTGGAATCCCAGTTCTGACACCATGTCACTCGTCTAGTTAGGATGTAATAGACGAGTCTTTGTGGGCTCTGTTCAAGCAGCTTTGTTATGAACAAACACATCAGGATTGAGGCTTAATAACTTTAACTTAGATAAACTTATAAACAAACTAGCTGTTACACTCATACATGCTCACTGTCTGGCTGTACTCTCAAAATGGCACTGAAGCTAGCACATGCTTGCTATTTATATGCACGTTCAGTCCTTGAAATGCTTCTTAAAGATACAGCACACATATTCTGTTCTACAGGGGACCTATAGCTAGCTATGATGTGGTAGGGGGCTTTGCCTATAGTTAATTGGACATGGAGTAGCTCAAGAGAGTCATACTGTTTGATGAGCCTTGAGGTGTACTTATCCTTAATGAAGATGGATACACATCCTCCTTTGGTTCTTTCATGCTCAGTTTGTGGTCTGAACATATGAAAGGCATTGTAGACCTGGACGTCCGGGTTACTTTTCATATTAAAATATAGGACTTATAAGCCACATGATGATTTAAATGTAGAGATTAATTGGAATTATTCTATATAATGTAATACTTTGTGACTTTAAGAAGTTGAAATGATGAAAGTGGATCAGTTATGTTAATTATGTACATGAGGTACATAGATTGAGACTTTTATCCCCATATAGGCTGGTGAGCTAAGGCACCAGGGATTTTTAGATTTTTTATGTAAAAAAATAGTTATGTTTTCATGTTAGTCAGGACAAGTAGTCTTTTATGAAAAAAATAATGTGTGTAAGTTCTGTTTTGATAGACAGACCGATCCCTGCTTTGGTACACCTACCACCCTCACTGGTGTAGAATACTGGGTTTTACCTTCCACGTAGAATGCAAGTGTACTTTAAAGTGAGGAAGAACTTTCTCTTTGCATAATCAGCTTTTCCAAGTGTGTTCAAGTTGCAAAATCTTGGAATCACTAAGTTTCACATCTTAGAGTAAAACAAGTGATTGTCAAACACTACTACTGTGCAGTGTTTTGGGGACGTTTCTCATATGCCCAATCTTGGGTGACCATTGAGTTGGGGTATATGTGTGTGTGGCAGATCATTCATAGGTTCATAGGTTCATAGATGTGTACTAGTCTAATGGCCCTGGAGCCTTTACAAGCCTAGCTCATAGAAGTGCCCTGGCATCGTGCCACCCGACATTAGTTCCCAGTGCCTCTATCAAGTAGAGCCACAGCAGTGATCCCAGGGTAAACTTTCTATTTCCCATCCACTCATCAAAATTTCTCTTGAAGAGGTCCAGTGAGGTGCTCTGCTTGACATGTATGGGAAGTCTATTCCAGAGCATGGTCAGTCTCTGGGTTATGAACACATCCTTCCAGCATGTTCTGTTGATTGTGGTAATGAGGCTGAGGTCTCTGCAGCATGTGATGCAGAGGGATTTGGATTCCTTTAGATGTAGCATTTGTAACAGAGCTGGGTCAGACATGGCTTTATAAGTCAAGCAGAGATTGCCTCTAAGTAGACAATATGAGACAGAGAATAGCTGGAGTTTTTTTGCGTCTGACCATGTAGAACATGTGTTTAAAGCCTAGGATCCTCTTTTTGAGGTACTTTTGCTCATAGGTTCACAGGTTCATAGGTTGGTACTAGGCAATTGGCCCTACAGCCTATACAAGCCTAGCCATAACAAGGTTCCTTTTGAAGAGGGCCAAGGAGGTGCTCTGCTTGACATGTATGGGCAGTCTATTCCAGAGTCTGGGGAGTCTCTGGGTCAGGAACCTATCCCTCCAGCATGTTTTGTTTATTGTGATGACAAGGTTTACATCCCTGGAGCATGTAGCTCTAAGAGATTGGGATTTCTTTAAGTGTAGCATGTCCAACAGCTCTGGGTTGGACATGGCATTGTATGTTAAGCAGAGATCGCCTCTGAGTAGATGATATTTGACAGAGTATAGCTGGAGTTTTTTAAGGCAGTCAGCATAGGGCATCTGTGTTAGGCCTGTGATTCTTTTAGTGAGGTATTTCTGTGGCCTTTCCAGTTGTTGCAGATGTCTTGACAGGTACATACCAAATGGGCTGCTGTATTTTATAATGGGTCTAATGAGGGATGAGTACAGTGGGACAATGACCTCCTTTTTTCTGAATGAAAAGCCCTTAGTGATGAGGTGTGCCACATAGAAGGATTTCCTGACTGTTGTGGCGATGTGGTTACTGAAGGTGAGACCACTGTCCACCTGTGTCCCTAAGTCTCTTATCACACTTTCGGTGTTTATTGTACTGCCACCTATGTGGTAATTCACGGGTACGTGTTTTTTCCCAAAGGAGATAACTATACATTTCTTGGCATTGAGCTTGAGCCCATGGCTCTGGCACCAAGCATCTGTTTCTGTAAGGCCCTTTTGTAGAGTATCCACATCATTTGGGGATTCAGTAATGGCTCCCAGTTTGCAGTCATCTGCGAACTTTGTTAGCCAGAGTCCCTTAGTGTTGGTCTGTACTTCAGAGACGTAGATGCCAAACAAAAGCGGTTCCAGGACTGAACCCTGAGGTACGCCACTTGTCACTTGTCTGGAGCTGGATTTGGAGTCAGGTACCTTTACAGTATGGGTTCTGTCGGTAAGTCAGTTGGCAACCCATCGAGTGACGTAGGCCTTAATGCCCAGCTTAGTAAGTTTATCTATGATTCCAGAGTGGGGGATGATGTCAAAGTCCTTGGTGAAGTCCAGATAGGCTGTGTGGACTGCCTTACCCTCCCTCATCCATGGCTCTGGAGACTGATTCAAAGAAGTCATTCAGGTTCAGGAGACAAGATCAGCCCTTCACAAACTCAAACTGGGTGGGGTCCAATGTTTGAAGGTTGCCAATATCTTTGTTTATAAGTTCCATGACAATACATTCCATGGCCTTGCAGATCAGGCTCATCAGACTGATGGGGCGGTAGTTCCCGGGATCCAAGGTGGATCCCCCCTTGTGGACTGGGATAACTGTAGCTGTGCATCACTCAGTGGGCATGAAGCCTGAGGTGAGGGTATGATTAAACATGACACTTATGTGAGGTGCCAGTTCATTTTGTAGTTCATGTAGTACACAGCCCGGGATGTCATCTGGTCCCATGGATGCATTATTCTTAGCTTTGGAGATTGCATTTTTTACCTCTGTGGCCGTTATTACTGGAATTTGGCAATCTTCTGGTATTGAGATAGGCCATTTAGGGGGTGAGAGGGTGGTGAAGTTGGCACTGAATCGATCTGCCAGGATATTGGCAATATCCTTGGGATCAGTATATTTAATGCCATTCTGTTGTAGCTCACAGCAGATCTGAGCATTGCCATTTAGATTCTTGGCATAGTTATAGAATGCCTTGTGGTTGTTTTTGGAATCTTTGACAATTTTATTTTCATAACTAGCTTTGGAGGATTTTACGAGGGATCTCAACTTCTTACTGAGGCTGGTAAGGGAATTTTTTGAATCGTGGGATTTTCCTCTTTTCTGCAACAGTTTCTTCCTTTTGTTGTAAAGTTTGCCACTTGTGGCCTTTCCAGCTGTTGAATGTGTTTAGTGAGGTACATGCTAAATGGGGCATTATACTCAATGATTGGCCTAATGAGGGAAGAGTAGAGAGAGATGATGACCTCTTTCTTCCTGGATGCAAAACCCTTGGTAATGAGATGTACCACATAGAAGGACTTCCTGACTACACTGGCAATGTGATAGTCGAAGGAGAGGTTGTTGTCAACCTGTGTCCCCAGATCTCTTATAATGCCTTCAGTGTTCATTGGGCTCCCATCGATGTGGTAATTTGTGGGAACTGAGTTTTTCCCAAAGGGGATGACAACGCATTTTTTGGCATTAAGCTTAAGGCCATGGTTTCAAAACAACTCATTGGTCTCAGGGAGGCCTTTCTGCAGAATGCCTACATCACTTAGGGAGTTAATAATGGCTCTCAGCTTGCAGTCATCTGCGAACCTGGTCAGCCAGAGTCCCTAAGTGTTGGCCTGGACTTCTGAGAAGTAGATGCCAAGCAGGAAAGGACCCAGGAATGATCTCTTTGGGACTCCACTCATGACTGGTCGTCAGACTGACTTGGAGTCCGCTACTTTCACACTGTGGGTTCTATCTATGAGACAATTTGCAACCCACCTAGTGATATAGGGTTGATGCCTAGTTTGGTGAGTTTATCAATAATTCCTGAGTGGGGAATGGCATCAAAGGCCTTGGCCAGATCGAGGTAGGCTGTACGAACTGCCTTGCCCTCATCCACAGCTCTGGTGACTGACTTAAAGAAGCCAACCAGGTTGAGCAGGCATGATCTACCTTTCAGAAAACCAAATTGTGTGGGATTTAGAGTTTGGAGATTTCCTATATCCTTGTTAATTAGGTCCATGATGATGTGCTCCATAACCTTACATATCAGACTAATCAGGCTAATGGGGTGATAATTCCCATGGTCTGTAGTTGCTCCCCCTTTATGGAGAGGGATGACTGTAGCAGTGTGCCATTCAGTATGGACAAAGCCTGAGGTGATGCTGTGATTCAACAGGGTACACAGATGTAGTGCCAGTTCACTTTGTAGTTCATGTAGAACTCATCCAGGAATATTGTTGGGTCCCATGGAAGTTGTATTCTTGGCCTAGCAGAATGCAGCTTTAACCTGTGCTGCAGTAATGCTGGGTGCCTGGCATTCCTCCGGTATTGTGATTGGTCCTTTGGGGGAGGTAAAGTTGGCACTGAATCTGTCAGCCAGTATGTTGGCAATATCTGTTGGCTCAGTATAGGAGGTACCATTGTGCAGTAACTCAGAGCAAACCTGGGTATTGCCGTGGAGATTCTTGATATAACTATAGAAGGCTTTGTGGTTGTTTTTAGTGTCTGCCACAATTCTGTCTTCATAGCTGGCTTTAGAGGTTTTGATGAGGGATCTCACCTTTTTGTTGAGGCTAATACGGGAGTTTTTCCAGTCTTGGGACTTCACCTTTTTCTGCAACAGTTTTTTCCTTTCTGTAGTAGAGTTTATTAACCAGATTGGCTTCCTTTTTTGGAGGAGAGCATCTTGGTTCTGGTGGGTATGGCTAGTTCCATGCATTTATGTATGTGTTCTTACAGTGCATTGGTGTATGATTCAGCAGTCGTGCATCTATTTTCCATTGACATGGGTGCCATGAAGTTAGCCACCTCTGTTTTTAGGTGCCCAAAGTCAGCTTTGAAGATGTTTTTCATGGTGGTTACCTTTGCAGGAGGGGGGGGGGGGGTTAGATGTGGCTTTCCATGGTGATTAATTTGTGATCAGATCTAACCAGGGAGGAATTGACTATTGGTGTAGAGCAATGGTTGCCCATGTAAGTAATAACCAGGTCAAGGATGTTGCTTCCTCTAGTGGGGGTAAGAATGAGCTGGTCCAGGAGACTGGACTTGATGAATTCCAGGAAGCATTGGGCCAGTGTATTTATTTATTATTTATTTTATTTTACATTTGTTAACCGGGGGTGTCTGACTGAGCCAAAAAGGCCCTTTTTCAGCAGAGGCCTGGGGAGAAAATCTCCACAGAGAAAAATTACAGATAGATTTAGTTATTTAGACATGATCAGTATACACACAAATTACAAAATACATGTTTTTACAGTGGTATGCAGCACATCAACAGTTACAGTGGAGAGAACAAACAACAAAATATTAATTTAAAAATAAAGGTAATTAATAGATTTGTGGTGTACAGCTGAAATTTGGAACATAGGTTGAAAACATACATAGTGCACAGGTACAGTACATACATTGTAGATCAGCCAGTGTTTGTGAGTAAGACTGAAAACTATTATAAAGTACTCTAGGTTTAGTATGTGTAGCTTATCTGCTTTCACTAGCCTGGGGAGCAGTTATGGCACTGGAACGCTGCTTGAGATGTTGCCTGATGAGGATTTTAAAGGAGGCTTTGGACGATGTATTTTGAATGCTAGTAGGGACAGAGTTCCATTTTTTAGCCACTGAACTACTATATAGTGCATCTCTAAAGCTATTGTAGCTGTTGGTGACTTCTAGTAGTAGTTTGCTTGATGATCTAAGAGCCCTTTCAGCTGAGTGATGTTGTACTAGGTTTTTGAGGGCAGGACACTTATTGGAAAGGTAATAGATCAAATGACAGAGGCAGAGCTGATTGTAGGCTAGGAGGTTGGGTAGTTCAAGCCAGTGGAGCTGTCTCAAAGCAGTGCAATGATGAGGTCTATATTGGTGCATGAGTAGTTTTCCCAGTTGATGGAGGGGTAGTTGAAGTCACCTAGTATGAGAGTGTTGGACCCTAATAGTTTCCAGTGAGCTTAGGAATGTGGAGTGAGAGTCTTGGGACATGTTTGGGGACCTATAGCAGGCTACAACCTGAATCACCATCTTACCCAATGTTAGTTGTAACTGAAGTATCTCAGATGCTTTATGCTGGGCTACTAGTCTGGAGATGTGCATATCCTTTATGAATATGGAGACACCACCACCTTTGGAGCTTCGATCCATGTTCTGGGGCCAAACGTTGTGGAATGAGTTATAGCCTGGTAGTGCAGGGGTGCTTTCTGCTGCTTTAAACCAGGTCTCCATTACTTTTACACCAGGTCTCCGTTGCAGCACAAATGTCGATGCTGTCCATTTTGAGGAGTGCTTCAAGCAAGTGCATCTTGAGATATGGACTTCTAGCATTGAGCAGCATGACCCCCAGATTGCATTTATTTATAGCTGTTATAGTGGTAATTTGGTCTTTGGAACATTGCCTAAAAAAAGCACTATAGGGGTGGCAAGAGCCTTAGCCAGTATCCGCAAATCCAGATTGAGGTCTGTCAATCATGTCATCCCAAGCAGAAAGATACTGGATCCCCTTAGAATGACACCAGAAACTTAGCCAATTGTTGAAGTCAATCATTTTCTGCACATAACATTGAACCAGCTTGTCAGAAGTGTTTTTGCAGGGGGCAAGCACCACTGCAGCCATCCACCACCCCATATTATATATACCATCTCCAAGATTACTCCACACTGGGGAAAGAGCAAACACTAGATCCCACGAAATACTAGCAATATGGTGACAAGACAATCTGGTGATATGTGTTTCTATGTTCTGCCATTCTGTATTATTTATTTATTGACATTTGTTTACCAAGAAAGTACAACTTGGTCAAAAGTGTCTATTTTCAGTGGAGGCCTGGGGAGAAAAGCTTGAATTTTCACAGCTATGTTACAATACATCTTGGTAAGATACATAGTTATTTACAGTGCTGTAAACAGAGAGAAAATATTAAAATGAGAAGAAAAATGTGTATGTGTATGTATGTGTGTGTGTGTGTGTGTGTGTGTGTGTGTGTGTGTGTGTGTGTGTGTGTGTGTGTGTATGTGTGTGTGTGTGTGTGTGTGTGTGTGTATGTGTGTGTCTATATATATGTATATGGGCCTACTTGAGATTACCGGAATCTCAGTAGACCGACATTAACATTACTGACCTGAAATGCACAAAGTTTCACATCAGCGAAACTTCACAATACCGACGTCCAAATGCCCGACAGTCCAAGCTGAGCGGAACAAGGAATCCACTCTTGTGTACATTGCAGTGCGATCTCTGAGCTGATATCTTTAAGTAGCAAGGGGTTTGGGGGCATGCAGGGGGGATGTAGCCCCCCCTGCAAAAATGTTAAAAGTAAAGGTTTGCAGTGAAGGCTTTTTCTTTGTGTTTGTTATGAATATTCATGTCAGTGCTATGGAGACCATCATGAATATTTAGTGGTAACTGCTAAGGGTTTAGATATATTGGTTGGTAGGTGGGGTGTGGGTGAGGGGAAGTTGGTAGTTTTCTTTGGAATTTTTATTTTTTTCTTGTATATGGTGTTTGTGTGTGTTGTTCTCGGTACGTTGTAGGGAGTTTAGTTGGGATTTTGAAGGGTCAGTGTTCTGTGTGTCAGGTATGTGAGGTGTCAGTTGTTTGAAGTATTGGTGTTTACAGCTCACTGATGTGAATGTCAGTCTACTGAGATTTCGATAATCTCAAGTAGACACACACACACACATATATATATATATATATATATATATATATATATATATATATATATATATATATATATATATATATATATATAAAAAACATAGAAAAAAAAATATATATAAAATCTATATCTATATAAATATCTATATATAAATTATATATAATGCATATCTGCATCTATAATATGTGTGTGTGTGTGTGTGTGTGTGTGTATATATATATATATATATATATAAAACTATTTTATATATATATATATATATATATATATATATATATATATAGGTCTACCTGGTATTATTGAAATTTAATTTACCTGAAAATCAGATGCATGAGACAACTTTGCCAAAAACTTAGTTTCATGAACACCCGGATCACTGCAAATTTACTCCGGGAAATGAACCACTTGGCCACAATGGTGAACTTTGCCCTTTTCCCCACTATAATGCAATCTCGGAGTTGGTATATTTAGTTGCGGGTGTACAGGGTGTAGGATATGAAGCCCCCCACTTGGGTGGGTTTGATTTGCTTCGGTTCATTTATTTTCTCATGGTGGCCAAGTAGTTAGTTTCCAGGAGTAAAACTGCAGTGATCTGGGTGTTTGTGAAACTAAGTTTTCGGTGAAGTCATCTCATGGATCTTACTTTCAGGTAAGTGAAATTTCAATAATACAAAGTAGACCCATATATATTTTTTCTGTATTACGTGTGATACAATGATTTGAATGATTCAGAGCTGGAAGGAGTGAGCTCTTGCAATGTGAGGGATTATATTATGATCTCTCATAGCAGTAAAGCATAATCTTATATTCCAGGTAACTACTGCCTCATAATTAAATCTTTCAATACTTCATCTCTTGTTCTGTTCTCTTGCATTATTTCTAATGCTACAATTCAGTGTCAATTTAACTAACCTGTGAGTAATGTATTATTATAGGGAATATGTCTGCCCTCAAACAATATGCCATAATTGTAACCATTATTGCTCCTTGTTGATTGACTGCTAAATTCTGTCTCTTACATAACTTCTCATAGAAATTTTAACAAGTTGATGGGCCCTAGATTTCTTGAACTAAGGATGTTTTCTCATTTAGGGGCTAAAGAAAGGAATCCATGACTACCAATACAGTCCATCGTGTACTCTAGCAAATGCCTACAAACATGGTCTTATGACTGTTCATATAAATAATGAAAGAATCAACAAAAATGTTAGAAGTTAGGGTTTCAGTTGAACTGCAGATGCACTGGTAGTAATATAAACTTATTTAAATCTCTTATTTTACTCCTTTAGCTTTCTAATGAATAAGGTTCAAGGCCTTACATATGAAAGAACCAGAGGCTGGGTGGGAAGTGGCAACTGTTGATGTTGTTAATTGCCATCCCTCAGGTCAAAATAATACAACTAAATTAGAGCACTGAAGCACATAGGTAAAAATCTCTACTTATCCACATCCTGCCAGGAGACCATTCCAGAGTCATATTGCTTTTGTCTGTATTCCCTGATTTAATGTTCAGCACCTTCAAACTCAGTATTTAGCATTCTGATAGTTTGGGAACTTACAACATACAACCTCCTTCACAAGATCTCAACTGTAACTAGAGAAGAGAGGAGAATACTGAGGTGTGAAATTATTAGGATGACATTTCATTGTCCCCCAATAATTACCAGTCACATCAGGCCCAATAGTATCACTGAGAATTACTCTCTCATTGACCATGCATTCATTAACATACTCTATAGACGTCTGCAAAGTATCTTACTGACCACTGCCCTTTATCTATCATCTCATTACATATTCAAGGATTTGTAGGTTCAACTATTAAGCTTACAAACTACTGACCTTTGAGAAGCGTGATTGCTGTAATTCCATGTACAGGGTGGAAAAAACATACATCCCACCATATTTAAGATCCCCAAGGTACATAAAGATCTGATAAAACCTCCCTATAGACCTATAGTTTCTGCTGCTGGTTCTAAAACCCATCCTTTGGGTATTTTTGTAGGTAGAACCTTAAATCCGATTTATAGGAAGAACCCCAATTGTTGAAAGACTCCTGGGATTTTTTGAGGAGGTTGCTGCCATAGAGTTGGGATCAAAAGATAGGTTTTTAACTATAGCTGTTGTGGATCTATTCAACTCGATTCCAATGGAAAAGGGAATATGATTTTTCTTTGACACATTAACTGAATGTGACTTTTCAACAGTTGACAATATTAGAGTTATACTGGACCTGGCAGATATAGTGCTGAACAACAATTTTGTTTACTTCGTGGGAGAGGTTTTTAAACAACTGAAAGGAGTAGAAGGGAGGGTGGGCCTAATGGTTAAGGTGTTTGCCTTACAAACACAAGGTGCAGGGTTTGAGTCTTACAAGGGATAATTGTCTAGGCTTAAAATGGCTCACAAGGGCAGTTAGCTTAGTATGAATCTATGAACCTATGAGTAGTAGTGGGGGCCACATGTGCCCCTATATATGTAAATGCGGTACTGCTCAATTGGGAGAAAAATTAATTTTTTTCTTTCTAAGATTTTAAGTTCATTAGGTGTTATCTAAGATTCTTGGAAGATATATTTATTTTACGGATTGGCTCAGAGCATACAGTTAAGAATTTATTGAAATTTTCCACAATTCCTTTCCTGTTTTAAAATGTAATTTTACTTTCAACAGAAAGGACTGTTAATTACTTAGAAGGTCAAGTGGAACAAACTGGGTTTGGTTTCAAAAGGAAAAGTTTTAGGAAACCAACATTTAGTAATTCCTATTTGCATTTTGGTAGATTGCACCCTTTTGTGCTTCAGAAAAACCTTGTTAGGGTCAATGCATAAGCATTGCAAGGATGATCTCCTGTTTTAGTGACTTGGAAGAGGAAATGAACACTCTTAAAAAGATGTTTATTGAGAGGGGATATCCTGAACCCATGTTACAGGATATTATTATTGAGGTAACGAATTCACATGGAATGAAATTCAAACCTTTATTAGGAGGGGAAGGAAATATGGTCATGAATGAACCCCAACGAATGGCAGCAGGCAAATGCATGCTTTGATAGGGCCTGCATTGTGGCTTATAATGAATTATAGGGTGACATTAAGAATATTATAAAAAATAATTGGAAATTTTTGAAGTTGAGTAATGGTTTAAGGAAAATAGTAGGTTACAAACCATCTTTTATTAACAAGACTTTATTTAATGTCAAGAAACTATTTAATGGAACCAGATGTATGAAGGATGGAAAGGCCAGACTAGGTACTACGAAATGTGGTGCCTGTAAATAATGCCCCAGATATATGAAGGAGATAGTACAGTTTTGAATAATACTACAAATTCCAAAATATTGTTTAAGAGTGGTAATTGTGGTACAATAGGTGTTATTTATTTAGCCAAATACCCTGTCTGTGACGGATTTACATAGAAAAAACAGAGAGGGCATTGACGAAAAGGATTTACAAGCATAAGTGCAACATTAGTAGAATGAATATTAACAATGCCTTAGCTAGATATAGAAATCTGTAAATATTACAGCAGATTTCTATTTTATATAATTGAAATGGTTGAGAGGAATCTGTTGGGGGGGCAATTGGGAGAATTTTTTTAGAGTATAAAGAAGTAATGTGGCAACTCAGGTTGAATGCAGCCTCCCCTCCTGGTTTAAATGATAGTAGCTTTTCGCCCCTTTGCTACCCCTTATTAATTTCTGGTTACTTCCCTATTTACCATATTTTTATACCTCACATTTTTCCATTTCTGTCTCCATCGTTGTCTCTGTTATTTTGCTCTGCAGGCTTATTGGGGCCCATTGTTATGAATGATGCTGATATACCATGTGTTCCTCTTTCATCCAGCACACATTTCATCTGATTTTGCACATTTAGTCTCTAATATATTTTTATGTTTATAATATTGTTGTTATTAACATCTTTGCGTGTGCACATATCTGTTTTGAATGATTTATGCTGTCACAGATAGTATGATATTTAGAAGCACACGCTGTACAAATTTTAGATGTAGTCCTTTGAATGATTATTTTTGTGCATTTATAATTATGCTAAATAGCCTATGTGTAGATATTAATATTTTTATTAATTTGATCCCTATTTTAAGCATGCATTAATACATACAAGCGTTTCAAATGGGATTATATCGCTCATTATTAAACACTAAACATGCGTGCCATTTTGTTACTAGTATGCATATAAGTAGCAGTATTCATAGGAAGATAGTATGTAATTGTGAAACACTTTATTCGCTGCATACTGTCTATGAGATGGTTACATAGATATTTTAAAATATTTTAAAACATCTTGAATGTTACATGCAGCAGCAGTTAAAGTGGGGTGAAATGTCATTTTAGAACATCTCTATTGTACACTGTTTACAAAATGTCTGCATATATATATTTTAAACATTTTAAACAATTTAAAACATTTTAAAATATATTATATAATATTTTATATTTAGTAGGATGTGGTATCAGAGTTGTTTGAAGCGTTTTACTATAAAAGTGATGTCAGTTTAAATATTTTATGTATAACAGGATGTGACATCAGAGTTGACTTCAGCATGCCTAAACAGGATGTGACATCAGTAGTTGACTTTAGCATTTTGCTATAAAAGGGATGCTAGTATGTTTGTTTGTTAGTGGCCTGATGAAGATTCGTTGAAAGCGCTAGCCCTGTGTTTTAATTATTTTAATAACGTGGTTTCTACTGGACGCTTGGATTTATTCTTACATGCTGGTTGTGTTTTTCTACAAGCTATTGCCCAGTGGATGAGTAGGTTCGAATGAACACTCCATGGTGATTTTGACTCTTTTTTTGGATTAAGAATTCGCAAAGTAAAGCTGTTTATAGGTTACAGCTTCGTTTCTTTTTGTGGAACATTTGGTTACCTCCTGTGACTGACTTGAATCGAACATAGCAAGTATACTTCCCACTATTTAAGCCTGGTTTTTGTTGTATTTTACAACTCTTAAAAAGATGTTTATTGAGAGGGGATATCCTGAACCCATGTTACAGGATATTATTATTGAGGTAACGAATTCACATGGAATGAAATTCAAACCTTTATTAGGAGGGGAAGGAAATATGGTCATGAATGAACCCCGACGAATGGCAGCAGGCAAATGCATGCTTTGATAGGGCCTGCATTGTGGCTTATAATGAATTATAGGGTGACATTAAGAATATTATAAAAAATAATTGGAAATTTTTGAAGTTGAGTAATGATTTAATGAAAGTAGTAGGTAATGAACCATCTTTCATTAACAAGACTTTATTTAATGGCAATAAACTGTTTGAAGGAACTAGATGTATGAAGGATGGAAAGGCCAGACTAGGTACTACGAAATGTGGTGCCTGTAAATAATGCCCCAGATATATGAAGGAGATAGTACAGTTTTGAATAATACTACAAATTCCAAAATATTGTTTAAGAGTAGTAATTGTGGTACAATAGGTGTTATTTATTTAGCCAAATACCCTGTCTGTGACGGATTTACATAGAAAAAACAGAGAGGGCATTGACGAAAAGGATTTATAAGCATAAGTGCAACATTAGTAGAATGAGTATTAACAATGCCTTGGCTAGAAATACAGAATTATGTAAGAATTACAACAGATTTCTATTTGGCATAATTGAAATAGTTGAGAGGGATCTGGGGGGGGGGGGGTAAATGGGAGAATTTTTTTAGAGTATAAAGAAGTAATGTGGCAAGTCAGGTTGAACGCAGTCTCCCCTCCTGGTTTAAATTACAGTATTCTTTTGCAACCAGCACTTAAGTTAAGAGCTATGAAAATATGAACATGCCATTACCCTTTGTAAAAGGCTTTAAACAGAAACTATTCATTGTACACACGAATAGATGAAATTTTAATTGTATTATTTTAATATGAAACATTTATTTTAATTGGAGCTAGCCATTTATTAAGTCTTTTAAAAACATATTCATAGCAATTATTACTACTTTAACAAGGTCAAGTATTTACAAGTGTTGCTGTTAAGTGTATATTTTTGGGAATATATAGTCCATGCAAGGTGTGTGTTTCTTTAAAATTTCACCTCAACCTTAATTAATCTGTTGTGGTAATTCATAGTTTCTAATTGCCTTAATTAGGAGGGATACCATGATATAAAAAAAGGTGGAAACATTATTATGATATTCTGATGAAGTCACCCCAAGTGGGACGAAAGCACTTAATCATTGTTTATTTTATTATTTTTTTGTACTTGAAATTGATGAATAAACTTTATTCTGCTGGTTTGCCTGTCCTTTCTCACTCATCAGGAGGTTTTGGTTACTGGATTTTGAGTGAAAGACCTGTATTCAATTAGCAGCATTGGCACTGGAGAAGCTGGACTATGGAGGACAGAAGTGAGTGACCATTGCTGGCTCATCGATCCTGAGGTGGCTCTGGCTGTCATGTCACCTGGCATCCCTACACCTAACTAGAGCACCAGTTATGTTACAGCAGCTGAATAACCTTTGATGTAGAATGTGATCTATGCAGGGCTATCTACTGCAGCTGCCGAAGACTGCAACACCAAATGTAGTTCTGTACAGAAATTAGTAAAGAAGAGGATAGACCTACAGCATGGATATTTTACAAAATCCTGCATTCTGCCATTCATTATCCCTCTTCCTTTTCACACAGGCAGTCCCCCACTATTACTCCTTACAGTGGGTGCAGATTAGTTACAAAACACTTCAGCCTGTTTATTTGGAATGGAAGACCTTGCACCACAGCACAGCAAGGTATGCACTGTGCATGTTATACTGGTCTTCCCTTGCTGCACTGTAGTATGACATCATGTTATAAGTGATTCATAAAAACGTTTCACTTATTAGACAGGACGGTAGAGCCAGGGCCATTACCATTTTATGGTAGCGAGGAAATCTGGTATGTGAACCAGGGTCTATATTAGAACATCGAGGTTTCAAAACTTCGAATGTTCTAATATCAAACCCTATGCAGCGAAAGCTTAAAATATCGAAGCAACAGAAAAACAAATTTTTTCCTAGGGAAAGAATTCGGTTGTCCGTTTCTGTTGCTTCGGTATTTTCAGCGATGTGGTGGAAAGTTACAGGTCGGGTTCAGGTAAGCGTGTGATTGTGTGGACATGAGGGTCGGGGTGGGTTAGGTGAGTTAGGGTTAGGGCGCGGGTTAGGTATGTGTGCAATTGTGTGGACGTGAGGGTTAGGGCGGGTTAGGTGAGTTAGGGTTAGGGAGCAGGTGACGTGAGTGTGTGATAGTGACGGACCTTAGGGTTAGGGTTTGGGTTAAGGTAAATGGATAGTTAGTGGTGTGTGTATAGTTTAGTGTAGGGTTAGGTGTAAGATTTTAGATGTATGTGTGTGGATTGCTGTTTGTTTGGTGTGCTTGTGTTGTGTGTATGTGTTTTAGAATAGCGTTTTTTTCCCTAGGAAAAAAATCGCTGTTCTGACAGTTCGAAATTGTAAGCTTTCGCTTACATAGGGTTGATTAATCACCGTTCGCTTTTTTAAGTGGTCAGTGATCTAATATAGACCCCGACATCACTATGTGGGAATGCGGTTAAGCTGTGCTTATGGTAGCTAGGTTGCCTTCATTACAGGATACTCTATTGCCTGTAGGCTTTTTTTCTGTGAGAGAAGTAGTTTATCTTTTTTGGCACCATTGACATGTTGCTCAGCTGTTTATGCTGAGCAACATATTAATAGGAAAAAAAGGATCGCTGTACCATCATGTGAAATTCCATTGTACTGGACAGAGCTGGAGTGTCATAGGTCAACCGTCTGAGACCAGGTGGTAAGCTGACCATGCTGCATTTATAAATCAGGTATGTTTGGAAGGGGAGTCCTTTGTGTATATATTCTGTTTACAGCATGTTGTGCCTACACAGAGAGGTAAGACTATGTGCAATGTCTTGCATGATTGTGTATAATTTTTTTTATAAATCACAAATGGCTTTATGATGCAGTTGAAAGGCATGCAAACCTTGCTTCATGGTGCACAATTCTTACAAGCAGTACCTTGAACTAGATAAGACACTGACTTATAAAGAAGGCAAAGGACACCTTTGAATAAAATGTGAGAAACAGAATATAGTGACACTCCAGATGCCTCTCTGATTAGTTAGGTTTTCAAGTTTGACTTTTCTGCTAGATAATAACTCTGTCTTTTCAAGTTATTTATTTATTTATCTATCTATCTTTGTTTACCCGGAAAGTCTGACTAGGTAATACCCATTTTCAGTGGAGGCCCAGGGAGAAAAGCTCAGTTTGTTTACATTGCATTATACGTAGTTCCAGTTAAACACAGAGTAGTTACATTTCTGTATACATTTATACACATACAGTAGTTACATTTATACAGCCTAAGATTTTACAGAGGTAGAAATTACTAAAGAAAAAGCCCACGTGCAATTTACTGGATTGTACAGACAGCAGTTATGGGTAAAAATTGTTTTGTCATTTCAGTGAGAGGTTGAGAGCATTCTGTTTAAGGAAAGTATTTGGAGACTATAGTATAGTAAGCACAAGTTCTTACACTGTGATGAGCATGTGCAGAACCAGGACTGGTTAAGATGTTGTTTAAGCAGTTGTTTAAAACCACAACATGGTCTACAAAACCCCAGCCTGCCCAGCACTGAATAACATCATTACACCTTACAACCCAAACAGAACACTTAGGTCTGCAGATAAAGAAGTTCTTTCTATATACACCCCTCTAAGACTGCAGGACAAAGCCTCTGTTCCCACTATGTTGCAAAAGCATGGAACTCTCTTCTACTTACTGTGATAACTATTATGAACCTACCGACCTTTAAAACTGTACTGAAACAAGACATGTTCAACTCCTGGCTGTGGCCTTGTTCTAATCCAGACTAATCTCTCCTCTAGATTCGTCCTGACTGCAACTCCCTTCTCTCTCTCTCTCTCTCTCTCTCTCTCTCTCTTTCTCTCTCTCCTCTCTGCACTTCATTCATAGCTTCATGCATTCCAAATCTTTAACAAGTTCTGATACCCTTGATAAGTGTAAGCATGGGCCTGGGAGATTAACTATTTACAGATTACATTCATTCTGTATCTTTCACTTTCTCACTTTTTCAATTACTTATATTGTTAATATCTACCTTATATCAAAGCACTTGCTTACTTGTAACTCAAATAATTTGTTGATATCTGTATAAATCTTATAGGATCATAGGATCATAGGAAGTTACAAGGCTATTGGACTGAGGCCCTTACAAGCCTAGCCAAGAATTTAGCCCATGTTCCAACAAGTCAGCACCCTATGCCACTGTCCAGTAGGGACATAGGTGGAATCCCAGAGGTGTATTTTCTGTTCCCCATTCAGTTATCCAGGTTGCACATAAAAAAGGTTTATTGAGGTATTCTGCTTTAAGTGGAGAGGGAGTCTATTCAACAAAAGGGAGAGTCTCTGGGACGCAAATCTGTCCCGCCAACAAATCCTATTGATGTCAAAGACCAGGTTGAGGTCTTGCGTGTGGGTTACTCGAGTAGAGCTTGACTTGCAGATATGCAGCAGTCCCATCAGGGCAGGGTCTGAGATTGCTTTGTATGCCAGACAGAGGTCACCTCTGAGGAGTCTGTAGGAGACTGAGTAGAGGGACAAGGCTTTTAGCCTGTCTGTGTAGGGTAGATGTTTGAGGCCATGGATTCTCCAGGTGAGGAATCTCTGTGGCCTCTCCAACTGCTGCATGTGCTTTGCGAGGTACATGCTGAAAGGGGCATTGTATTCAATAGTTGGTCTTATAAGGGAAGAATACAGGGATGGTATGACCATCTTGTCCCTGTATGAGATACCCTTACTAATGAGGTGGGTCATGTAGAAAATTTTCTATACAATGGAGGCAATATGGTGGTCAAGAATCAGTTTGCTATCAACCTGGGTTCCCAAGTCCCTCAAGACTGATTTCATGCTTAGTGCCTTATTATCAATGTGATAATTTTTGGGGATGTCATTCTCCCCAAAAGGGACGATGATGCATTTTTTGGCATTCAGTCTGAGGCCATGTTTCTGGGATCAGTCATTTGTTTGGGTGATACCCTCTTCGAGGATGTCCACATCACAAGAGGATTTGATGACAGCACCCAGCTTGCAGTCATCTGCAAACTTGGTCAGCCATAGCCCACTACATTTGGCCTGCACCTCTAAGAAGTATATTTCAAACAGCAGGGGCCTCAAGACTGATCCCTGGGGTACACAGCTTATTACGGGTCTACTACTTGAGGTGGCATCCCCTATTTTGACTAGGTGGGTTCTATCAGTAAGCCAGTTTACTACCCATCTGGTAACATATGGATTGATGCCTAGTTGAGAGAGTTTGTCTATTATACCTGAGTGGGGAATAGTACCAAAAGCCTTGGCCAGTTCAAGGGAGTTCTTCCCCTCATCTACAGCCTTGGTGATTGTCTCAAAGAAATTGACCAAATTTAACAGACATGACCTCCTCTTGATAAAACCAAACTGTGTTGGATCAAGTGTCTGGAGGTTGCCAATGTCCTTGTTAATGAAGTCCATGATAATCTGCTCCACGGCCTTGCAGATCAGGCTAGTTAGGTTGATGGGTCTATAATTTCCTGGATTGGTGGACGCTCTACATTTGTGTAAAGGGATGACAGTAGCTGTCCTCCACTTGGTTGGGATGAAGCTGATACTCAGGCTTTGGTTGAATAGGGTACCTAATGGTGCTGTAAGTTCCTGCCTAAGTTCATGTAGGATGCAGTGTGGGATATTATCGGATCCCATGGAGGCTGTATTTTTTGCTTTTGAGAGGGCAGTGATGACTTGCTACCTAGAGATAAGGGGAGGGGGGCAAGGTACTAGGGATGTCCTGTTTTACTGATGGGGAGGACACAGGAGTGAAGTTTTCGCTGAACCTGTCTTCCAGCAGGGTGGCTATACCTACAGGGCTTGCGTATGTGGTGTCCTTGACCACCAGTTCTCAGCAGATCTGGATGCTTCCCTTGAGATTGCAGACAAATGTGAAGAAACCCTTATGAATGTCTTTAGTAGATGTTGCCAGTTTGGACTTGAAGTTTGCTTTGGAGGATTTCTCTAATGCTCTTATTTGCTTGTTCAGGCTAAGGAGAGATTGCTTCCAATTAGACACCTGCTCCTTCTTGGACCTGGACAGCAACAGTTTTCCTTTTATTATAAAGTTTATTCATTGTAGATGTCCACCAGACAGGTTTACTCTTCCTTGAGGAGGATAATTTCATTCTGTCTGGTATTCCTGATTGAATGCAGTTATATAAATGGTACTTTGTTACATAGTACTTTGGTGTAAGGTTGGACATATGTGCCAGTTTCTGTGGAGGGGGAGTGGGCTGTGCAGCTGTTTATACCTTCCCTCAGCAGGTTGTAATCAGGCTGTAATCAGCTTTGGAGAAGTTTTTTTGTTTAACCCTAGCTAGGTGGGGTCAGGGGAGATGGTGACTTTGAAAGTGATTGCTTTGTGGTTAGATCTTACCAGGGATGATGACACTTTAGAGATGCTGCAGTGGTTACTCATGCTGGTTAATACCAAGCCTAAGATATTTTTACCTCTTGTCGGGGTGTCAGACAACTGGTCCAAAGCATTTGCATTGACAAAATCAAGTAGTCGCTGGGCATTTGTGTTTTGGCATGAGTATTTCTTCCAATCTATGGTTGGATAGTTAAAGTCACCCAGGATCAGTGTAAAGGGTTGAATTTTGATAGATTCGAAGAGGCCCAGATAGGTGGAGTGGGCATCTTGTAACTCATGTAAATTTTATGTTATCTGTGCAAAGTTTGTACGTGTCTGTATACAAATCATGCAGTTTTATGCTTATCTATATAACGTTTGTACATGTCTGTTTGTAACTGGAGCTTTTCAAACCGGGCCTCTGCTGATAATGGGTTCTTTCTGACCCAGTCAGACCTTCTTGGTAAACAAATGTCAAATAAATAAATAAATAAAACTATTGAGTTTTTCAGAGAGTTTTGTGTGGGGATACTACTCCAGAGTTTAGCAATATATAGGGAGTGGAGCGAGTCTCATGCAGCAATATTTGTGAGTAGTAAGAATTTGTTACTAGAACAGAGGTCCCTTGCTGGACAGTAGGGCAGTGATATGGTTTTTAGTGCAGGTCATTTTTCTGGATGATGAATGAGTTTGTGTATTGTAGTTAGTTGTGAATATGTTAGGTAGTTGTGCAGGTCAAGCTTTAAGCTATGACAATGGTGGGTCCTACGAAGAAGATTGGTGGCAAATTTAGCTATTTTATTGTAGCAGGAAGCACGTTTCTTTCTTTGAGTATTGTTTAAGTTTGTTAGGATAGGAGTGGTGTATAAGAGAGTTGGCTGTAAGAAGGTGGTGGCTAGAGTTTTTCTTGCAGTATCTATAAGGAATCTATTGATCCTATAAATGGAATCTAGTTTCTGGTGTGTAAATTTAATGGTGTGCAGTATATGCTGGCCATATTTATTTATTTATTTTATTTATTTATTTAATTTATTTATTTAAATTTGTTGACTGGGAGTGTCCGACTGGACGTGGGTCCATTTTCAGCAGAGGCCCGGGGAGAAAAGCTCCACAGTAAAATAAACAGACAGTAGTTACATAGGATTACATAGCGATTAACAATTTAACATAGAAATTACTTACAACATATTTACAGATGAAGAACATAGTACATCAGTAGACAACTAGAATCTTTATCTGTGAAGTACATAACAGGCATTAACAAATGTAACAATGAGAAGTTCTTGCTGTATAATAAGTACTAGGCTTATGAGCATCTGAGCTTGCTATCATCAAGGTAGTTAGTGGAGGTGAAAGAAAGATAGTAGTTGGATGGGGTGGATGATATTAGAGTGGGAGTTGCAAGGGCATAGCCAGCATGTTTTTAGGTGCGCTTTTAATAAAGTTTTGAAGTTGGTGCATGATGGTACGGAGGTAATAGTGGGTGGGAGTGAGTTCCATAATTTGGCTATGGCACAAGAGAATAGTGCTTCACCATCAGAGTTATTGGCTTTAGTGATCTGCAAGTGATTTTTGTTGCTGGATGTTAGTTGTCTGGTGGTGCGATAGGGTTGGAGTAGATTCTGGAGGGATGGGACATTTAGTGGATGGTTTACTAGTTTGTGGGTGAGTGAGAGTTGATACCACTGAAGGAGGTGAGGGAGTTCAAGCCAGCCCACTTCAGCAAGTGAGAGACAGTGGTGACTATGGTAGGATGCCCCTGTGGCGAATTTGGCGATTTTGTTGTAGCAGGTCTCTAGCTTGTTTAGATCACATTACCTTAGGTTGGTATATACTGGAGAGGCATAAAGTAGGGTGGAGATAAGGTGGGAATTTGCTATTGAAATCTTTGCTGCTTTGTTGAGAAATTGTTTATTTCTGTATAATGCTCCTAGTTTTTTGTGGACTTTTTTTATGGTCATGGATATGTGAATGTCAAATTTTAGTTTATTGTCTATTTCCACTCCTAGCAATTTGGTGTGTTCAGTTGGGTATATAGTGGTGTTGTCTTTTGCTGTGATGTTAAAGTGAGAGTTGTTTTGAGTATGTTTGGTGGGTTGGAAGATGAGTAGTTTAGTTTTGTTTGGGTTGAGTATTAATTGGGCATCGGATAACCATGTTTCAACAGAGGAAAAGGCTTCCTGTGTGACTTTTGCAGTTTGGGTAGGGACTGGGCTGAGCAGATAATGGTTGATTCATCTGCGTATTGGATGAGTGTGTCATGTTTGGTGGCAGAGGCTAGATTATTGGTGTAAACAGAGAAAAGTAGGGGTCCAAGGATGGATCCTTGGGGAACCCCTATGGAGACAGGTAGTTGGGGAGATATGTCATTCTGCCATACAACGGATTGTTGGCGGTCAGACAGGTAACTCTGAAACCAGTTGGTGACTGATTGTGAGAAGGATAGGTTATTGAGGACAGAGATAAGTTGTTTGTGTGGGACCATGTCAAATGCTTTAGATAGGTCTAGGAAAGTAGCAGAGGAGAGATAGCCATTGTTTTTATGCTGAAGGATAGTGTTAGTAAAGGAGAGTAAGGCAGTGGTGGTGCTATGGTTTGGTCGGAAACCATGTTGAGTACTGGAAAGGAGGTTGTTAGTAAGGAGTGAGACCTGAGAGTGTATGCATCTCTCTAGTATTTTGGAGAGTGGAGAGAGAATAGCTATGGGGCAGTAATTGGTTAGTTCTGCAGAGGGTTCGCCTATGTGAAGGGAAATTATATGTGAGACTTTCCACAATGTGGGAACGTAACTTTCTGACAGAGATTGGTTAATCAAGATGGATACTGGGTAGGCCAGAGCATCAGCTGCGATTTGTAGGTATTCACTTGGGAGGTTGTCTGCTGCTAATTTGGTGGGTTTAAGTTTAGTTAAGAGTTTTTTATGTTGGAGGTAGGTACAGGAAAAAAAGAGAAGGCAGTGGGGAGATTACTAGTTGAAGGTGTGGGTTGGAGGGGGGTTGTGTTGTTTAGCTAGTGATAGTATGGTTTGGGTGAAGTGTGTGTTGAATGAGGTAGCAATATTTTCTGAGGAGTGAGGAATGTTAGGAGGAGGGTACTGACTTTACTTGGGTGGAGGATGGAGTTTATGGAGGACCAGAATTGATTGGGGCTGTGTTGTGAGGAGTCTAGGGCAGACTGGTAGTATTGGAATTTGTCCCATTTTATTAGCTTTTTGACTCTATTGCGTAGTTCTAGGAATGTTTGTCTAGCTGCGGGGTTTTGGTTTTGCCAGTGCTCCCAGGCTTTATCCCTGTTTTTCATTTCTGACTTAGTGGTTTTCTGTAGCCATGGGGAGGGTTGTGCTTTGGTTCTGGAAAATCTTATGGGGGCATGGTAATTAAGGATGTTCAGGAAGGTAGTATTAAAAAATTCAACTGCATCATCTAGACTGAGGTACTTTAGAGCATGCCAGTTACATTCTTTGAGGGATGAGATGAATGTGAATGGGTTAAAGTTTATTTTTTTACGTATTTGACGATAGATGACAGGTTTAGCTTGATACAGGTATTTTTTGAGTAGGAATGTTGGGAAGTGATCAGTGAGGCTATCTGATAAGCAGCCTGTTATATATGACTGGGGGTTCTTACTGACTACTATCCAATCCAGGGTAGTGTGCTTGCTGGAGTTTTTATTTATCCTTGTTGGTGACTGGACTAGTTGGGTGAAGCCATGAAGGTGTACATGATGGGTTGGATTGTTGCCAGAACAGGATTGCCAGTCAATATTGAAATCACCTAAGATGATAGTTTCTTGGGGGAGATGGTGGGTAGACCAGCTGAGGAGGTTTTCTAGTGGAGGGATGTTTTATCTGAGAATGTCATCTATTGTAACACCTAGACGTTTACTGTGAATTACAGTTTCAATGACAGTATTATTTGCTCATGTTATGGTAAAAGATTGATTTTGATTTTGGCAACTTTTTTGAAGTAAAAAGCATTAACTTAGTTTTCTTGGGGTTGAGTAGGAGTTTTGATTCTTTGAACCAAGTTTCTATAGAGGAGAAAAATTTTTGGGCAATGTTTTGGAGCTTATTTATTGTTGAGGCTGCACATATTATTCTTGAGATGTTTGCATACTGAACTAAACTAGCATGATGAGTGGAGGTATGGAGGTTACTAATAAATATATTAATTAGGAGAGGGCCCAGAACAGAGCTCTGAGGGACACCTGTAGGAACTGGTTGAAAGGATGAGTAGGTTTGTTACAGTTTAATGGCCTGTTGCCTTCCAGTTAGGTAACTAAGTAATCACGACAAAGAGTTTTGTGGTTGTCCTGTTGAGGAGAGCTGAATGAGTAGTTGTTGGTGTGAGGTAGTATTAAACGCCTTTGAAAAGTCTAAGAACATGGTGGACACAAGCAGACCATTGTATCTATGTAGTGGTGCTGTGCTGTGGCCTAAAGCCACATTGTGTTTCTAAGAGAAGATTATTTGACATTAGGTTTTGCATCAGCTGCATATTGATGCATTTCTCTAATATTTGGGAGAGGGAGAGAATTGCTATTGGTCTGTAGTTATTAGACTCTGTAGATGTGACCCCTTTGTGCAGTGGTATGATGTACGATTTTTTCCAGAGTGATGGGAAAAAATCTTTCTGCTATAGCCCTATTAATTAGTGTGGACACAGACAAGGCTATGACTTCTGTGGCCATTTTAGGTAGTCTGATAGTAGCTGATCTACAGCTATAGAGGTACTTTTTAGTTTAAGGAGCAATTTCATTATGAGTTAGGGGGTACTGGACTAAAATTGAAGAGCTGTAGGTGGCTTTGGTTGGACAGGGGTAGAGAAGGGTGGCAGATGTATTAGTGTCTAAGAGAGATAATACTGGTTGTATAAAGTAGGAATTAAACTGTGTGGGGATAGAATCTGTCATACTGTCTGTTTTGGGAGAGGGAGTGGTGATCTTGCCAGAGTAGAGTAGTTTATTTAGTGATGACCAAAAATGTTTTGGGTCGTTTTGATGTTTGTCTAGTAGGTTGGTATAGCATGCTTGCTTGTCCTGTTTGACATTGAGTTTTGCAAGTTTTCTAAGATGCCTAAATTGCTGGAAGACATTTTGTGTTCTATTTTTATACCATTTTTTTTAGACTTTATCCCTTTTTATCATGAGTTTTTTTATTTCTTTTGTTAGCAATGGTGTGGGCATTGAATGTTACCCATTTATTACATACTGGTACTAGATCATTTAAGGTCTGTAAGAATATGTTATTAAAGTGTTCTACAGCAGTATCTAATGGCATTGTTTTAAGTATATTCCAGTTATATTGTTTTACTGTTTCACTGCTGAAATTGGTTGTATTTTGTATTTGAGTATATATGTTTATCTAGGTTATGGTGAGTTCTAATGGCATATGTTAGTATGTGGTCACTGATGCTGTCTGAGAGGTAGCTTACTTTTGTCAGTTTGGTTTGTTTGTAAAGATCCAGTCTAACGTTGAGTATCTTCCTGAAGTTTTTTTTTATTCTAGTGGGTGTGGTTATTAATGATTTGAAGTGGATTCAGTGGGGGTAGTCAAATTTATGAGTTGTCAGTGTATATTTAAGCCTCCAAGTATTATAGTTTCATGAATAGTTTGTTTGGGATATAGGTTCATAGGTTCATCCAATACAGGATGTTTTCAGCAGTATCATTGTTATTCTCTGGTGGTATATAAACTGCAGTTTTCCTATTGTTGATTTTAAGAGGGTTATTAGAAGTTCAGCATTGTTAAATTTGGGTATTTCCTGTGCTAGTAAGGTGATAGTTAGGGAATTTTTTGTAGATGATTGCTATACCATGTAAATGCTTGTTTTATCTGTCATGCTTGAGTGTATTGTATCCTGGGGGGATGACCTCATTATCCTTTATTTCTTTATTTAACCAGGTCTCAGTAGCTATGACTACTTCAGGAGTGTATTTGTCAAGATAAGCATGTATGTCAAGTATGTCATGGGTTTTATTGCACATACTTCTTCATAGGTTAGTACTAAGCTAACTGCCCTTGCAAGCCATTTTAAGCCTAGTCAATTATCCCTTGTGAGACTCAAACCCTGCACCTTGTGTTTGTAAGGCAAACACCTTAACCATTAGGCCACCCTCCCAACCCAGGTTCATATTTAGTAGGGTGAGTTTGGGGTTCTGTTTTTTGTTGAGCGGTATTAGATGACTGGTTTATTTTGGGGTTGTAAGTCATGTTTTTCTGATCAGTGGGAACTGGGTTGGGGTGAATATCTCCACTATTTTTTGAATTGATATTTTACAAATGGAAGAGTGTGGTTAGTTATATTTTGGTCTTGGTTTGGTATTTGATTGTAAATTTGGGTACTTAGATTTAAGATGTTTGTAGATAAATAAGTCAGATGTGCTTTGTTTGTAGAGATAGGGTGCTATGGAGAAAGAGATGCTGGGTAGGCATTGATATTCTTTGTGAGGACTAGTTGAAGTCATATGTATTTGAAGGAGGTGGATTTGATAAATGGTGATGAAGACTAGTAGAGTCAGGAAGACTAGTAGAATAATTTGAGTTAGGGGCATCTTATTTAACTTGGGTTTTATCTTTGCTGTAAATTAGGATTAGAAAATAGTAGGAGGGTACTGGGTTGGTTGTAGATATGTAATGTGATAGTTACAGGGGCAAATAGTAGGTCAGTTTGAGAGAGAGTCTTGGGTAGTAAACTAGAGTGGGTGTTACTATTGATTGTTTTTGTTTTCTGGCAGGAATCGATGGTATTGATTTGGGAGATATGTGGTTGGTGCTATGGAGGTATACCTGTAGAGTAACAGGGGGTGGGTGAGAATTGGGGGTGGGGTGGGGAAGCAGAGTGAGTCCAAGTGTTTTTGAGGGTGAATGAAGCAGGTTGAAAATTTGGCAAAGAGACAGAGAAAAAAACAGAGAAAAACTTAAACAACTACAGATCTGCTGAGAGAGATAAAAAGGATCAATGCAGTTTAAAAGGACTCTATGCCAGTAGATGAAACTCTTGATTTTGTTGCTTTTGGACACAGTTTTAGTAGGAGAATTCAGTCCAGTATTCAGCGTAACCTGATGTATAACAGTAAAAATTGCAACTGAATGTTTGAACAACTGTGTAATTGTTAAGAAGGTTTCTATAGACTTTAAATTGCAAAGTCCAAAGGCTACCCCCCCCAAAGATCAGCAAACCAATGAGAAAAAGTAACCCATGAACAGCACAGTGATTGACTTCAACAATTGGCTAAACGTCTGGTGCCATTCAAATGGGATCCAGTATTTGTCTGCCTGGAATGACATGGTTGACAGACCATGATATTTTCCCAGAGATGGCCTGCACCTGTCGCCCCTGGGATTCCAGATACTGGCTCAGGCTCTTGTCTCCCCTATAGTGCCCTTTTTAGACAAAGCTCAAAAAACAAAACCACCACCGTAACTGATACAAGCAAGCAAAAACTGAGGGTAATGCTGCTCAATGCTAGAGGCCTAAACCTCAAAATGCACTCACTCGAGGCACTTCTTAAAATGGAGAATATCGATATCTGTGCAGTGACTGAAACCTTGTTCAAAGCTCCAGAGAGCACCCCTGCATTACAAGGATATAACTCATACCATACCTTTCGGCCACCAAACCAGGACCGGAACACCAAGGGCGGAGGCGTGTCCATATTCATTAAGGACAACCACACTGCAGGGTAGTTGCCCAACATAATTCATCTGAAATTATACAAGTGCAACTAACTCTGTGCAAAACTGCAATCCACATTGTAGCTTGCTACAGATCCTCCACCATGCCTTAGGATTCCCACTCCTCTTTTATTGACATAATTGAGATTATCAGGGTCCAACCAAACACCCTGATATTGGGAGATTTCAACTACCTCACCATTAACTGGGAAAACTACTCTTGTACTACATCAGAAGTGTATTTGTCTCCTTTCCTCAACGCTTCCTAGAATTCATAAACTCCAGTGCCCTGGATCAACTTGTCCACTCCCCTACCAGGAGCAAAAATATCCTGGACCTGGTACTTACCAACATGAGTGACAGGTGGTCGTTGGTCAGATCCAACCATAAACTAATCACCCTAGATATGCAGATTCTGCCCCCACCCCCTACGAAGGAAACCATTGTAAAAAAAAACTTCTCCAAAGCCAACTTCGTACTACTTAAGGCAGAAGTGGCCAATTTCAGAACACCCATGCAGATGGACAATACAGTTATCTCTGCCAAATCTTATACAAATGCACTCTATAAGCACCTACATGAGTGCATGGATCGTGCCATCCCTAATAGAACCAAGACGCAGTCTTCTAAAAAAAGGAAACCAATCTGGTGGTCCTCTGCTATTAACAAACTCTACAACAGCAGGAAGAAACTGTTGGAAAAGAGAATAAAATCTCATGAGTGGAGGAGATCCCTGTTCAGCCTCAGCAAGAAGCTGAGATCTCTCATAAAATCCTCCAAAGTGAACGATTAAAATAAGATTGCCACTGACTCTAAGGACAACCACAAAGTATTCTACAGCTATGTCAAGAATCTCAATGGCAACACCCAGATCTGCTCTTAGCTACAACACAATGGCACACAATTCACAGAACCAACTGTTATTGCCAACATCCTGGCTGATAGGTTCAGTGCCAACTTTACTTCCCCTCACCTCCTAAAGGGCCCATATCCATACTAGAAGAATGCAGTGTCCCTGCAATCACAACTGAACAGATGAAAGCTGCATTATCAAAAGCCAAGATCACAGCATCCATGGGACTAGGCAATATCCCCGGCTGCGTTCTACATGAGCTTCAGGACAAACTAGCCCCCCACCTAAGCACCATGTTCAATCATAGCCTCTCGACAGGCTTTGTACCCACTGAGTGGTGCACAGCAACAGTTGCACCACTCCACAAAGGGGGAGCCACCACGGACCCCGGGAACTGTCACCCTATTAGCCTGATGAGCCTGGTCTGCAAGGCCATGAAGCATATTATCATGGAACTCATAAACAAGGATATTGGTAACCTCCAAACTCTGGACCCCACCCAGTTCAGATTGGTGAAGGGCACATCATGTCTCCTGAACCTGGTCAACTTCTTTGAAACAGTCACCAAAGCCATGGATGAGGGTAAGGCAGTCCACACAGCCTATCTCGACCTCACCAAAGTTTTCGACACCATCCCCCATTCTGGTATCACACATAAACTCATCAAGCTGGGTATAAATCCGTACGTCACAAGATGGGTCACCAACTGGCTCAATGACAGAACCCACACTGTAAAAATTGCAGACTTCAAATCTGACTCCAAACCTGTGACAAGTGGAGTACCACAGGGTTAAGTCTTGGGTCCCCTCCTGTTTGAGATCTACTTCTCTGAAGTACAGGTCAACACAGAGGGCCTCTGGCTGACAAAGTTCACAGATGACTGCAAATTTGTTGCCATAGTCGAGTCCCCAAACGACGTGGACATCCTGCAAAAGGGCCTCACCAAGACTGATGCCTGGTGTCAGAGCCATGGCCTCAAGCTCAACTCCAAAAAATGCATTGTCATCCCCTTTGGTAAAAACCCTGTTCCCATGGACTACCACATAGGCAGCAGTCCACTTAATACCGAAGGAGTGATAAGAGACCTCGGGACTCTAGTGGACAGTAGCCTCTCCTTTGATAATCACATCACCACAGTAGTCAAGAAATCCTTCTATGTAGCACATCTCATCATGAAAGGGTTCTCATCCAGGAAAAAAGAAGTCATTGTCCCCCTGTACTCGGCTCTCATCAGACCCATTATAGAGTACAACGCCTCATTTGGAATGAACCTTACAAGGCATCTGCAGCAGCTAGAAAGGCCACAGAAATATCTTACAAAGAGGATTATGGGTCTAAAACAGTTACCCTATGCTGACCGTCTCAAAAAACTCTGGCTTTACTCTGTAACATATCTCCTACTCCGAGGTGATCTCTGCCTAACATACAAAGCTATGTCAAACCCTGAGCTGCTGGACATGCTACACCTAAAGAAATCCCAATCCCTAAGAGCCACACGCTCTAGAGAAATAAACCTCCTCACCACAATTAACAGAACATGCTGGAGAGATAGATTCCTGTCCTAGAGACTTCCCATACTCTGGAACAAACTGCCTATCTATGTCAAATAGAAAAATCTTGATGAGTGGATGGGCAATAGGAAATTCACCCCGGGCATTACATTGGTGGCCCTGCTAGACAGGAGCGCAGGTAAATAGCATCCATGGGTGGTGAAAGCCAGGGAACCTTGTTGGCTAGGCTTACATAGGTCCTAGGGCTGATAGCCTAGTACCTACCTATGAACAGTGGTGCAGTGGTAGCATTGTCGCCTCATAGCAAGAGGTCCTCCACTTCGATTCTCGGCTGGGGTGCCTTCTGTGTGGAGTCTGCATGTCCTCCCTGCATTCGTGTGGCTTTTCTCTGGGTGCTCCGATTTCCCCCCACAATTCAAAGACACGTCTGGAGTATTTCTCCTCATGCCTCTGCTGAAAATTGGCATTATTCCAAGTTGGACTTTCCTGGTAAACAAATGTTAAATAAATAAATAAAATGCAGGACTGCAGCTCTGAAGAAATATTGGCTCAGACCCGAAAATGGTTACACAAGCATCTGGGGCAAAGGAGAAATAAAGTTAAGGAAGGGAGACAGTGGATTGCTAAAAACAATCAATGGAGCACAGTTGATGGAGAAAGTACCAATAAGACTGCTGTGGTCTAATGCAATATTTTATTCAATCATGGGTTTGATAAGTGATATATAAATTTGTATAGTGATCTGCGAATGACTTGAGTTCTCTTAAGAATTAGATGGTCTGCAGAATATGCTTTCCTGACTTTGGTAGATATATACTGATCAAAGTTTTTTTTTTCTTTTTTTTAAATACCTTTTTTGAATTATCATTTGTGACATAGGTAAATTTACATTTATACAAAAGTAATCAAATTGTATTACATTAACATTAACAAACATTATACGTTGCATATATTGCTACATATCATATAACCTAAGCAACACTGATCAGCATTTCAATTTAAGTTGCAAATCTTTAAAGGGACTGTCTGACGCACCAGTTATATAATGTTTGAATGTTATAATACAAATTATGATTTCATCTAATTTGCTGTAAGAGTGTTTGTGTTATAGGTCAGTACTAGGCTAACTGCCCTTGCGAGCCATTTTTAAGCCCAGCCAAGTATCTCTTGTGAGATTCAAACCCTGCACTTTGTGTTTATAAAGCAAACACTTTAACCATTAGGCTACCCTCCCAACCCTATATATAAGTTCCTATAACCTTATATATAAGTTTAAATTATTATTTCCCTTTATTCCTAGATATTTAAATGTGATGTCCTGTTTTATAATTTGATCATTTATTTTGAATTCATTTGTGTCCTTTTGCAAAGTTTTATGATGCTACTTTTACTGACGTTAATAGTCACATCATTTCTATTGCACAATGTATGCATTTTTTGTAGACCATCTTAGACAACTTCATCACCTTTTATTGAATTATGTTGTCCAGTTTCCAGTAATCAATCATGTATGTTTATCCATAGATTGGTTCTCACTGTTACATTTAAAAAGACTAGTCCAAAAAAGAAGTAGGTCCATTTTTTCATTCCACTCATTGGTGACTCCTCTTCCCCTCATGCCAGCTGCCTATAGTCCCATCCTCCACTGTACCCTGCCAGGCTTCCTAGTGTCCCCATACTGGGAGAATTTCCCTTCTGCTAGAATTCTGAAAATGGAGATTCCTTGACGTGCAGGTTGTAATCCATAGCTACTTATTGAGGAAGATGGGTGAGGTAGCCAACTGTCACATTGCTCCCTGGTTTGGGATTTTCTTAAGCCCCTACTCCCCCTCTCCCCTGTGCTGACTTCAGTATTAGGCTGGATGAGCAATGGGGAATAACTATCAGCACATGAGCCTGCCTTGAACACAAAGAGGTGTTACATCTTCTCTACTCTCTGCCAGAGGTTATTAGAAAGACACCCAGATAGGCTATAGTCAGGGCTTAATCCATCTATGCTAAAGGCAAGGCTCTAAAAACAAGTGGGTTCAGTACTGACCCATGTCAACCACCAGTGGTAACCACTCTCAGGATACACAAGTAACTCCTCATAACTTGGATTGTTGTGTTCTGTACTCAAACAGCTGTTTTACCTATTGAATTATGCATGCATTGACATTTAATGCTAATAAGTTATTCCCTTACTCATTTCTATCCATGACTCAGACCGCAAGCTTAAGAATAAATGTAATATGGACAGTTTAGAGCAATCAATCTGCCAAATCATTTAGGAAAGGTGGAAGGAAAACAGAGTACCCAGTGAAAACTACTTTAGAAATGGGAAGACTATGCAAAAATGCAACACAGACCATGGTCAGAGTTAAGGACTGAAACCCACAAACCCTGAAATGTGAGACTAAGATACTAGCTACTGAGAGATCATGCTGCAAAATAACCTAGCTCATTTTATAGTGGACTATTAAATCCCAGTGGTCAAAGAACATAAGTTTCATAGCTGACATTTGTATCACTACTCAAGCCTACAACAAGGTTTTACTTTGGTGGTCAGTTCTTCAACAGACTTTGACTGGTTTTCTTTCTGCATGTCTTTCCCGCTAGTCATGATTAATATGGATGTATCTATTTTTGGGCTGTGGGGCCATGTAATCATGCTCATTTGGATTATGATAAATATTTTCAGGGACATGCGCATAAACTATTTGGAAATGAGAGATGTAAAATTAAGCCTGCAGAGGTTTGTTCACTTACTAGCTAACTAGACAAGTGTTGCATCTTAATCCAGTCAGGCAACATGTCTACACTACACTCATTATGCAGAGAACCCATGCCCTTTTTGGAATGGGCACCAAGCCATGGATTCTTCCTGTTCACATTTCATATTCCATGAAATGATGTTTTAGAAGTAGATTGTTCTGTCTCCACAGATGGTCTATCTCAACCATCCTAACCTTCAGGATACTGTACCACTGGGGATCTCCAACAGTAAATCTTTTCTCTTCCCATACCAATTCATACTGCAATACCTTCTTCTCTCCTCTTCCAGATTCTCTAGGGGCCAGCAGGGATACATTTGCTCATTCTAGACTTTGATCTCCTTTATGCTTTACCCCATAAATCTATTCTTCTACAGCATGTTATCAGCCACATTAACAATGCCTTGTTGCATTTTTTTCCTAACATATGTTTCAGAATCTCATCATACATCATTGAAGTCAATCACTGTGTGGTTCCCTCTATTTCTATAGTAGTCAGAGCTCCAAATTAGAAGCAGTCATTGCTGTACTGAAAGCTAATTAGAAGCAAGTTACTATGAAAGTTAGTGAAAGCAAATGAATAAACTTATTATGTAGACAAAAAGTTCAGAATTAAATTCCTCAAAGTATAACTCTAGAATGCTTGTACTGTAATAATTTCTGTCAGATTCATTGCTGTTAAAGTTTACTTTTTAGAGATTTTGATTGTGCATGATGGGTAGACAGTTCTTTACTAGCTCTAAATATTTGCAAGAGCTTTCTTAGAGGTACCTTTTTAGTCCTATTCCTGTGGATTTGCCCTATTACTGCAAGATGCATTGCTCTACCTTTGATGAATGTGGTAGAAGCCCTGCCCCCATAGCTGGCCTTAGGCATAGACCAATTAGATGGCTGCCTAGGTGCCACTATACCAGGGGTGCTTTTGTAGTATTTGATTATTTGTTTAATTATTTATTTATTTATTCTCTAGTAAATAAATTGGCTTGTTAAAATCTGTTGAATGAATATAGGAAAAAAACTGAAGAGTAAGACAAACTGTGAGAAAAAGAAAGAAAAAAGTAATCTGAATGTTATAGGTAGACCTGGATGGTGCGGCAGCAGGTGGTGTGTGTGGGGGGCACTGTGGAGCCCTTTTGCCTAGGGCAGCATTTGACCAAAGGCCCTCTCTGCCTGCCCCACTGCATGTCACTTTGTCTTGATCTACTTTGCTCCATACCTCATATTCATGTCCACACCACGTTATTTCCTTTATTCTACTTTAGTCATGCTCACATACATATCTAATCAGTGATTGGTAACTCTGCTAATCTATCAATAACAACCTTCAAATCCCTAAACCTTCTAACCACTTTCACCAATACTTCCCTTCCCACTTCCTTTTCTTCACCATATAATTTCCCTTCTACACAATTTTATTCCAGCCTTTCAGTGCATACTTCTCTATTCTTCATATATATTTTTTTATTACTACAGTAATTACTAAGGAGCTTAGAACTCCTTCTAATACCATTACTAATAATATTACTTTTGTCTTTAAGAGTATAATCACCTTCTACCTCCATCTTCCTACAGAAATCAACATCCAATACTAATCTGCCTCTCTTCCCCACTAACATCTCCCCTCTACCCTGATAACATTCATTATATCTTTTTTTAGTTATGTAAAATACTACCTTATTCATTCTTCCTCTGAAAACAAAAGCTGTTTACGTTTTTCCTTCAATAATTAACTATTTTTGGTTTTGTGATAATAAAAGGAATTCTAATAACGTTTTTCCCATCCCTCACCTCATAGCCCCCTGGAGTCTATGCTGGTATATCAAGCCCACACTCTCTTTCTTCCCTTCAAGTTTCACACACCTATATTTCTTTCTCATGTTTTTGCCTCATTTTTCACTTTGACTTTAGTGAGAACAAAGGACCTCTTTCTCTGGTTTTCTTATTTCATATCTTTAACCTACTGCCTTTCCATGACATCAAATGGAATTTTGACACTTTCTTCTTGTATTCTTATCCACATTTTATAGCACACCTCCTGTCATCCTCTTTATGACTTTGGTCAGAGCAAAGGCCTTTTAGATTTCTATATATCTCTTCTGTCCTTACCTTATACTTTTGCCTTTTGGTAAGACAAAAATAATCTCCCGCTTTCCTCTCATTCTTCTATATATCTCTTCCTTCCTTACCTTAAATTTCTACCTCTTGGTGAAAGCAATATGAATCCTTTGCTGGCTGTCCCTCCCTCCTCTGCACTTCATATCATCTCCTAACTATCCATCTTCCTACCACTATTTCATCATGCTAATGTTAGTTATTTTCGTGAGAGTTGAAGGAACTTTTTCTTTTCTTTATCATTGTGAACAGCAAAAGCCTGCCTACTTAATTCTCAATATTTCCTGACTAACATAACCTAAAACTTTTGGTTAGCCCTACTTTTCTTCTGCTACCTCTTATGTGTGGTAAGAGACTACCCACCTTTTTCCTTAGTTTCCATCCTCATCCTCCAATTCTATACTCTACCCTAGTGGAATATTGCCACATACAACTGCCTCCTATTTCACTAATCCTTAGAAAGTACTAATCTATTTTTTCTCGGTCTTCTTACTCTTCAGTACTGTTGGTGTTCCTTTTCATCCTTTCCACATAACCTCTCTGTTTATCTTCATTATCACATAGACTACTTATGCTCATACCCATAGATTCTACTGATACTTTATAGCATGAATGGGAAAAGGGATGCTATACTTGTCGCAAAGTATAAACCTATGGATTATGGTAGCCATAAAAGAAAAATATAAACATCAGTTTTAGCATCTCTGATATGATAGATTCACATTTGACTGAATCAGTCTTTAATCAACAGTCATAATGTTGAATAAAATGGTAAACTCTAGTAATATCATGCTTGAAAGATAAATTGGCTCAATAATTATAAATTATTAAGAAAACTCCTTTCAGTGATTATTAAAAGAAAACATTTTGCTCTGTATATATGAAATGACAGCAGGCAAAACATGCAGGCTCAGAAGACATGCATATTACAGGCTATACTGTAATAAATGCTTCTGGCAAACATCAACAAAGCAGAACTTGGCTAGTTTTGAAGATGTTTTCCTCAAGACGTTTTAGGTCAGCTGCAACCTCATTCACATTATGAACATCAGTAAAGTCCTGTCAGTGAATAAGAAAAATGGCACAACTTCACTAAATTAAAATAATAATAATACTAAATGCTGAATTCAGCTTTTCTGGAACAGGCAGACCCAAAGGACTTTGCCAACACCAAGCACTGACTAGTACGATATAATTTATATTGAGTTAACATAGAAAGTAAAATAACATCCTGAATAAATGTGAGAGATAACATAAAGCAGACAGAATACTAACAATGTACAAATACAGGAAAAATAAAACTTTTCAAGGGGTGCTGCCAATTCCAGGAACATTATCCATATTTTCTGAATAAAATTGGACACGCAGGAGACATACTAGTCTCTTAAATCAGAACATGAAATAATAAAACATCACTTTGGGTTGTCCCAGCAAAACAAGAACATATTCCTGACTATATCAAAGTCTTTATTTTCTATATCTGCTCTCTTCCATTCCTATGTTTATACTTACAAAGATAAGAGGTAGGTTCTGATATTTCTGACATTTCCTGTACAGTTCTTCTGGAGTCTAAATACAATGGAGAGAAGATTGCAATGGCATGTGTTAAACTTAAACTGGACAAATTTTATTTTATTTATTACCAGTTAATTAGGAGCACATATACTTATAAGCCAGAAGCTTATTACCTTCCAAGATGGGAGTGATGGTCTCAAGGCCTAGAAAGCAACTTGCTGATTCCATTTCTAAGATGACTGGACTATGGGACATTACCAAACTACATAGTGTTAGTCAGTGTTAGTGAGCAGTGGCTTGAAGTACATCATTATAAGGGTATGGCAATTAAGCAATTCTATCCAGAAAACCAGGATTCATTCCCAGAGATAATTTAGTATTTCCTGGCATGGGCTATATGTCCAGCCCAAATGAAACTCTTAAAATTCTAGAGGTTGCTTTCTCATGATATCCTTGAGAGATCATAGTTAATAAATTATTGGATGTACTTCCCCATTTGGCATGCCATGTAGCTCACACTTTGTAGATGACTTTACAGTGGGTCCTGGGAATTAAACATCATTCTGACATACATCTGTTGTCATCTGTTGAAGGTTTTATAATGGAATAACGGGCCTCACTTAGTTGGGATTCACAACACAGTAGATGAAATATGTAAAACCTAAAATAATGCAAACAGAAAATATCTGAAAGTGAAATATCACACTGAAGCCATTCAGCAGCATTTGGCATGGAAAGTGCACTTCTCAACATGGGGTTCTTCACCTGTACACCACTGATCTCTAGTTATAGTAACTCCAAACATACCTCTTAATCTCTTAGCACAAGAAGCCTGGACAAAGCCTAAAATAATGGGGGGACAAAGGCCCAAAATAGGAACAGATCTTAAATATTGGTCTCATAAACTTATAAAGTTGCTAGAATAACAGGATTTGTGTTAGTATGCATTTTCTGAAGATATTACATTTGAAAATCAAATGATTGCCATTGTTTAGTGGCTTCACCCCCAGTGATTTGCCAGAAGGCCACAAATTTTATGAGGAACATATGATGCAAAAATCTGGACATTCATCAAAAATCTAGACAGCTGTGAGGTATAACGCCAAAGTTGCAAAAAACAAGGACAAAAAGTAAGGAAATGAGTCAGTACAGATCAGCATGATGAGAAAGCATCAATGTTTTTAAATATGCAAGACTCTTCAAGTGTTGAATAAATGTTGCATGGCAGATAATAGTATTCCCAGTCAGGGTCATAAAGGTGTGCTTCTAGAGACTGTCAGCTTGGGAATAAAAAGCTTCTAGCCTTTCTAGTACAAAAATAATTTCAGAAAAGAAAGCTCACACTAACAATGCAGAAACACAGGACAGCATTCCCCTTCTGAGTAAAATCCTTGATTCACGCAGTTCATGAGTTGGCCATAGAATCTGCTATCTCCGTCCAACTATTCCACACTTTGCCCAGTGTCCCAAGGATTTCATTTTTTCTGTGATCTTCTGAAGCAGCTTACAGGTTTTAACCTCAAAATCTTCTTGATTCCACTTCTAGTTCCTTCCTTCATTTTAAATAGATCACTGTTACCTGCTACAGCAGCTAAATGAGGTTCACTCATTCATTCTTTCATTTGTTACCAGGGAGGTGGCCTGATCCTTAAAAGAGAAGCGTACCCACAGACTCAAAAACGTTTATTTAATCATGGTTTGGTGTTTCCTACATTTTAACACCACTCTGGGACTATTTACAGGTTTTTAAATATTTTTATATGTAATTTCTGAGTCTGACCACATGGTGTCTAGCATCCTGAAATAATTCTGATTGTTTAGTCTGCCCCATAATGCAGTGTGTGTCTCTAAAAAATGATGTAATGTATGCCTATTTCTTCCTGAAGCTCCTGTCACTGTATTGATTTTACATGCATACGCTGCTGTCTTTCAGTCAGTTTTAAGTAACATTTCATGCCGTTCAATGACTACTAAAAACACAAATGGTGCAAATGCCACAGAACAGACTTTCAAAGTGCTTTTTACTGCTGCTTCTTTTTAGAATGGCTAAACTGCAGTGTTTTGTGAAGCCTAAATTGTACTAGTTTGACTCATCTCTCTTCCCCCTTCACACCTAACTTCCATCTCTGTCAAAGTACTAACGGTAATTTGAGCTGTTACCACCTGTGATTGACAGCCCACAGCAGGCGACTTGACTCGTACTGTTTCCTTCTTCTAGCCTTTACTTTCTGTATGGGTAGGGAAAGGACCAGACAGCTGTGACATCACAGTATGAGTGGGTTTTTAGAAAGGTCTTGGAAATGTCAGTTTGGGAAAGGAATTGGCCAGAAAACAACCTGTATGCATACTTGCTGATGACATTAATGAATTGGAGACTGCAGGAAGCTTTAACAGGGCGGGACAAAAGTTTTTTGAAAGTGAAACCACCACTGTACCATAAGCACTGTTCTAGTGGAGAAAAACAGTCAATTTAAAATATTTTACATGCTGTATTGTTTATTTATAGCAGTTACAGTAAATAGGGAGAAAATGGACAAATAAGTTGAGCATTTAATAACAGAATCACATTGTTGTCCTTTAACCATTTTCAACCATGACTCAAGTACAATGACCTTGTATAGGTTAAAGATCATTTATGTTGATGTTGACACTGATGTTAGTGATAGTCTTGGCTTGTTCGAGCTGACATAGTAGAACTGCAAAAGAACACACTTGTAGATTTGGAAGGCTCAAACCTCCATTCCCAATAGAGGGCATCAGTTAGCATCTTGAGAGCTTGAGGCATATGAGTTCAACAGAAAGTTTAGTAAAGCTCTCTGTCTGAGAAAACCTGTCAAATAGTGATGCTTATTCAAAAATTGGAAAACTATAATTTAGGCAACAGCATCATCTTCACTGTCCTCAACTTTGTTAAGAATCAGAACTGTAAAGCCTTCCACTACAATACCTTTCTTTGAAACTCTTCAAGTAAAGGGATAGGTTTTGATCCAAGATTTAAAAAAAAGCATACACAAAAACTTAATGTCCATTTACTTAATTCCTTTGTCTGTCTTCCCATGTTAGACCACCTTTTTTTCTCTAGGTCCATTTAAGATAAAAGCAACTAAGTTGACCTCATTCAGAATTAAACATGAGACCATTCCAAGTGATCACGATTTCCTGAAGGTGCTGGGTTGGATCTATGATCCACAGCCCACAATCATTTGCAAACCAGGAGAGCATCAGTGCAGGGTGGTTGGTATTAGGATGACCAAGTGGGGGAACTGCTAATATAACTCTGCAACCAATGTAAAAAAGGAGGGACTCCCTTGCCAGTTTTCTCTATAATGTTGGCATGGCTGAGAACTGTAATCATTGTTGACATGACAATCTAGTCTGGACAACAATTATTATGAAGTAATTGACACCTTTTTCATAAAGAGGCCAGGAATTCTGAAGTCATGCAGCACTTTTCAAAGGTATGGCCACTCTGTCAAATTTCAGACTTTGAAAATACAGATTGTTGGTTGTAACTGACTTTTCATTAATTCCCAGAATGATTTACACGAAAAGTTTAGTATTGTCAAAAATCAAAGCACATAAAAAATGTAATACAAAAAAGGCTACAGAAAATGTTTTGGCAGATGCCAAAGCAAAGCAAGCAGCTAAAACAGGTGAGTCCCTAGACTCACGTAACTGTTATAAACACACAGACAAGGTAATGTCATTTTCCACCATTTAAAAAAATTTAAAAACTATCTAAAAATGATCAGACAAACAGTCTAAATAACATGACACAAAAAAAACAAAAGATGTTTTGGTCAGGCATTAAAGCAATTTCGTCAGACAGTTAATGACATTCTGCAAAATGCAGATGCAGCTTTAAAATCAGTTTCTGCCAGCCAGACAAATACAGACTCAGAGATTAAACATCTCAAACTCCACCTGGAGCAAAAGAAAGCTAGAGTGCTAGACAGTTTAAAAAAGTAAGCAGTATTTCAGATGCACCTAGGAAATGTACAAAAACAGTGTGTAGACTACAAAAAGCAGCTTCATGCTTTAAAGGAGTCTATATCAGATCATCAAATGCTGAAAACAGCGAAAGATGATTGATCGACCCTATTTCACTGAAAGCTGAAAATATCGACAGCTCAGAACAGCGATTTCATTCATAGAGAAAGAAATCGCTGTTCCAAAAAAAATAAATAAATAAAATAAACAGCTACAACACATACACACCTACCTTAACCCTACTTCTGACCCAAAATAAAAAAGGAAAGTTTAAAACATATATCCACCTAACTTAACCCTACTTCTTAAACCCCCAAAAAAGTAAACATATATACACTTAACTAAATCCTACTTCTAACCCTAAGGTGTACGCTAAATGTATGACTATATATGCACTTACCTTAACCCGCACCCTAACCATAAGGTCAGTAACTATTGCACATTTACATTCGGGAGCCATACCAGACAGGGGAATCTCTGAGACGGCACTTTGAGACCACACTACAGTGCAAAACAAGGCAAACTAACGAAGCAACCAAGCGACTTCTTTCCCAGGGAAAGAATTAGCTGAAAAGCCACTTCGCTATTTTGCCTGTTTGCTATTTTAAGTTTGGTGAAAACGTATTCGATAGAATACATTTTCGATGATGTGATAGGGACCCCTTTAAAGTCTAAAGATAAAATTAAGCCTGAAAATGTCACGGTTGTTACAGGTACAAAGTAAGCAGTATTGCAGATGCACATAGGAAATGTACAAAAACAGTGTGTAGACTACAAAAAGCAGCTTCATGCTTTAAAGTCTAAAGATAAAATTAAGCCTGAAAATGTCACAGTTGTTACAGGTACAACAATCTTGTCTACTGCAGACAATTCTGCAGTGCAATGATGGAAACAGGAGACAGCCAGAGACAGTTAATACACAGTTTTTGAAACAGGTAATAAATAGAAAAGGACATATATCCAAAGAACCTGCAAACATCAGGGTACACAGGAAAAGGAGGGAAGTAATTAACAGAAGGAAAGACAAATCTTTTTCATAGGTTCATAGATTCATAGGTAGGTACTAGGCTATTGGCCCAAGGGCCTACGTAAGCCTAGCCAACAAGGTTCACTGGCTTACTTCACCCAAGAAAGTTATTTTCATGTGTCACTGTCGAGCAGAGACACAGAAGTGATCCCCGGGGTGTATTTCCTATTTCCCATCCACTCATCAAGATTTTTCTTGAAGAGTGCTAATCAGGCCTCTCAACTGTACCGATTTTCACAGAATGTCCAGATCTTGGCCTCATATTTTTTTTTTTTTTTTAAAAAAAATTGTGGTTTTTTTCTGGCAAATTAGTGGTAATTGATGAAGAAGAAAAAAAAATGACAGACATTTTCAGAAGACTTCATCATATCCTTCATCAAAAATTCATAATTAAAAAATAAAATCAACCCTTTTCAAGTTTTTTTTTTAAGAAACATATTAAACACTGCCCCCTTTTGCCCCCTTTTTTTCACTTTTTGTTCCACTTTTTGTCCAGATTTCTTGCTCTAAGAGGTTGAGAGGTATGGTGCTAATGAAGAACTTTGCTTGACATAGATGGGTAGCCTGTTCCAGAGTATGGGAAGTCTCTGGGACAGGAATCGATCCCTCCAGCATGTCCTGTTTATTGTGGTGACAAGGTTTAGAACATCAACACTACAATAAAAATGGTAAATTATGCCCAGCAGACTATGGGGATAATCCTCCTTTTAACCCAGATCATGGCAGGAAATAGGCATTAAAGCAATAAATTAATAGAACACAGGTTATTAGTTGGTAGTAACTGGCAGGGATCTTCTGAAGCAATGGAAGGCAATGTTAGTACACAGAACTCAATGTAAATTAATTAAACAAAGGGGACAGGAAAAGACAAAAATAAATATTACTTTACTGGTTTGATAAGCCAGGACAGATTCAGAATAAACAAAAACAGAAATAACCTACAGACATACAGACACAAAGTAAAGTTAATACAGATGCAGTGTGAAGTTAAAGTTAATACAGATACAGTGAATACATTTACAGTAATGCAAATGGTATATGAACAACTAAACAATGCATAAATGTTGAGTATAAGTCACATCCATGTCTGGAAATGAAGTAACAATTAAGGCAGTACCTATGACAAATCCTACATAAAAAAGTGTCTGTGGTAACAAGAGAGGGTCAACCCCCCCCCCACATTAAAAGTATAGTATGTCTCCAAAGGCAGCTTATGTATACAGCAAACAGGATCAATACTGGTAGGAAACAGTGACTGTAATGTCACATTTTCAGGGGAATGTCTTAAGTGGAATATAACAGCAAACAGAACTTATACTTTTGTAAACAAACTAGTACAGCAAGAAAATCATTAGTCAGACTAGTGTAACAGACATCCTGGGAATAATATGCAGGAATACATACAGGTAGTAAAGTACAGAGTGATTAAAAAACTTAATAGAAACTTAGACAGCATTTTTCAGCTAATAAAAATCCAAGCAAAAGCAGCACACCATGTTGGTTCATAGAGTTCAGTGTAAGTTAATAAAAGTCAAACATTGTCAGTAAAGTAACAGTCTGTTAACAGTCTTAGGAAAGTAACAGTCTGTTTGAATTTATTTCTAAATGCTGATATATCCATTTGAAAGAAAGCCAGAAAAATAGAGGAAAGCTAAACCTCACACAAGGAAATGCAAGCTTTGGGGGTGCATGTTAATACTCATGCATTTTCATACTATTGTACATATTGTTTATAATAGCAATGAATGGACAGGACTAGGCAATCCAAAAAAGAAATGTAAATACAAAAGGAAATGCAAATAAAACAGTTGCAAAGAAAAAATGGGGAGAGGTACTCCGATATAATAGATCACGAGAACAGGAACATCATGATTGGATACCTGATTTCAACGCATTTTTGGCCAAGCAAAATTTGTTTGCAAAGGCACATAACAAGTCAAATTGCTGGGTTTATAGCCACATTCCTTACAGAGGGAAAATGCCATTACATGCAGTCCTATGGAGGTTACAGATACAGGTTTTATGTTTAAAGAATCTTATAAAAATAGAGTTGTAAAACAATCAGCCATAGGTTCATAGGTAGGTAGTAGGCTATCTGCCCGAAGGCATTTATAAGCCTAGCCAGAATGTGTTGGCTTTCACCGCCCCCTTAGATTAGTTCCCTGTGCCTCTGTCCAGCAGAGCCACTGAAGTGATCCCCGGGGTAAACTTTCTGTTTCCCATCCACTCATCAAGGTTTCTCTTGAAGAGTGTTAGTGAGGAGCTCTCCCTAATGTAGATTGGAATCTTGTTCCAAAGCATGGGAAGTCTCTGGGACAGAAATCTATCCCTCCAGCACATCCTATTTATTGCTGTGGTGAGGTTTAGATCCCTAGAGCGTGTGGCTCGAGGGGATAAGGTTTTCTTTAGGTGGAGCATGTCCATCAATTTTGGGATGGACATGACCTTGTATGTCAGGCAGAGATCACCTCTGAGTAGGCGTTATGCAACCGAGTACAGCTGGAGTTTCTTCAGTCGAGCTGCATATGGCATCTGTTTGAGGCCAGTGATCCTCTTGGTGAGTTACTTCTGTGGTCTTTCCAGCTGTTGCAGGTGTCTTATAAGGTACATCCCAATCAGGGCGTTTTACTCTATGATGGGTCTGATGAGTGATGAGTAGAGGGGTACAATGACCTCTTTTGGTCTGGATGCGAACCCTTTTGTGATTAGGTGGGCCACGTAGAAGGATTTTCTAATCACTTTGGCAATGTGATTATCAAAGGAGAGATTACTATCTACTTGGGTCCCCAGATCCCTTATTATGTCTTCCGTATTTAGGGGACTACCACCTATGTGGTAGTTTGTGGGTACTTTGTTTTTCCAAAGGGGATGACTATGCACTTTTTGGCATTTAGCTTGAGGCCATGATTTTGACACCAGGTTTCTGTTACTGCACATATATCAATTTTCTCCATACTGAGGAGTGCCTCGAGTGCGTGCATTTTGAGGTTTAGACTTCTGGCATTGAGTAGCACTACCCTCAGTTTTTTGTTACTTGTGCTATTTATGGCAGTGGGTTTGTCTTTTGAGCCTTGCCTAAAAAGGCACTATGGGGGTGGCAACAGCCTTGGCCAGTATTCAAAAGCTTAAGGATGACAGGTGCAAGCCGTCTCTAGTGAAGCAGCATGGCTTGTCGAGCATGTCATCCCAGGCGGACAGACACTGGATCCCTTTTAAATGACACCAGAAAGTTAGCCAGTTGTTGAAATTGATAATTTTTTTCTTTATACCGTGGTATCATTGTTGGCGAGGGCAGGATGCTACTCAGGGTCAGGGTCATACTGGACTGGGCTACGTGATCAGAGAGCTCTTCCATGTCTCTTTTCATGTAGTCCAGGTAGGTACGGCTCAGGTCATTCACACCAACATGGACAATGACAGAGTCGTATTTGCCCTTGTTCTGGAGTGACCTGAGTGCTTGTGTTATGTGGCGGATCCCGGCACCTGACAGGCAGCTAACAGTAACCTTCTCCTTATTCAGCCTAGTGAGTGGGATGTCAGTGTGCCTGACTATAGAATCACCTATTACTAGTATGTTGGGTATGTTATTTTGCCTTAAGGGCTGTGATTGCATGGCACACTGGTTTTGTGAAGTATGTGTTTCATGGTTTGTGTTGGGGGGGTGGAGGTTGCTTGGATGTCTGCTTTGGAGGTCTCTGTTGCTTTTGCAGAGTTTTATTTAGAAACTCGGAGTATGTTTTCACGTATTTATGCGTGTTTTGTGCCGATGCTGGTTTAATGGGTCTATGTGAGACTGGTGTTGTGATGCAAGTATTTCCCTTCTGCTCTTCACTATCTGATCCAGTCTTGGGTTGAGAGAGTTTAGCCTCTAGTTTGGCTGTATAATTGCATCTCTCGCATGTATTAGTATTTGGTGGTAGGAGGAGAGGGTTGTTTGTGTACATGAGGCAGTTGTAACATTGCCTCAAAATGCCCAGATTCACCAGTTGGACTGGAGAGTACACCTGAAACTGCCCTTTGGACATTCCTGGATAGGTACAGTGAACTGTTTTACTGAATGGCTGGTAAGGTCGAATAGAGAGCCTTGTCCTTCTGTACAGTATAGGAGGGTCTAGTGCTAGGGTTTATAAGTGCTTGCTATGAGTTTTGAGCAAGTGCCGGGCTGAGAAATGAATGGCTTGAGTGCTTAAGTTGAAAGTTTGTCTAGTTCCAAGGGAAAAATTGAAGAGGAGACTTTGTGGAGCCGGGAATAGTTATACCCTAGCTAACCAGCGCTGCCCGGAGCACAAAACTGGACAAATGCGGTATTTATAGCAGGGAAATGAAAGAGATAGAAATTAGCCCAAAATGGCCAATAAACTACTAAAAGAACATTTACAGTTGATGGAAATAGAATGATGCAGTTGTAACATTGCCTCAAAATGCCCAGATTCACTCACATAGGGTAACTGGCTAGGCTTAAAATGGCCCACAAGGGCCGATAGCTTAGTTCTAATCTATCTATCTATCTATCTATGAGGGATACTCTGTTTTCAAAAGAAAGAGACGAAAGAGGGATACTCTGTTCTCAAAAGAAATGGACAGTCAGGGCTACTACTTTACACCAACTCTGGTCATGTGAAAAGCTTGAGTATAAAATAAAAACAGTATGGGAGTTAACACATAATACTTCTTTTAAGGAAGGAATAAAAAAGGAGGAATTCTGTTACATAGAGTATGCAGTTCCAATAATGAGATTTACTCACAGATTACCAGAGGACATGGTAAAAAAATCACCAGAAAAAGAGGGAAGTTCATGATAGTTTTCCAAAATAGAGAAAGATTTTAAAACTGGTATGGTGCCACTAAGGCAATATGGAAAGTTACAAATTTGATAAAAGTTTTAGCAGATGCAACTTACGGAGCTATCACAGATATAATAGAGAAGTGTTAAAATTTGTGTTAATAAAACTGTCAAACAAGTAACTGATTTAACAATGAAGAAAGGCTATTAAGTACAGAGGATCACATTTTCCTGTAGATTGCATTTTTTCTTTAATTATAGGTTCATAGGTTTGTACTAGGCTATCAGCACTAGGGCCTATACAAGCCTAGCCATAACAATTCCCTGGCTATTTCTTCCCACACTATTTACTTCCCTGGACCCCTGTCTAGCAGGGCGACTGACGTGATCCCCGGGGTGAATTTCCTTTCTCCCATCCAATCGTTAACGTTCCTTTTGAAGAGGGCCAAGGAGGCGCTCTGCTTGACATGTATGGGCAGTCTATTCCAGAGTATGGGGAGTCTCTGGGTCAGGAACCTATCCCTCCAGCATGTTTTGTTTATTGTGATGACAAGGTTTAGATCCCTGGAGTGTGTGGCTCTGAGGAATCGGGATTTCTTTAAGTGTAGCATGTCCAACAGCTCTGTGTTTGACATGGCCTTGTATGTTAAGCAGTGATCACCTCTGAGTAGACGATATGTGACAGTATAGCTGGAGTTTTTTAAGGCGGTCAGCATAGGGCATCTGCTTTAGGCCTGTGATTCTTTTAGTGAGGTATTTCTGCGGCCTTTCCAGTTGTTGCAGATGTCTTGAGAGGTACATACCAAACGGGGCATTGTATTCTATAATGGGTCTAATGAGGGATGAGTACAGTGGGACAATGACCTCCTTTTTTCTGGATGAAAAGCCCTTAGTGATGAGGTGTGCCACATAGAAGGATTTCCTGACTGTTGTGGTGATGTGGTTATCGAAGGTGAGACCACTGTCCACCTGTGTCCCTAAGTCTCTTATCACACTTTCAGTGTTTAGTGTACTGCCACCTATGTGGTAATTCACAGGTACATGTTTTTTCCCAAAGGGGAGAACTATACATTTCTTGGAATTGAGCTTGATGCCATGGCTCTGGCACCAAGCATCTGCTTCTGTAAGACCCTTTTGTAGAATATCCACATAATTTGGGGATTCAATAATGGCTCCCAGATTGCAGTCATCTGCGAACTTTGTTAGCCAGAGTCCCTTAGTCTTGGCCTGTACTTCAGAGAAGTAGATGCCAAACAAGAGCGGTCCCAGTACTGAACCCTGAGGTACTCCACTTGTCACATGTCTGGAGCTGGATTTGGAGTTGGCTACTTTTACACTGTGGATTCTGTCAGTAAGCCAGTTGGCAACCCATCGAGTGATGTAGGGATTAATGCCCAGCTTAGTAAGTCTATCTATGATTGCAGAGTGGGAGATGGTGTCAAAGGCCTTGGCGAGGTCCAGATAGACTGTGTAGACTGCCGTACCCTCGTCCACGGCTCTGGAGACTGATTCGAAGAAGTTAATCAGGTTCAGGAGACAAAATCGGCCCTTCATGAACCCAAACTGGGTGGGGTCCAGTGTTTGAAGGTTGCCAGTGTCTTTGTTTATAAGTTCCATAATATTACATTCCATGGCCTTGCGGATCAGGCTCATCAGACTGATGGGGCAGTAGTTCCCAGGATCCAAGGTGGATCCCCCCTTGTGGATTGGGATAACTGTAGCTGTGCACCACTCAGTGGGCATGAAGCTTGAGGTGAGGCTATGATTAAACATGACACTTAGGTGAGGTGCCAGTTCATTTTGTACTTCATGTAATACACAGCCCGGGATGTCATCTGGTCCCACGGATGCTGTATTCTTAGCTTTGAAGAGTGCGTTTTTTACCTGTGTGGCTGTTATTACTGGAATTTGGCAGTCTTCTAGTATTGAGATGGGCTGTTTAGGGGGTGAAGTTGGCACTGAATTGATCTGCCAGGATATTGTGGAATAAAATCCCGGTCCATGTGAGGCAGAGCACCTCGCTGACTCTGTTCAAGAGAAATCTAGACCTGTGGATGGGAGATCGTAGGTTTACCCCGGGAATCATCTCTGTGTCACTGCTGGACAGAGGCACAACAAACTAATGGGCACAGTATTCTTTCATATAAGGGGTGGCGTAAGCCACAAAAATTTGGGCTAGGCTTATAAATGCCTTAGGGCAGATAGCCTAGTATAAACCTATGAACCTATGAACCTATCCTTGGGATCAGTATATTTAATGCCATTCTGCTGTAGCTCAGAGCAGATCTGAGTATGGCATTTAGATTCTTGACATAGTTATAGAATGCCTTGTGGTTGTCTTTGGAATATTTGGCAATTTTATTTTCATAACTAGCTTTGGAGGACTTTATGAGGGATCTCAGCTTCTTACTGAGGCTGGTAAGGGAGTTTTTTGCATCCTGGGATTTTCCTCTTTTCTGCAACAGTTTCTTCCTTTTATTGTAAAGTTTGTTTATGGTAGAGGACCACCAGATGGGCTCCCTTTTTTTGGAGGAGAGCATCTTGGTTCTATTTGGGTTGGCACAATTCATGCACGAATGGATGTGCTTGTACACTGCCTTAGTGTAGGATTCAGCAGTCAAACTTTCATTTCCCGTCTGCATGTGTGTCATGAAGTTTGTCACTTCTGACTTGAGTAGCATGAAGTTGGGTTCGGAAAAGTTTTTTATGGAGGTTCCCTGACTGTGGGGTGGGGTGGGATGTGGATGTTAAGGGTGATTAGCTTATGGTCAGACCTGACCAACAAGGGGGTGACCATAGGTATGGAGTATCGATTTCCCATGTTGGTAATGACCAGGTCTAGGATATTGGAGCCCCTGGTGGGACTATGGATTAGTTGATCCAGGGCACTGGAATTTATGAATTCCAAGAACCGTTGGATAAAGGTGTTGGTACATGAGTAGTTTTCCCAGTTAATGGCAGGGTAGTTGAAATCACCCAGTATTAGGGTGCTTGGTTGTATCTTAATATTTTCCAGTATGTTTAGAGAGGTGTAGTGAGAATCATGGGACATGGTGGGGGATCTGTAGCAAGCTAAAATTTGGATTGCAGTCTTACCTAGTGTTAGTTGCACCTGGAGAATTTCAGATGCATTGCGTTGGGCAACTAGCCTGGTGGTGTGAATATCCTTGGTGAATATGGACACTCCTCTACTTTTAGTGTTTCGGTCCTGGTTTGGTGGCCAGAAAGTGTGGTAAGAGTTGTAGCTTGGTATTGCAGGGGTGCTCTCTGGAGCCTTGAACCAGGTATCAGTTACTGCAGAGATATCGATGTTCTCCATTTTTAGGAGTGCCTCGAGAGAGTGCATTTTGAGGTTTAGACTTCTAGCATTGAGTAGCATTACCTTCAGAATTTGCATGCTTGCAGCTGTTACGGTGGTGATTTTGTCCTTTGAACTTTGCCTAGAAAAGGCACTATAGGGGTGGCAAGAGCCTTAGCCAGTAATCTGAATCCCAGGGGCAACAGGTGCAGACCATTGTGGTCTGTCGATCATGTCGTTCCAGGCAGACAGATGCTGGATCCCCTTTGAATGACACCAGAAGCTTAGCCAATTGTTGAAGTCAATCATTTTGTCCTTATATTGTGGTATTCTGGGCGAAGGCAGGATGCTACTCAGGGCTAGGGTCATACCTGCCTGAGCCACATGATCAAAGAGCTCTTCCATGTCTGTATTCATTCACTCCAACATGGACAATGACAGAGTCATATCTGTACTTGCTGTGGAGTGACTTGAGTGTATGCGTTATGTGGTGGATCCTGGCACCCGACAGGCAGCTGACTGTAATTTTCTCCTTGTTCAGCCTGGTGAGTGGGACATCAGTGGTGCCTGACTATAGAGTCACCTATGAGTAAGGTGTTAGGTACGTTGGGACCTTAGGGGCTGTTGCTGGGTGGCACACTGGTGTTGTGAGCTATGTGACACTTTGGTTGTGATTGGTGTTTGCATTTCAGCTTCGGAGGTCCTTGTTGCTTGGGCAGGTTATAGTTAAGGGCCTCCACATATGTTGATTTAATGTTGCTATGTGTGGGTGTTGGTGGTGTGGGTTTAGAAGGGCTATGTGTTGCTTGAGTTGTAGTGCCTTCTGGGTGGAGAGAGCTTTGCTTCCAGGTTGGCTATGTAAGTGCATCTCTCACAGGTTTTAGTCTTTGGTGGTAGGAGGAGAGGGTTGTCTGTGTACATGAGGCAATTGCTGCAATGCCCAGATTCACCAGGTGGACAGGAGAAATCACTGGAAGCTGACCCTTGGACATGCCTGGTTTGGTGCTTTTTTTGTAAAGGACAGGAGCTGTTTTCCTTTGCCTTAGAAAGGTACTTTGCAATTATAGGCTGTTTAGTGCCTACAATTAATTTCTCCTTATTAACAAGAAGAGTTGAGTGTGTGTATCAGTTTAAGGCTTCCTAGTGCTTTCCAGCAGGTATTAGAGCAAGTGCTAGTCACAGGGATGTTTAAAGGCAAGATGAAAAAAATGGTTTATCCTAAACATTGCATTGTGCACTAGATAAGTTAGATGTGAAAGTAGGTAACTTAAGTTTTACCTGTCTAAAAAGTTAAGTTTTAGTGGAGAGTCACTATTTTTAAAACAGCAAGACAGATTGAAAGGGGTGGTCACTTTTGTATTCTGGTACTATGGAATACAGTAGGATGACCAATAAATTTAAACAGTTGAAGGGGAGTGATTTCACAAAATGATAATTGTGTGCTTACTCACACAAGCCAGTGAAAGCAGAGAGGAAATGAGATATATGGTCAAATTAACATAAGAGGCAGGCAACTAGAAAGACATTGCTATTTAAGAACACGATAGTAAGCGGGTAGGAAGGTGGGGAAAAGTTTCTGCCTGACTCACAAGAGACAGTGCTGTGGTCTCTTTTGAAGTTTTAATATGCAGTTAAAAGCAGAATACAAGTAAAACACAAGGTAAAGAAAACAAATCACAGTATTCAAAATATAAAAAGGCAATAAAGTAATACAAAATACAACAAATAAAAAGCAAACTAACCTTTCCTTCACAGCAAAGTGTAACAGAGTCTGGTAAGCTTTTCTAATAAAAATAATTAAAAAAGGGGGAACTGATAGATATCATAAATATTCTTTTCCCAGAGCAATAATGAAATTAAATGTATGCTGCAATGCAAAAAGAAAAGTATGCTTTTTATTAATACAAGGTTTTGACTTATAAAGCAAGGATTAACCTGGAAATAAATGTCTCTTTCTAAAAAGCAGAAGTGTAACACATAAACTGTTTGCTGAAGCAAACAGCTATCTCAGACAGACTGCTAAAATAACTGTAAATATGTTTAAAAATGGTTCATGGAAAAAATAACGTCTAGTTTTGTGAGCTATAAATAACTGTAAATGGCACCCTGTTATAATAATAAGGAAGTTTGTCCAACAGGGACTTTTCGTAAAGACTTCAGACACAGAAACCAAAGGACAAGTGACAGAAGCAGAAACAGAAACCAGTCATGCAAATCACAAGGACATTAAAAATAACATCTGCTGCCCTTTGAAGAGGGTATATAAACTGGACATTATTTTCTCTTCTTCGGAGACGTATTAAGTGTGCATTGATTCCGTTAATGAGAAGCAAAAGACTGTATTATAGCTATGTTATAATAGAGTTGAAATAATCTCAGACAGTGTAACTGGACATACTAAACTATAACAGAAACAGTAGTATGATGTGAATCTGGTGATTCTGACATTTCACAACAATTTAACACTATAGCCTTGATTTTGTTGAGCTACAGCCTTGCTAGGTAAGTCTCCAACTCTCATGAAATGTTGTTGCTAAATGTGGATAAAGTTTGTCAAAATTTCTAAATCTTAGCAAGGATCATTGCATCTATTTCCATTTCAAGGTGAAGCAGTAAGATGAGCTAGAACCTGGGACAGATCTTTTTCTGAGGAAAAGCAAATCCCATTGAATGAAGATAAAAAGCCCCATCACCTCACCACAGTGATAGGATTTTAGAAGTTGTGATGAAAAAATAGAAAAGAAAAAAGAATAATAATTAAAATCCAATATCAAGTTTCTATTCATTATCCAATTGTAAATGGTTAATTTATATGGAAAAATTCCAGGAAAGAGGAGTTCAAATCAATCCAAGTATTGAAAGCTCCTTTCTGGCTTCCTTCATTGTTTCAGATACTCATGGAGTTAATTTCCAAATCACCTTTAATCATGCTGGAAAAATAAATGATGATTTTACATTCACAACCTGATGTGGGAGATCAGCATACACAGAAATTCATTCACCATCCATCATCTTCTTCCATATCGGAGCAGTGACAATTTTCTTTTCTCTACCTGCATTCTTAATAAACTATACAATATTAATACTTTTAGCTGCAAAATAAATTCAAAGATTCTGTTGTATGATGGAATTTCTCCATTAAAATATTGTCAACTTGCTCATGTACAGTATTACTGTACATACATTGTAATACTCTGTCAAGTCCTGTTTTACTATCCTGCTCCTCGGATACACCAACCATACTGAATTTGTTTTCTCTGAATTTGGAATTCAAAGTCAAGCAGTTTTGTTATTTATTGACTGATGCCCTTTTTCAAACAATATTATTCTTTCTTTAACTAATTCCATTTTCTATTCAGAAGCATCAATTTTCATTTGTAAATTAGAAATTTGTGTAGCATGAATAGTCTGTTGTTCAGTTTTGGTAACATAATGCTGCATTTGTGTGATTTTTATCAATGACTACCTCTAATTTTTCCAATTTAGAGAAAATAACATGTAGCTTTTCTGATAATATTATAAAAGTAGATTCAAGTGATTTATTTGCATTGAAAACACATAAAGTCCATCCCCAGGATTTAATAAAATCTGTGTAGGCACTGTGTAGCGACTACATGGAATGTATCCGTGTACACAGCCATGGTCACCCCTTGGCAGTGCCACATGCATATTAATGATGGTGCACTGCTTACGGAGAGCTGAGGAACATGGATATTGAATCAGTGTTGTCTGATTTTTTTTTTAACTAATAATGCATGTTTGGGCAGTGCAGGGCAGAGTGCAGCAGTGCCAAGTTGTGCTCACATGTAGACAGCTGACACCTGCCAGACATCTAAAAATAGAAACCAGATGTAATTAATAAGTATAATGACATTTTATGTGTTTTTGTTATCTGGCATTTGCATGGTGCAGCACGGACTGCAGGTAAGCCAAGCGGAGCTCATACACACATGGCAGACGTCTGACCTGCCAGACATCTAAAAATAGAAACCAGATGTAATTCATTATTTATTTATTGGTATGCTTAAACATGTTTATGTGGCCCAGTGCTGTGCTCAGCACTGCTAACAGGTAGCTCAGTGGTATATGTGAAGGTATACCAGATTTCTTAATATCCACGTAGCTTAATGGGTAGAGTTACAGCTGTATGTGTAGTAGGTCCAGGGTTCAAATCCATGGAAGTCAGAAGTTGTCTATACTTTGTTGCACATGTTATGGGCAAAAATTTTAAATATTGCTCTGCTGTGCTCTGCTAAGCACTGCTCATTCATGCTAAGCACCACATAAACATGTTTTCTCAGTGCTCAGCTTCGCTAAAATGACAATTGTGCATGTTTGCATGCTGCTCAACTCTGTTTGGCTGGTTTGTGCACTGCTAAGCAATGAGGAGCTTTTTTGAATGTTGCTCAATGATGTGTAAGGGCGGGAAAACAGTCTATATAAAGTGCACTAGGCGGAATTCTGCAGAAACCATTGGAATCTATTGTCTGTTGATATGGCTGGCGGTGTTGAAAAATTTGTGCACTTTCAGGCGCAGTGGTGGGGCATTCAGGAGTCCAGGGTCATGGTTGGGCTCCTTGTAAATAAAATGAGGATAGGCTGTTGCAGGGTGGCTTCCAGGGCTTGGAGTGTGAGGCAGAGGCCTGTGATTGACTGGCCTGAGAACTCAGCAGTGTTACTGGTATCCCCTGCACAGATGAGCAGTGTCATCACCACCATGACAACCTGAAAAGATGAAAGAGGGGAGCCTTGGACACCTGGGTCCAGGAAGTGAGGGCAGGGAATGCCCCATAAGTATGTAAGTACTTTCTCCCGTTTTACTAATATGTAATCTGAATGTCTGCAAAACTGGTATGCATAATAATGTGCTTCTCTCCCAACAGCTGCAGCTGACAGGGCTTGCAATGTTGAATCTCATGCCGGGACCTGGCCCGGTTGCGTCATGAGCGTGGTGAGTATGGATGTATTATGCCAACTGTAGTGCAATAAACAAGAAAGAGTAATGCAGTAACTGCAACAGAGTATATACAATAAAGTCTGTAGTGCAATAAAGTTGGAATTAGAGCTGTAGGGCAATAAGTGAATAATAACAACTGTAGTTCAATAAAAACATGAAACAATACCAATAACAGCAAGAACATTGTGTACATTAGAATTGTTTTGTCATAACCATTTCAGTAGAGCTGTATGCATCGAGTCTATATGGTAAGGTTGTTGCAGTCAAGTATAACACTGTAATAGCTACAGAATAAAAATCTAGTGGCTGCAAACAGTATTGCTTAACTCATAGTACTGTTCAAGGCTTTCTCTAGGCCAATACCAGTCACATTTGTTGTCTTCCACAGACATCAGGTAATAAAGGTATATGGATGAGGTAGTCCACTCCATGGCCAGATATTGTGTGTGTGGACTACACAGATATTGCAAGTCAATAACAGTAATATGTGTTCACCTGTATTTTTGAAAGTGAAGTAAAGCTGTAGTAATGTATGCAGTATGGTTGTATACCATGCATGTGTATTCTATTGGCACTGCAGTCTAGTAAAACACTGTAACAGTAATAGAATGCTAGAGGAAAGTCCTGTAACTTGTATTGCACGATTCAAAGTATGTTTCCAGGTGGTCACCATACAACTATCAGTCACCCTGCAGTCAGCAGAGCCTCTGTAGCTGAGTCTGTTGAATTTCTTGTACACTGTACATTTTGCCACACACATACCTGGGTACGAATCTAGTGTTATGTAGCACTACATTTTCAGTATCAGTCATGTAATGTTCACAATTTCTCTCTCTCCAAGAACACAGAAGTGTGTGGGTGAGTTAGCCCATATTATGTGCAGATATTGTGTTTAGATCTCACAGAATGTTACACTCAATAGCAAGAATGTGTGCATCAGCATTGCTGATTCATAAATAAAACTGTGTAATCCCAGTATGGCTGTATCTCTTGCTTGTCTGAACTAAGCTGCTGCAGTCAATTATTAAACTACTTGCAGATGCCCCCTGCAGTCACAGGTAGTGCCAACTAAGCGATGACAGATATCTAGTTTAATTACTGTACACAAACATGCCTCTCAAGTGTCATGATTTCTCGTAATGTAATTAGAATTGACTAATCTGACTGTCACATGTTTAACAGCTAAATTAGTACCTGGAATGCAATGTATTACCAAATCTGTTTACAGAACACCCTGGTAGTTCTATAAGTTCACATTATGTGAAACCATTCTGAGTAGTTCTGTACCTGCATTTGTTAGTGCTTTCCCCTTACTGCCCCATGCATCAGCTTGAGAGCTATGTACATGCTACAACAGTTATAGGATAATTGTAGTCACTGTAATCACAACTGTTAGTACACACATGTAGAAGTATGTATGAGCAGTGTTGTCAGGGATATCATCTGCAGTCTCACTAATGGGATGTTTTTCTCTCTCTCCCTACCCCTTATCTTAATGTGTTCATTATTGTAATGTATTATTATGATTTAATATTAACATATTTTGTTAAACTAACTATATTTTGGAAAATCTGGTTGATTATTGTTATGTTTTATTATAATTTAATATTAACATATTTTGTTAAACTAACTATATTTTGGAAAATGTGGTTGATCATTATGTTTTGTTATGATTCAATATTAACATAGTTTGTAAAACTAACTGTTTTATTGTCCATATGGTTTACTTCACACTGGAATGATGTTACCATACTGACTGTTATGTTACATTACGTTGTGCTGCACATAATATACATTAATATGTATTTGGATTAATAAATATGATGTTCCATTCTGTTACTACTAACATTAGTTTGGTTGTTACTAACTGTAACATATGGCTTTGCCTCATGTCCCACAGCACATCACTTTAGGCCTGTTCTGGCTGATCCTCCATCTTGCCTCAACTGGCTGTGGCACCAGGCCCCAACATGTCTGGAACCCAGACCGGTGGTGCTCCCTCTGCTGACCCTGCACTACCTGAGGCAGTGGGTAGTACCGCCCCAGAGGATGAGGCCCAGTCCCCCTCTGGGAGTAGTGGCTGAGGGAGAGTCTCACCTGTGATGAGCTACCAGTCCTGGTGCACAGGATAGTTCACCGAAGCTATGACTAGTGCCTGTGCTGGATTGAGGACATGCTGGGCAACCTGGTTGGGCAGCATCACCCTGGTGCCCAGCTTTCAGCACAGCCACTCTTGGGGCAGTGAAGGAGCAGTGCTGACAGTCCATGGGTGAGGACATGAGTCACACTGCTGCCATCTGGAGGAACATGGGACTTGGATTCCATAACACCCTCCCTGTCAAAGGTGTTCACCCCCCATGTATCACACACCACCCCTGTCTGCTGTCTTGTCTATCTTGTTTGTTTGTAAGTACATCCTCACTAACTTACCTCCAACACACTTAGCTATGTCCCTTCCCCAACATTCCACTCTCACCTTAAAAAAGGCACCTTTCTCAATATATATATATATATATATATATATATATATATTTTGTCCCATACATAGCTCTCCATTTCATACATGTATCCAGTGGAAACAAGTAATTCAGTCCAATTGGCTTGACAACAGAGTTATGTTGTCCTCATTCCTCTCTCTGGGGTTTGAGAATCCAAATTCATGTACAAATCTGTCAAAGTGCAAAGTTGCTGCTTTACAAGAAATGGATAGCTATGGTTCTTTCTTACACCCTTACTGCACATCTCTCCCAGCCTTTCAATATGTTTCCCCCTGCTTGCCACCATTTCACCACTTTCCTGTCTCCCCTTTTTTCTTTTCTTTATTTTTTTTAGCGCAGAGCTTGGTGGTGCGCTGCGTCACACAGCTTTGCTTAGCTCAGCTAAATAGTGCTATAATGAGTATATGTGTGTTTAACATTGTAAGCCACATGTACAAAATAAACATGTCTGCCATGTTTCAAACCCAAGTCCATCACACATGCAGCACACTGCATAACTCACCAGGTCACATAAATCTTAATTAAAACAGTTGGTTCAAACAAAACATAGTAATTGCCACTTACAGTCATTAGACGTGTTTCAGTGGAGCTGCGTGCTGCACCACACTTCACAAACTGAAATAAACAGGAATGGAAAAAATGGGAGTGTACCTTTGATTCTGGTGCAATATTACATCACTAGATAGCCAAACACGTGATAATGGATGTAACTGAGACCTGTGATAAAAGGTAAATATGCCCTTTTATCAGCAACATGTAGAAAGTCACCTGCTAAGGTATTCATGGATGGAAAAATACATGTTCATCTGGGGCTCTGGTGCAGAAATACATCCATATAAAGCCATGCACATACTGTTGGATGTAGACAATGTTTGTCACAGCCTGCATGTGTGAACATATGTCTTGTAAGTACACTTGGTGTAGCAGTGACTCAGTAACTCAGTCTGTTATATGACTTGCATACAGTACATTTTGTCACAGACAGTCCTGGGTTCAAATCCAGTGCTGTGCTGCATTTCAATTACATTATTCTGAAGACAGCAATTAATGGATCACTAATACATTCTATTCACACAAAGCATTGCAAATTAAACTGCCGCTTTTCAGTGCATGAAGTCACAAGGCCTTCAGGTAGTGACACACTTCACAAATCCGCATAGCAGTACAATATGTCGCCTAGTACTCTATTATTAACATCTGTACCTTAAACACATGCCTTAATTGGAATGTAAAGGGTACCCTCACCCTGGCACTGCCTCTACAACAGGGCTGACACAGCTGTGACACAGATATACCTACTGCTTGCTGTCCTCCAAAGTGTCCACACTCTATGCCAATGTCTACTTCCTGCAGCAGCAGCTGCTGCAGCCTGTGGTACACACAGTTCTATGTAAAGGTTTCTGCTACAGACCTACCCTCTGTGATGATGTAGTCCCCTTACCCCAGTAGTGTCCATCTCAACAGCTAAAAAAGGGGCCCAGGTCTACATGAAGGCCTTATATATTTCACATTGATTTCATGTCATTGGCTAATGATAGTGCAATTCAGCTGTTTTGACTGCAATTAGCATTTCAGAACCACAGATTAGTTTAGAGCTAATCACCTGCTGATGGGGAGCATGTTTAAAAGGCAGGCAGCTGGCTATGGGGAACCATTCTGTATGAGACCTTACGCAGAGCACACCTTTGTGAAACTTTATTAGACAGACAGTTCAACAGAAGAGTATACTGCACTCTAGCAGGTATGTAACTGTTTTTTGTGTATAACAGGATTCAGATGGGAGGATAGAGGTATGGGGAATAGGGTTTACAGCAGTAAGCTGGTTATAGACCTGTGGTAATGACATATCTGTGATACCCTGCTGACTTACACCTACAGGGGGTGTACAATACATCAGGGTGGTATTGTCTTTTGTCAGTGTGGCACACTGGTGTTGTCGGACTGTCCCTATATAGTGGTTGTTATAGCACACTGCTATTTGTCTGGCACTGCGTCTATGACATATTGTGCGGTTGGCCTTAGGGGATACACCACAGTGTACTGGAGTGTTGGGTGTATGATCATACAGCAGAAGCTGTCATGGCACACAGGGAATACTTATATGTTCATAGGTTCATAGGTCAGTACTAGGCTAACTCCCGTTGTGGGCCATTTTAAGCCTAGCCAGTTATCCCATTTGAGAATCAAACCCTGCACCTTGTGTTTGTAAGGCAAACACCTTAACCATTATGCCAAACCCAAACCCCCAATTAGCATTTCAGAACCACAGATTGGTTTAGAGGTAATCACCTGCTGATGGGGAGCATGTTTAAAAGACAGACAGCTGGCTATAAGGAAGCATTCTGTATGAGACCTTACACAGTGCACACCTTTGTGAAACTTTATCAGACACACAGTTCAACAGAAGAGTATACTGCACTCTAGCAGGTATGTAACCGTTTTTTGTGTATAACAGGATTCAGATGGGAGGATAGAGGTATGGAGAATAGGGTTTACAGCAGTAAGCTGGTCATAGACCTGTGATAATGACATATCTGTGATACCCTGCTGACTTACACCTACAGGGGGTGTACAATACATCAGGGTGGTATTGTCTTTTGTCAGTGTGGCACACTGGTGTTGTGAATACCACAGTAATGGTACTATCTCAGTTGTATTCACACATGTAGTATGTTGTCAGACTGTGGATTATGTCATGTGTGAGCAAGAAGTGGATACTGTCTGCCATTTTGCCCTTGCTGTATCTGTACATAGTGGACATCCACATATCTGCTCCTGTAATGTGTTTCCCCTTGTCTTTCAGGAATAATGTACCACAGATGACATCCACCCTTTTCGGATGCAGAGAATGAGATAATCTTGCAAGGACTAAGGCAGTATCATGACATCCTGTTATCCAGGGGGAGACATAAAAGGGAACAGCAAGCTGCATCATGGTCAGACCTTGTCCTTGACATTAATGCCACGGGCCAGCAGGGCAGGACATATCAGCAGGTTCAACACCAGGCAACTGACATGATTAATGCTGTATGTCGATGGGCAACGGATATAGCCAGGGATCGTGCTGTCACCAGTGGAGGGCCTGCAGTGGAACAACAACTGTCAGCCACTGAGGAATTTCTGGTGTACCTAAGCACAAGCGACAGCTCCCAGGCATCCATCATAACTTACATCCTGGAGGTGGGTGTCACAGTTTCCACAGCTGAGGACTGTGCAGGTAAGCTTACTCTCAACAGCAGTGTAATACTTTAGCAGTCAGTATGTCAGACTGTAGATACATTTATTTGGGGGTCAGGTCTTTGTTCTTTGGGGGGGGGTGTAACCTCAGGTATACACTCATATGCATACTGGGACCAATACAACAAGTAATGGAGTAGCTACTGTAAATGTGAGACATATGGACATATTAGATTGTTGTGCTGCGACATGCAGTGGTACTGACATTATCCACCCCTCAATTTTTCACAGGCCCATCAAGTATTGCCCAAAGCTGTGGCCCTGCCCCTGGTAAGTATGACACTTGTTTTGTTAAGGAACAATTATGGTCTAATATGGTTAAGGGCCAGAATAATGCCCTATGTACATGTAATTATGTGTGTACACATAGACAGGGGTCCAGGGAAGTAAATATTGTGGGAAGAAATATCTGGGGAATTGTTTGGCTAGGCTTGTAGAGGCCCTAGTGCGGATAGCCTAGTACCAACCTATGAACCTATATAGACAGAGTAGGATGTTTTTAAATGCCAGTCTGGAAGAGGTACCTAAGGTTTCGAGAGGGGGTAGTCACAAGACTGTAGTTCAACAAACAGATACACTTTGGCAGTTACAGGTAAAAGCAGATAAGGCTCTGGTTTAAATGAGGCAAGGAATCTAAGATGCCTTTTAAAATACAACAGATTGAATACATTAGGCAGTGAAATGTGTATTTCCATATAATTGTAAAGAGATTTGTACTGGGTTTTATGTGTTGTTTTTTCAATTATAGTGTCATACTGAGTAAGTAAAAGGTAAATATTACTGGTCATGTTTGACTTGATTTACTTCAAGTGATGGTTATAAAGCCCTGAATTTAATTTGAATTGTGTTCTGAGGTAGTGCTTTGTGGATGAAGGTGGAGAAGGCAGTTGTTTGACCACTAATGCAGTTGTGGGTCTTCATTGTTAGCAGTCTTGGATGCTTTTTATACACAATAGTGCAGGTATTAATGCACTGCTTTTTTCATTCTTATTGCAGGTGACCGTGGGGGTTGGAATATGTCCCCTACACAACCTGATGTCAGTGTCTCCTCGAACACTGATGATGATGGTGGCCACAGTGAGGCACAAGTGGGGGTGTGGGCAGAATCCATCCCAGAGGTGGACATCACTCTTCTGCCCCCATTGTCACTGCACACAGTCTGTATGCCCACGCATACCCCATCTCCGGAGGCCACAGATATTGGAGATCCAGACAGTGGAGACTTTGAACAGGAAAATGTGGCAACTATGGCTTCAGTAAGTGTAGACACTGGTCATAGTTCGAGAGCTGGTGGGGTCCCATACAGGCAGATTGACAAGGGTGTTTGTAGGAGGCCTGCTGTCCATCCACCACCTGTTGCAAGTGTCACATCACATGTCGCCTGGTGCATGTTTGGGGCTGTCATGGAGGAACAGGCATGTTCTGAATGGAACACCAGGCATTTGCTTAGGGTTATGGATGCCACCCAGTCTGACATCTGTGACAACCTCCACCGCATTGGGGACACCCTGGATTTGTTGACTGATGCAGTGGAAAGATGGTGGGCTGAGAGAGTGTCTGTCTTAGACCACACATTACCTGTGCTGGAACATGTGGTTGGAGTTAGGCATCGGACCTGTGGACATAGAGCAGCAACACCATCTTCTGAGAGTCCACGTGGCCATGCACACTCACACTCCCATAGTGGCAGTACATCCAACACTACAGAAGGGAGAGTGCTGTCCACACCACAACATGGCAGGCCATGGGCTCATGGTCCTGGGCAGTCTCTTGGGGGACATGGTCCCAGCAGACAGCAGTCACTGTCAGGTACTAGCACCACTTCTGACCTTGGGCATGGAGGTGTCAGTGCAACTCCTGGCACAGCCAGTTCCCGTGTTTGGGGCTGGAGATGGTGAACTGTCAACTTTATCATTTATGGTCCACAGCTGTCCAACATACACACATGTTGGGCTGGCACTGAGCTTGACTGTGTACATGCAAACAATCATACACTACTGTCATATGCAAGTCACCTACAGGCATACACAGCACCTCTCCATGGTCCATCTTACATGATCTCCCCTGACTCACACACATGCTATTTACTATTTGGACCAGCCTAGGCCTCCTGCATCCCCACACAACACCCTGTGCAAGTGATGATACCTGTGCCACATCCCTGTCATCCTTGACATCAATGCAGGGAAATGCAGCTATGTGTCTGATGCACAGGGTGACTATATTACTTAACATGTACTCGTGTAATGCAGTGTTGGTTCACCATGCCACTTGTAGTGGTTAACGAGAGATATGGTATGCTAACATTTGTCATGTGTATGCCACATACATTTGTGTACCTTATGTGGTCCTTATGTTGTATGTTGTTGAATTGGCTGTATAGTTGCACAATGACAGGTGTGTCATGAGCCTGTTTATGTTTCTGTTACACGAGTCTGTTAGGATAACTTATGGATGCACAGTGGAAATAAAGCAGCAAAGAATGGCATGTCAGCACAGTGGACATATGTCATCAGCAAGGTACAGTATTAAAACTGCATGGCTCCATAGGTTCATATGTGTATAACAGGTTAACAAAGACAATGTTGGCATTCAGCATACTCATGCATCCCTAATCTGTGAAAAGGTCTGCTACCCTTCATAAGTGCCACCACGTTCTGATGGAGATGACACATCTACATATATCCTGTGTCCAGTACCAACAGTTGGCCAGCAACAGTTATGATTGTTGTGTTTTTCACCCCAATGTGCAACATGCACATGATGTGCGTCACAGCAGATGTGTATATGACATGCATGGGGGCCTGTCTCATATAGGGTGTACTGCCTGTGTTACATACCTCTCACACCAACATGTACTATGCATACACACTGATGTTAGTGTGTAGCACAGGTGACATGTGCCCTGTCATGGATACATGGGAGGTATACAGTGGGAATTGACACCTCAATGTATGGAGCCATACATATCTCTTCCAAAGCATTTCAGATACAGACTACACATGTACGGTCATGACATGGACTCCATAGGACATGTTCTCTACAATATGTATTGGTGAACCTTGGAACCTGTGTGGCTGTTACAGTTGTACAATATGCCTGTGTAGTGACATGGCAAGGGTGCCACTGCACACAATGATGGCTGTGATCACTGCCACATTCAGTATACCAGTGCCAGTCTGGGATGTACGTCCCAAATCTGTTGGTATTGGTTTTACAACAGTCAGTGCACCTACATCTTTCCAACCAGTGACAGTAAAAGGCTACAGTACTCTCTGTGATCAATTCATATGTCCCATGGTTCCATAACATGTTGTAAAATGCTCTAATAGGCTCACACAAACATATGGCTACATTGAGGCTATCTTCACTTCCAATCAGTGCATACAGGACACGCAAAGGCACACATGTAGTGCTATTTGACTGCATGTAGGTGTGCACACTTACCTATGTAATGGTACATACTACAGATCACAGTACATGGTGCACACAACACACCTCATGTCTGCTAGTACTATCATTTTAGGACATATTATGTTTGATGACATATGCAGGCCTTGTTGCAGTCAGTCTTTGAAGGGCAACATCACATCCTACAAATAAAACATTGCAAAAAACCCTAACTATGCCTAGGCTACCAAGGTTATGCCACATTGATATATACACATGCACCAAGTTGCCTGGAGTGAGATTTGAACCCCTAGTTATCTAGTCTTATGCACTATAGATCATGGTACTTATCACATGTGCCATTCCTTAATTCAGATATTACACTGTCAGCTGGTAGTTTTAAGGTGGCTGACATCATCAGGCCTGTAGAAGAGGGCAGTGTGGAAGCTGGCAGCAAGTTACACGGCCAAAAACTGTATAAGTTTTGCAGGTAGATACCCCATGAGGGCACGCCCATTCATTTGTAAGGAGATAGACACACACACACACTCTTGCACCAAGCGGGCTGGAGTGAGATTAAAAACCATACCTATCTAGTCTTATACACTATAGATCACAGTACTTATCGCATGTGCCATGGCTTACATCTGATATTACATTGTCAGCTGGTAATCATAAGGTGGCTAACATCATCAGGCCTTGTGGAAGAGGGCAGTGTGGAAGTTAGCAGCAAGTTACATGGCCAAAAATAGTATAACCATTGCATGTGGATAGCCCATGAGGGCATGTCCATTCATTTGCAGGGAGAAACACACGCACACACACACACACACACACACACACACACACACACACACACACACACACACACACACACACACACACACACACACACACACACACACACACACACACACAAACACACACAAACACAGTCATGCAAGTGGGCTGGTGTAAGATTAGAACCCCTACCTATCTAGTGTTATACATTATAGATCATGCTGCTTATTGCACGTGCCACAAGTTAGGTTTGTTGTATATGTGATTGCAGACACAGTACTTGTGCATTACACAAACTAGGCCTGTGTTGACCAGGTGATATTGCTTCATACTGTTATCTGCATCTGGTATCCTAGCAGTGGGATAACTGTAATTATCCTAGCTATGTGTATACAGTTAGCCGTATGGCCATATGTGGTTTCTTGCAGTTACATAGGCATACCCATGGGCAGGGACAAGTTGCCCTGTCCATACATGCATTGACAACATTATACATTACAGCCCCATGTCTCTCTCTATGTGGTGACATCCAGCAGGCACAGGGGTCTGTGGGTAAGTGGAATTTGTACTGTTTCACCCTTAGCTTGAATCCTTTGAGCAAAGTATAGCTGTGCTATAGTGGGGATTTACTCACCATTATTAGGGTATGTCGGACAATACAGACATCCATGCACATATTTCTATATATAACAGGGATGCATATATAACTGTAGCTGCGTGTGTGTATGATATGTATATGTGTTATGTAGATAAATGGGAGGTGCTTGTATAATTTTAATATATATAGCTATATTTATCAGTACATATCTATTTGTCACTATATAGCGATAGCATTACTATGCATGTGAGAGAGACATAGTGACAGACAGATATGTATACATATATCTGTCTGTATAGACATTTATACATAGGTCATTTTGATGAAGGGGCTACAGGATTGTGCTCATTTTAACTAACTGTATGAGCATGCCCAGTGGAACTGTCAGTATTTATAAGGTGACTCCAGTCCACACCTACCTGTCCTCCAGTCCAGGATTTTATATTTTACAGACATTAACATCCGCCCCTGTTTCTGAAGTACTGCATTTCACTCAAACTGTCCATAGCATTCTCCAGCTGTGTGCTGTGCTTAATCTGTGACTGCAGTTGGTAATGTTACACCACCAACAGGGTAACATACCTCTCAACTGTCCTGATTTCCACAGATTGTCCAGAGTTTTGCCCCATATGTTTGGTCTGCTCCTCATACATTTGTGGTCTTCTAGTGAAGTATATACTACTTAACAGACAAACGTTTGTGTTTCAGATCTTATACCCTTCAGAACATATGTAATAATGCAACACCTTTACTTCCAGTGACTTTCTAGGTTTATGGGGACAATATTTGAAATCTGACCCTATGTTTGGGCCTTTGTCCCCTCAATCTTACTGGCTTTGTCCAGATTTTTTGCAGCAAGAGGTATGACAGTCTGTGAAAACACCAACATAGTACTACCTCACATGCAAAAGATGTGAGTAATTCCAGATTAGAACCATCAACGCCAACACCCATTCTAGCTTCCCTAGTCCACTGAGCCACTCGGGTCGCCAAACAGAGAGGAGTCATTCATCACACAATCAACAGCATAAATATGTACATTGTTATCCTGCATGAAGAGAGACATACAATGGTGTGAGCAATATCTATGTTATAACCCTGAGATTGTCTGGTCCACTGATATACCATAGGGGATTTTTTGTTAAAGTAGTTGTATGGATACACTGCTGTGTTGGGGGTGGGGAAAGAATGGCACATAATCTGCTGGGATATACAGTAGTGCAAATATCATGTGAGCCCACTGTTTAACATCTCCCTTGACTGATGTAGTGAGTATTCCAACCATAAGGCCTAGTGACTATTAAGGAACGCATACTATTGGACTGGGTATCTGTAGTCCCATGTGGATATTACATCTGTCCTGTTAGCTCACTACATTTCCTTACATAACAGCAGCAGATCCAAACATATGCTATATTATAGTAATCCTTACAACTGGTGTGTAGCTTAGAGACTTACCTTGCGAATGCAGCAGTTTGGAGACCTGTAGTTCAGGGCTGACTCAGTGTGATGCAAGCAGTATGAATAGGTACAGGTTGTGTGGGTTGCCTGGATTCAGCTATTTTAATATATGTATGTGAATAGGAGTAAGTTGTCAGTCCCTAGGGCCCTAGGTTGTCAGTGAATGTGCTATGCAGTATCTCTTAGCCAATGCCAGGGCATACTGGGCACGTCTACATCTGCCTACAGGGACATCATTGGGGGCTCCTCCTCTGAGTCATCTTGTGAGTGTGGCTGTGGTGACATAAACACTGGTGGGTGACTGTGTATCTCTTCCCTTTGCTGCAGCTGTTTCCGCAGGATCATATTGTGTAGCATGGCACATACTGTGAACATATGTGCACATGTGGTTGGACAGTACTACAGGCTACACCAGATATATCGAAGCACTGGAACCATGACTTCAGCAGCCCAAACACATGCTCTATGATGTTCCTAGTTTGTGCATATTCCTCATTATGGCATTCTTCAGTGGGTGGGTGTGCATTTCTGATGGGTGTCATCATCCACGGTTCCAGGGTGAAGCCAGCATCCCCCAGTAAATGGCTGTGTTTGATGTCCCTCCCAACAAACATCTTGTACAGCTGTGATACGTGCCAGATATGGGAGCCGTGATAACTGCCAGAGGTGCCAGCACACACATTCATTATAATGCCCTGGGTATTGCACATGACCTGGCAGGTGATGGAGTGGTACCTCTTGTGGTTGACATAGACTCTACCCTCCTCACCAGGTGGTGCCTTGATTTGTACATGAGTGCAATATATGGCACCCAGTACCTCAGGGTAGTGTGATGCATGGTAGAAGTGTTGCATATTACTGGCCCTCACCTCAGGGGTGAGGGGAAAATAAATATGCTCACTGGCATGTGGCAGCATGTCATCCAGGAACTGTTGGAGTACCTCGGATGCTGATGCCTGTGAGACTCCCATCATGTCCCCAGTTGGTTTTTGGAAGGTACCTGTGGCTATTATCCTAAGGGCTACACATATCTTTGTTTCCACTGGGATGTGTTCCCCTCTGTTAGCTCTGAGTCTGAGTTGAGGGTGGCAGAACTCAGTGAGTTCCTGCAGTATGTCCCTGTCCACCCTGTAGCACGTACAATCTGGTTAAGCTCATGTAGCTCCTGAAAGGTTACCCTGGGCCTGAACACACTTTTCCTTATCTGCCTAGGCCTACTGTCAGCAGCATCAGTTGCAGCATTGACTTCGGGATCTAGCAAATACAGATGTAGCAGACCTCCAGTAGCCCCTAGCATTCTTTCACTTAAAATTCTGTACTCTGTAAAAGTCTGTACTCTAATGGTGCAGAGTATGGGTGAAAAATCAGAATGTAGGGTGTATGCATACTTTATAGTGCTCTACTGTAGGTGCTGGCTGTGTGATTGGCCATCTATGATGCATTCCACCTGCCAAGTACATCATTAAGAAGATTTAATGGTCTTAGTTTAAGTGAAACAGGGGTCATCAGTAATTAATATATCCCTGGCTTTTAGTTATACTCAGCACAGTGGCACACTGTGCAAATACATGGAAACAGGCTCTGCAAAGGTAAACAAAGCTTAGCAGTCACTGTACACACACCCCTGAAAGGTCATGCTCAGCATGGCAGCACGCTGCCCAAACACACGGAAACACGTGCCCCGAAGGTAAATAAAGTTTAGCCACCAGTGTACACACACCCCTACTGAGCACAGTAGTGGACCGGGGCAAACAGGTGCAGCTGAGCTCCAATGAGCTTACAAGTCCTCAGACACACCCCCTCAGGTTCATAGGTTCATAGGTTCGTACTAGGCTATCTGCCTTAGGGCATTTATAAGCCTAGCCAGAGTGTGTGTGGCTTTCACCACCCCTTAAGATGAGAATACTATGCCCTTTTAGGGTTTAGTTTACTGTGCCTCTGTCTAGTAGTGACACAGAGATGACCCCCGGGGTAAACCTACGATCTCCCATCCACTCGTCAAGATTTCTCTTGAATAGAGTCAGTGAGGGGCTCTGCCTAACATGGACTGGGATTCTGTTTCAGAGTGTAGGGAGCCTCTGGGTTATGAATCTGTCCCTCCAGCACGTCCTATTTATTTCTGTGTTGAGGTTTAAGTCTCTTGCTCTCATGGCTCTGATGGATTTGGATTTTCTGAGGTGGAGCATGTCCATTAATTCGGATTGGACATGGCCTTGTACGTCAGGCACAGATCACCTCTGAGTAGGCGGTATGCGACTGAATAGAGCTGGAGTTTTTTCAGTCGGGCAGCATATGACATATGTTTAAGACCCTTTATCCTCTTGGTGAGGAACTTTTGGGGTCTTTCCAACTGCTGCAGGTGTCGGGTGAGATACATCCCAAATGGGGCATTGTACTCAATCATTGGCCTGATAAGAGAAGAGTACAGGGGCACAATGACCTCTCTTGATCTAGATGTGAAACCCTTCATGATAAGGTGGGCAATATAGAAGGTTTTCCTAACCACTTTGGCAATGTGAGTGTCAAATGAGAGGTTACTGTCAACCTGGGTCCCTAGGTCCCTGATTACCTCTTCTGTACTTAATGGATTACCACCTATGTGGTAATTTGTTGGTACCTTGTTTTTCCCAAAGGGTATGACTATACATTTTTGGCTCAGCTTAAGGCCATGGCTCTGGCACCAATTATCCATTTCTATGAGGCCTCTCTTTAGGATGTTTGTGTCCGCTGGAGTATCAATTATGGTGCCCAGTTTGCAGTCATCTGCGAACTTTGTCAGCCACAATCCTCCTATGTTTGCCTGTACCTCGGAAAAATAAATGCCGAACAAGAGGGGTCCCAGGACTGAGCCCTGTGGGACACCGCTTGTGACTGGCTTAGAGTCTGACATAGCTCCAGCAACTCTGACCCTGTGGGTTCTGTCCTTGAGCCAGTTTGCAACCCATCTTGTGACATATGGGTTTACATTTAAGCTGGTGAGTTTGTCTATGATGCCCGAGTGGGGTATTGTGTCAAAGGCTTTTGCAAGATCAAGGTAGGCTGTGTGAACCGCCTTACCCTCATCAATGGCCTTAGTGACTGTTTCAAAAAGTCGACCAAGTTCAAAAGGCAGGATCTGCCCTTGACAAAGCCAAATTGGGTAGGATCCAATGTCTGTAGGTCCCCAATGTCTTTGTTTATGAGTTCCATAATGATCCTCTCCATAGCTTTGCAGTCCAGGCTCGTCAAGCTTATGGGGCGGTAATTTCCAGGGTCCGTAGAAGCACCGCCTTTGTGAAGTGGGACCACTGTTGCCGTACGCCACTCTTTGGGTACGTATCCTGTAGTAAGGCTAAGATTAAACAGCAGCCTTATGTGTGGGTTTAGTTCCTCTTGGATTTCATATAGCACACAGCCCGGGACACCATCCGGTCCCATTGATGCTGTGTTTTTAGCTTTAGAGAGGGCGGCTCTCACCTGGGCATCTGAGATGTTAGGGAGGCTACACTCTGCTGGGATAGTTATTTCTCCTTTTGGGGGCAGGGGGAGGAGAAATTTGCACTGAACCTGTCTGCCAGAATGTTGGCAATGTCAGTGGGTTCAGTGTATTTTGTGTCATTTTGGACTAACTCTGAGCATATCTGGGAGTTTCCACCCAGGTTTCTAACATAGCTAAAGAAGGCCTTGTGATTGTCTTTTGTGTCTTTTGTGATTTTTCTCTCAAAGTTGGCCTTGGATGATTTTATGAGTGAATGTAGTTTTTTGCTAGTACTGATCAGAGATGCCTTCCCTTTTAGGGATTTTGCTCTGTCATGTAGTAGCTTCCTCCTCCTGTTGTAAAGTTTGTTTATGGCTGGGGTCCACCAGACCGGGCGCCTGCCTTTGGGGGAATGGGTCTTGGTTTTATTTGGGATTGCATGATCCATGCAATCCTGGAGGTGCTCGTAGAAAGCATTTGTAAGGGATTCAGCAGCGTGGGTTGTGGTTTCCAATGGCTCAGGGGCCTTGAAGGATACCACACCAGTCTTAAGAAGTGTGAAGTTGGCTTTGGAGAAGTTCTTCACTGTGGTCTTTTGTGCAGGGGGTGGGGGCGGGATGTGGATTTCCAGTGAGATTAATTTATGGTCTGATCCTACCAAAGAGGGATATACTTCCGGTGTGGAGCATTTTGTCCCCATGTTTGTGATGATCAGGTCTAGTATATTGTCTCCTCTTGATGTCAGCTACCTCTTCTGTGAACACCAACATGATTCTGTGTCTACACGGAAGGGATCTGCGGACACAGATACGCATTCATGCTATTCATGCACACAACCTGCAAACTATATGGTTCCAGGTCCTACCTCGTTAGCGAAAGCACCATTCCACCATTGGAGATACTCCATGCAGGGTTCTATAATACATTTCTGTCACATACTATTAATTGTGGGTTTTCCACTCTTTTTTTAATTATTTTTTTTTTTTATAAAAGCATGTTTGCGCACTGCATCGAGCTGTGCAAACATACCCAGATCATTAACAAAATAAAATTATTTTAAATTATTTCCCTTACGTTTTTAGACACACAGTGGATAGTTTTGGTCATATCTGTATGTGCTATGCCATTTCTGTCCATCTACCTGCATTTTTACAGCCCCTGTTTTCTGTCTGAAATTCTGTACATGGAATTTTTCAGTGTACACTACCGACACCAACATGGGGTCTGCAGGGCTGCCTGTCTGCTTGCTGGATTGCTCTACTTGCCTCATTTGCATGAGATTCACCTCTTTATGAGGTGATTTGTATGGTACAGAACTTCCTGTGTTCACTCAGCACTGCTTACTGGATTGCAAACCTGCTTACTTTTATGTAAGCAGCATGCTACAATGCCTACATGGTAAAAAAGACCATGTAGGCTTTATTAAATCTCCCCAGTTTCATTTCAGTTTCTGTAACAGTACAAACATTATCCTATCCAGCATTGGCTTATCATGTGTTAAATTCATAAGGCAGTTTTCATTGCTTTTACCTGATACAAACGGCTTTAAAATATCATTACCTTTATTTGAATTCTTTTTTAGTTCATTCATTTCAAAAGAGGATGTACTTATAACTGCATCAGCTTTTAAAATTTGAAAAACACTACCCACAGTTACTTGGTAAGATGAAGGATCTTTTCTTTCCAAGGCCATTTTGTTCTTCCTGGCTTTCCTTGAATGGGTGGCACTTGTTTTAGCTCTCCTTTTAATAGCTACATTTGATTCCATGCATAATTTTAACAATGAGTGAAAGTCTTTAGCTGGTGGCAATGCAATGGGTGAAAATGAAACAATGTCTTCATTACAGTAAACAAGTAAAGCACTTTTACTTTTACTTTTCAACATAATGTTCAGCCAGACAAATAAAATCCTCCCAGAAATTCATGTTACATCACATACAGACTCTAAATCCTACCTGGTCTTCCAGCCCTGTTACTGGTTAGGTTATTGTCCAAAAGAAGACTGAACTTAGGTATTGGACAGATAGATATGAGCAGGGAAAGGCTACAAAATGGTGGTGGTTAAAGTAAGTTTTAATTAATTTGCTTCATAACTTAATAGCTTCATAGATGTATTAGGCTAACAACCACTAAGGCCTTTTTAAGCCTAGTCATGCATCCCAAATGTCTGACAAGTTTTGGTACCCTTTATAAGTGTAAGCAGGAGACTCAGAGATGAAACATTTACAAGCAGGGGCCTAAGAGATGAGAGATGAGCCATTTACAGGCTGCCTGTGTGCATTAGACACATAGATGCCAAAACCAGAGATGAATTTCATGTTCCCCATCCAAATATCCTAGTTACTCTTGAATTGGGTTAGGGAGGAACTCTGCTTTACATGGATGGGGAGCCTGTTCCAAAGGAGGAGTAGTCTCAGGGATACATAACTGACTCTCCAGCAGGTCCTATTTATATCACAGGCAAGGTTTAAGTCTTTAGAATAGGTAAACCCGGTGCTGTTTGTTTTGTGGATATGCGGGAAATCCATCAGGGTAGGGTCTGACAATGCTTTATATGCCAGGCATAGGTCTCCCCTCAGCAGTCTGTAGGAGACAGAGTACATAGATAGGGCTTTGAAGCAGTCTACATAGGATGTGTTGCTTACGGCCTGTATTCTTTTAATGAGGAACCTATGTGGATGGTCCAGTTGTTGAATGTGTCTGGTTAGGTACATAGCAAAGTGGGTTATTGTACTCAATGACAGGTCTGTTGAATCCTGAATATATTGGAACAATGACCTAGATGTCATACCTTTGTTTATAAGTTGCACAAAACAGAATGATTTCTTCACTACTGTAGACACATGATGGTCAAAGGCTCGATTACTGTCTATGTGTGTGTATGTGTGCTATCAATATGATAGTTACTGGAGTGGATGACTTTCTGAAGGACACTATTATGCATTTCATGCATTTAGTTTTAGTCTATGGCTCTAACAGAAGTTATTTGGCTGTGCCAGCCCTTTCTGGAGAACATTAGTGCTGATGGGAGATCCTGTCACTTCTCCTAATTTGCAATCAACTGCAAATTTGGTCAGCCAGAGGTCCTCAAGATTGGCCTTGACTTCAGAGAAGTAAATGCCAAAAAGGAGCAGTCCCAGGATTGGTCCCTGAGGGAGTCTCCTTGTGACTGGCCTCTTTGTACAGATTGGTTCCCCAGTTCAAACTTCCTGGGTCCTGTCTGTGAGCCAGCTGGCTATCCACCAGGTAACATAAAGGTTTATGCCTAATCTCTTGAGTTTATCAACAATGCCTGTGTGGGGTATTGTTTTCAATGCCTTGGCTAGGTCAAGGTAGGCAGAGTAAACATTTTGCCATTATCCATTGCTTTGTTGACCTTCTCAAAGAAGTCCACCAGGGTTAGTATTTAGTAAGCATTTCCTGCCCTTGATGAAACCAAACTGGGTAGGTTCCAGTGTCTGGAGGTTTCCTGTGTTATTATTGATAATTTCTATGAAAATTCTTTCCATGGCTTTGCATGGAAGACTAGTGAGACTTGTGGGTCTGTAGTTTTCAGGGTCTGTAGATGGCCCACCTCTGTGCAGAGGAATGACTGCTTCTGTTCTCCATTTATGAGGTGCAAAGCCTGTTTGGAGGCTACATTAAAATAGAGATTCCTGATGACCTCATAGCTTATGCTTCATGCTCTTTAGAAGGCATCCTGGGATATTGTGTAGGCCAACTGATGTAGTTATTTTTGGCCATAGCGACAGAACACTGAGGACCTGTTCTCTAGTGATAGTAAGTGAGTTATATTTGATGGTATTTCCTGAGGAGAGGTTGGGGAGGAGGAGAATGTATCTACCAGTAAGTTTGCTATGTCTTCTGGCTTGTCCCTTTTTTAATTTCGCCAAGTCTTTTGGGTTTCTAATACCATGAGAGGAAGGGACCTCATTCCTAAGTCAAAGTACGATTAAAGTTCATGAAATTAGTATTGTTTCCATTCTTCATGTTAGCCAGAAGTGCTATTTGCAGCACCCACAATGTGCCCAGTAATGGCTCCAGCAAGTTGTACAGAGTTACATGTATTGGTAACACATCGAAGTACGATTGTAAATTGTTTTTTATAAAGTCTGTTGCTCCCCCTGCTACTGGAATTGTCTAGGTATCCTTCTTCCACATTGCCCTCATTTCTGCCTGCAAATCCTGGCATTTTATGACTTTTTGTCTTTCTGTATGTAAGACACTGTAGTCACTTTGTGTAGCAATTTCAATGATCAATGCTACTTTTGTCTTCTTTTCATGGGCTACTATATCTGGTTTTCTTGTATCTATTTTTTGAACTGTTGATAATGGATGATCCCATGTGATATAAACTTCATCATTTCCTATGATGGTTTGCGGCTCATGTTTCCATTGTTTTTCAGCTACCTCAATACTATAATGTTTGCACAATCCCCAATGCAACAGTCTTGCCACATCATTATGCCTTTCAGTTTACAGTCCTTCTGCAATTAGTATATCACAACCTGCAACAAGATATGCGACTGTTTCTAATTCTGTTTTTCAAAACCTACATTTGTTGTCTGTTTCTCCCACATGTTCAATAGACTTTGTAAACCAACGTGTATGTAGTCCACTATCTTGGGCCACCAATATTAACCTTTCATCTTTTGGTTTAAATTCACCTCATCTTAACCATTCCTGCTTTCGATCCTGAGCAACATGAGGTGGTTCCAAGAGTTTTCTATACTTGCAACAATTTTTATGCATTTTCCACATTTCTTGCCTTTTCACTGATCTTTCACTTTATGTTTCTTTTGTTTTTTGGCACATTTAGTTGCTGCCTGATTTTTATCTACGTCTGGTTTGATTTCCATTCCAGCTTGATGCCAATATGCATCTGATAAACTAAGTAGGGAAATCATCTTAGACTTATTCTCTTCATATTTCAAAACTTTCACTATGTTTGGGTCTTGTGACACCAGCAGATATGTATACAGTCCCATGATTGCCATACATCTTTCAGAACGGGGAATATATAATCTTGATATGCACTGATTTTTATAAATCATTTGATGAGCATGAAGCATCCTTCTAGTATTCCTGTCTAACCTATCCAACAACTTTTGGGGCCACTCATTCACTCCAAAACTGTAAGTTAGGACAGGAAGAGCAAATTGGTTTATAGCTTAGACTTTCTTCCTAGATATCAATGCTTTTTTTCAGTATTAATTTAAGTCTTCTAAAATATTCCTTACTAAGTTTTATTCATATTTCCTCATGTTCTATTGTTAATCCTTCATCAATTTCCAACTATTTCTGCACTGTCTCTTGCTCAAGTTCTTTTATATCACATTCCTGCCCCAAACTGATATTTTCTTGGTGCTGCAGCTTTCCTGCTTTAACTCGTTCACTCCAATGTAGCTCAGGTAGGTTGCAATGTATCATCAACACCAAATGATGACCAAATGACATTCTTATATCATCTGAAAATGTTTGGACCACTTGCAGATGTGCTTTCAGTTCCTTATCTGATGAACTATACAGTTTTAAATCATCTACCAAAAGAAGATGAGAAGTCTTTACACTTTGTTGCTTTCTATGAGCCAAATTGTTGTCATGACCTAATCTGTTAAGTAGATAACTTAATGGGTTAAGGACAAGACAAAATAGCAGTGGTGATAGAGAGTCACCCTGAAATATCCCTCTTTGAATGTTTATCCCTGGAATAATAATTTGTACTTTATCATGGCTTAACTGCAAAGTGGTTTTCCACTGTTTCATGTTCGCTATAATGTAATCAATCAGTGTAGGGTGTATCTTCTACATTTTTAAACACTCTTTTAGCCGTAAGTGTGGAATACTGTCAGATGCTTTTTACAGTCTATGCCATACTTAGATTCTTCCCCTTTTTACAGTTCTCCATTATGACTTTATGTAACAACAAATTATCCTTTGTTCTATATGACTTTATTATTACCCTTCTGTTCTATTGCCATAGTAGAGTTTTCTTTTAAATGACTATAACCTTTGTCAGCTTCAATTCCTGTGTATAGTTTATACGTCATCAGAATGCATGTTATTGATCTATAGTTTTTAGGACAATTTGCATGTTCGATCTTAAGTAGGAGTATTGTTTTTCCTGTTGTTAACCAGGCTGGTGTCTGTTTGGGGTGAGCATATACATGGTTCTTACTCATGGCTAAATCTTTATGTAAAGCTGTTAATACATTTAGCTAGAGGTTAGGTACTGCATCTAGGCCTGAGGTTTTCCAGTTAGGAGGTTTTCTTCACTTTATTTCAATCTCTCTGGCTGTTACTTCATCTCATGTCATATCCTGTACATTTGAACTTCTTATTCTTTCTTTTACTTCTTCTATAAGTTTAGCAACTTTGTTATATTCCACAGGATCTTCATAGATATTTCTCCAAAATATATCTATTTCTTCTTTTTTGGTGATGTTTCAGTTCCTTTTGCCTTGCTTCCCAATTCTCTATAAAACTTTTTTGGGTCATCAGTAAATTGTTTATTTTGTACTTTTCCTATATATTTATATGCATGTCTTCTAAATTTTTCTGCCTGGGCTGATATTTTTAATTTATTATTTGCAATGGTACATGATAGATCCTGATCTATCCTGATGCTGTGCATTGCTTTTATCACACCTATCTTTCTGGGTATTTTTGTTGATCTGTTCCCTCTCTATACTCTTCAAACAGTGACACTTTTTGTCTTAATTTGCTTTACAGTTTTCTCTATTCAGTACTTCCATGGCATTCAATTTCTCCCTTTACTACTCTGTGTATTTGTGATAAGACTTTATCTGTAATTTATTTATTTTATATTTGTTCACCAGGAAATGTCAGACTGGGCAGAGATCCCCATTTTCAGTGGAGGTCTGGGGAGAAAAGCTCCTTACAGTAATAGAAGAGAGAATATTTAAGATAGTAACATTTGCAGTAGGACACAACAATAATGTACAGAGTTAATACAAGCAATATAAAATTTCAAACACCGGTAAAATTTGTGGAACACATTAGTCTTTGTCTTTTCAGCTTTTCCCGGTTAGGGGTCGCCACAGCGAAACTCCGGTCTGCTAATGATTGGCAGTAGATTTTTTTTTTTTTTTTATGGTGCCGAGTTGCCAGCCTGACACCCAACCTTCAGAGAAGGCACGCCCATTCACGCATGTCTTTTGGAGGCCACTCAACTACGGGGAGGACATGCAGACTCCACACAGAAGGCACTCCAGTCGAGAATCGAACAAGAGAACCTCTTGCTGTGAGGCAACAACGTTTCCGCTGTACCACCACAGCACATTAGTAACTGCACAAATTTATACATATACTAAAAATAGAGTCAAGACTTTGCATACAGTAGTGAATATATATATTAGATACATCAGTAATCACACACAGTTAATTGTAAGAGTATGCAGAACAACATTATGTTAATATGCATTTTTTCTCTTTGGAGAACTAGTAGTTCTGTATGAGGCAGTTTTGAGATAAATGAGAGGAGGTGGGACTAGGACTATTGGTAGGATTTACCCAGGGCTAGAGCAGGAGCATATCCATGAGTTGGATAAGTAGGACTTAAGAAGGTTCTTAAAGTTATGTATGCTATCTAGCGATCAGATATCTACAGGAATGTTCCATGTTTTTGCAACAGCATTAGCGTAGAGGGAGTCCCCAGAGTTATAATTACTTTTAGAAATTTCAACCAGTGCTTTGTTGGTACTTCTTAGTGGACAATTGTTGATATAGTGGTGTAATAGTCCTTGTAGGGATGGGTTTTTCTTTAGGTTGATAGAGGATTTGGTGGGATTTGTTTTTTTGTAAGTTGGGTAAAGGTTAACAGGTTTGGTAATTCTAGCCAGGATAGCTTTTAAGAGATTGGCAATGATGGGATGTGTAGGATGAGCTGGTGGAGAATTTTGCTATAACAGATAGTTTCTTAAGGTCACCTTTGTTTAGGTTGATTAGTACTGGGGAGGCATAGAGTAGTGCGTAGAGTAGGTGGGTTCTTGCAATGGTGACTTTACTATTGGAAATTTGGTAATTTTTGCATCTATAGAGGGTACCTAATTTTTTTGTGAACTTTTGTAATGGCTTGAGCTACATGTTTGTCAAATTTCATATTGTGATCTATAATTATTTCTATTAGTTTAGTTTGTGCAACTGGTGTGATAGGGGTATTGTTGGATGATGTTATTTTAAATAAGGGAATTGGGTCAGCAACTTTAGAGGGATGGAATAGCATCAGCTGGGATTTCTTTGGGTTGAGTATTAGTTGTGATTCAGATAGTCAGTTTAATATTGATGTAAAGGATTTTTGGGTGATTTGTTGTAATTGTTGGAGAGATGGGGCAGAGCAGATTAGGATAGAATCACTGGCATATTGGACTAGGTTGGCATGGAGGGTGGCTTTATGTAGGTTGTTGGTAAAAATGTTGAAGAGAAGGGGTCCAAGAATGGATCCCTGTGGAACATCTAGGTTTACAGGGAGAAGGGGGGATAGGGTGTTTTTCCATTTAATGGCTTGTTCTCTTTGAACCATGATAGTTTGGAGTTGTGTAGTTTCAGTTCAGAGAGTGCGGTTAGTAGTTTGGAATGAAAGACCGTGTTGAAGGCTTTGGAGAGGTCCAAGAAGATGGTACAGACAAGATTACCTTTATTCCATTGTTGATTTATGGTACTGGTGAAACTGATCAGGGCAGTAGTGGTACTATGGTTGGGGTGTAAGCCGTGTTGTATTTTGGCAAGGAGATTGTTAGATAGTAAATAGTTTAGTATTTGGGAATGTACACATCTCTCGAGGATTTTTGATGGGGGGGATAGTATGGCAACTGGACGGTACTTTGACAATTCAGTTGAATTGCCACCTTTGTGTATTGGTATTATATGAGAGATTTTCCAGAGGGTTGGATTATGTTGTTCAGCGAATGACCTGTTTATTAATATGGAGACGGGGTATGAGATCGCTTTGGCTACAATCTTGAGGTATTCACCTGGGAGTCTATCAGCCACAGGGGTGGTGGGTTTTAGTTTTGTCGGGTATCTATATATTGTGTTGGTTGGGACTGGTTGAAGGGAGAAACAGTTTTGGTCAATTGTTGGGGATTGGGAGTTTGTGTGAGTTGTGGGACAGCTGTTGCTAAGCAGATTTTGAATGAAGTTGGTACAGTATTCATTAAACTGAGTTGCAACTTTGATAGATGAGGTGTCAGTATTAGGGGGTGGGGTAGTGGTTTTCCCTGGTTGAAGTATTTTATTGATGGCTGCCAAAAATTTTTGAGGGTTTGTTTTGTGTTTTGCTTGGACCACAGAGTAGTGTTTTTTCTTGTCAATTCTTATTTGTTTTTTGGACTTGTTTCTTAGTTCAAGTTAGTTTTGTCTATTTTGGCTGGGTTTGTTTTGATTGCATGCTCACCATGCCTTGTCTCTCTGTTCTAGGAGTAGCCAAGTATGTTTGGTAAGTCAGGGGGCATAGATGGATTTTGTTCTTATTTTTCTAGTTGAGGCAAGCTGATCGAGCATGTTTAGGAAAGTAGAGTTGAAATAATCAACTGCTTTGTCCAGGGGGAGGTTTAAGAGGAGTGACTGGTTACAATGGTGTAATGTAGTGTAGTTATGAGGTCTTGGGATTTGAAGTTCTTTGTATAGTGTATTTGTTGTAGGGAGGAGGCTTTGATGGGTTTAATTTGGTGCCTTAGGATGAATGTAGGCTGGTGGTAGCAAAAACTGTCAGGTGGTATTCCGGAGTTACAGGGTTGGGAAAGGAGATTGGTAAGGATCCAGTTTAAAATGGACTCTTTCTTGGAGGATTTGTCAGTTCTGGTAAGGGTTTGTATTAGTTGAGTGAAGCCATGTAGGTTTATCTGAGTAGTGGGGAGGGGAGCAATACATGTGGAACAGTTGCTACTAAAGTCACCTAGTATGAGTGTTTCATGGGGGAGGGCTTAGGATGACCAGTGGAGAATAGCTTCTAGTGTGCCAATGTTGTTACCGGGGGAAATATATGCACCAATTATATTCAGTTGTTTTTGAGTATTGACTTTTACTTTGGTGAATAGGGTTTCTGCATTATTAGATGTGGGGGGATTTTTGTTCACAATGTGAATAGTAAGGTTGCTTTTGTATAATAGGGTGATACCACCCCCTTTTTGGATGTTCTGTCCTTCCTGATTAGGTTATAGCCTTGATCCAGATCTCTGTGAGGAGGACATATCAGGAGAGTATAGGGACAGGTTGGCATATAGCTCCTCTATTTTGTTGCGTATACTTCTTATGTTGATATTAAGAATTAGTAGGTCTGTTGTATTCCTCTGGGGGGGGGGGGTTTCAACAGATGTTGCATGGAATTGGTGGGTTTTGGAATTTATTGCAGGGCCAGAATTTGGGTGGATCTTGCTGCTGATTAACAGTTGAGATACAGTATGGATGATGGCTTGTAAGCACTCAATCATGCATAGGTGGAATTGTAGGGAGAAACGTTTTTTAGTGTTATACTGGTGGAGGTTGATTGGGGCTAATTCTGTGTGAGGAAGTTTGACAATTATTGATGAGGCAGGTACGAGTGCTGGGTCTTGTTTTGGGTGGATTGGGTCAGTGGGTGATTGAATTATTAGGTTGGGGCTAATATTATGATGGTATGAGGTGATGTAAGCAGCAATAATGAGTGATATGGTTATCATTCCTTGCAATGTTACTGTTCTATGCATTATTCAGTTATAGAGCTTTTGTAGATAAACTGGGATTTTTTTAGTTGGAGCTTTATCTTAGTGAGGTATTTGGTTGTGTGTTGGCAGTAATTATACTGGATTTTAATTTATCCTTTTTAATTATTAGATATGAGTAGAATGTAGGCAGTGGAACAGGTAGTGGGTGTGCAGCACTTATAATATGAGGTAGTAGTGGGTAGTGGTGGTTATTAGAAATTAGCTGAAGTGATGTGGAAATAGGAGTTTAGGGAGGTGAGTTTTGATTTTTCGAAAGTAGAAGGGGTGTAGTCTTCTTTTTCTTTCGGCTTTTTCCAGTCAGGGGTTACAACAGTGGATCACCTTTCCGCTCATGATTGGCAGTGGAGTTTTACAGTGTTGAGTTGCCAGCCCGGCACCCAACCTTCCACAGAAGGCACACACATGCACGCACTCACACCTAGGGCCAATGTAGAGTGTCCAATCCACCTACAGCATGTCTTTGGGATGTGGGAGGAAATCGGAGCACCCAGAGGAAACCCACACGACCACAGGGAGGAGATGCAGACTCCACACAGAAGGAACTCCAGCTGAGGATCAAACTGGAGAACAGAAGGGGTGTAGTCTCCTTAGGTATAAATGTAATGAAAGATGGGGTGGGTGGGAATGGGGATAAGGTAGTGGAGCAGAGTGAGCCCGAGTATAATGAGGGCGAACTGAGTGGGTTGGACCTGGCTTGAGGTGAAGGACCCATCAGGAACAATCAGGAAGGTTGGTTAGTGTTTAAGATAGTGTGAGCAGTGTAATGTGGCTAGAAGAGGATAGAGTACAACTTATGAGGTTAGAGTGGTCAGAGAAAGGAGGGAAAAGGAAGTTTGTTAAATTAGAAGAGAGATATGAGAAAACAGTACTCTTCTACAGAATGTAGGTTAGGATAGAACATGTTGAAGTAGCTCGAAAGAGGGTTTAATAGCACAAAGGACTAATGCAGCCTGGCGATGTATAACAGAGACAGGAGCTAGGCAAATTATTATTCAGAAAGAACCAACAGACACCTACAGTATAAAATAATTATTTTGATGTTATGTTGATTGTTGGGGATGGTAGTTCGGCAGGTTGCTGGTCACTAGAGGCTTTGCTGGGCTATGAGAAGTAAGGACCTTGGCTCAATCTATGAAGAGGGAGAGAAATGGAGGGTTAGAGAGTGTGTAAACAATTTACGCTAGTAGCAGCTCAGTTCTAAGTAAGAATTCTAGTGTTTGATTGGGTTCAAAGTAGGGGAGTAAAACTAAGCAATTGTATGATCCAATGCTGACACAAAAGTATAACTGCTACAGATGGACATGCAATAGTAATAATACATTCAATTGCAGCAGTAAAACATAAAACATAGCAAAATGTTTGTAACCAAGTTATCTACATTTCACCCTCTCACCAAATTCAAAAGCAATGGCATGGTAGAATGTTTTTAGCATATTATGCACATGACCCCCTGTCGCTGAATTCAAATGGAAATGACACTACAGAATGTTACTTAACATACTATACACATATTTCCCTGTCACTGCAGTCACTTAAGTAAATGCAAACAACTAGTACTTTGGTGGATGATCTACTGAATTATACCCAAATAACTTTGATACTAGCCAGTTCACTTTGTAATGTAAAGTAGTAATTGGCTAAGAAAGTCTCTCTTCAAGTATATATGACTATGTGAGCATCTGTGAGGAATCCTAAATCACTACAATAATTAAGTATATTAAATTCTAAGAAACCATGCAGGATAACCACAAACCAGCCAGCAATTCCTCTAAAACTTAAAGTTGCAGGCTAGCAGATAATTCAAAAGGAGGGCTCCTCTAGTCTAGCTGTGGAATAAAATGCCTAAATAGCAGAATCATTTGTGGACACAAATATATAGTAACAGTCCAGGTTGACAGAGAAAATACAGTTAAATAACAAAAAAATAATTACCAGTTATACATTCAGTGTTTTTCTTCAGGTGTTGTGAGGTATGTAGCTCATACACATTGCCAGGAGTGCTACCTTGTTTGTTTAGGGAGGAGGAAAAAAAAGATGACGGGAAATGCTAAGGCCCATTTTTAAAGTTCACAAAACATGCTGGGAGGAAGGAACAAAGTGAAAGTAAGACAATGGAAGAGAGTGTAAAAGAAATGGAATAGAGAAGCTGAAAATAAAAGAATATTAGCTGAATGGACCTGGCTTGAGGCAAAGGACCCATCAGGAGCAATCAGGAAGGTTGGTTACAGTTTAACAAAGTGTGAGCAGTATAATGTGGCTAGAAGAGGATAGAGTGTAACTTATAAAATTAGAGAGGGCAGAAAAAGGAGAGAAAAGGAAGTTTGTTAAATTAGAAGAGAGGTGTGAGACAATAGTACTCTTTTACAGAATGTAGGTTAGGATAAAACATGTAGATGTAGCTGGAAAGAGGGTTTAATAGCACAAGGTATTCGCAAGGGACTAATGCAGCCTGGTGATGTATAGCAGAGACAGGGGCTTGGCAAATTGTTATTCATAAAGAATCAACAGATACCTGCAGTGTAAAATCGTTATTTTGATTGTTGGGGGTGGTAGTTTGGCAGGTCGCTGGTCACTAGAGGCTTTGCTGGACTACGAAAAGTAAGGACCTTGGCTCAATAGTGTAAAATAATTATTTTGATTGTTGGGGATGGTAGTTTGGCAGGTCGCTGGCCACTAGAGGTTTTGCTGGGCTATGAGAAGTACGGACCTTGGCTCAATCAGTTATACATTCAGTGTTTTTCTTTAGGTGTAGTGAAGCCCATAGCTCATACACATCACCAGGGGTGCTACCTTGTTTGTTTAGGGAGGAGGAAAGAAAAGTTATTAATTTAGCTGCACAGTAATATATCCTGTTTACTTCTGTTATATCACATGAATCTCTATGGACAGTCCTAATTACCGTGTTCATTTGTTTTATCAAACTTCTAACTTTTTGGTGGTTTTATTGACTTTCTGTGGTCTATTTCTTTCATTGATCTTAATATGTCTGTCCATCTCTATTATATCAAGCAACACTTCCTTTAGATAATTTCCTTTTAAATTGAGGGCATATTCTTTGTTCTCCATTTCCTGTGGGCATTCTGTAGAAAGTTCCAGAGCATCATCCTGTGCCACATTCACTTCAGTTTCATCTTGTGTCATCCTTTGCTCTTTCATATGGGAACTCACTGGCCTTTCACTCCACAACATTGACTGTATCAGAGTTGCTACAATTTCCTGTTCCTCCCCTTGCTGTGCAACTCCAACAGAATGTTTGTTCTGGTTTCCTATGGAAGGCTCCAAAGCATCTTCATTTCTTCTCCAGATGTCTCCTGACCCTCCTGTTTCTCCTTACTTTGGGGACTCATTCCAACATGCTGTGATATAATCTGTATTAGACTTTCTACACTAAATCCTTCACTTCGCAAGTATTCCAGAACTTCAACTTCTATTTTTTTTACTTCTACTTTGCTGATCTTCAGTTCTACATTCCCTTATGTGATCTTATGTCTTTTATTGTGAAATTTTCCATTTTTGGATGCATTTGCTTGTATATCTCTTTGAATATCTTTGGGTCTGCCTTTTTTGTGTTGATTAATTTGGCTTTCTCCTTTGCATAAATATTGCACCATATTCAGATCTCTCTTTCTTTCCCATGTCCATATTTCTTTTTTATACCTTTCAAAAGTCTCTAGATTTTATCCTTTATATTTTCACACTTCTTTAGATGCTTATTTTTCCAAATAGCTTAAGGTTTCTTGGTCTATATAATGTTTTTCATAAATCTGTTCTATTAATGAACACAAATTTTTATTTGAAGCTTCTAACAATTTTTCTTGTGGAAGTATTTTTCTTTCCTCTTAATTTCTTTCTTAATCTTTTTTGTATATCTTCTGTCTGGAAATTCTGGGCTTCTTGCATAATAGTAACAATACATTATTTATTTATTTATTTATTGACATTTGTTGACCAGGAAAGTCCACTGGGCTGAGAACCCATTTTCAGTGGAGGCCTGGGGAGAAAAGCTCCACAGACATTTACAGAAAGTAATATAACAAAGTAATACAACAAAGTATTAAATGTTAGGCAGAAATACAGATGTACAGTATTACTAATTAAAAACAATAACTACAATACATTCAATCTGATGCACAAAAAACTACAGTAGTGACATAGTAGTTTGCAGAAGTTGTTAAACAGTTAATAGGTTAGTAAATAAGACCATATAGACTAAGGAACAAGCGTATGGTGATTTAGTCATGTGATCACAGAAGCAGATATGGTTATTAAGAAAGTGGTCTTTCAGTGATGTTTTGAATGTTCTTACAGAGTCTAACTGGGTAATAGATGGAGGGAGAGCATTCCATAATTTGGCAACAGCATGGGAATAAAGACATTAACCAGCTCTTTTTTGGGTTTGGTTATGGCTGGGAGTTGTTTATTATTTATTTATTTATTTATTGCATTTGTTTACTCCACTGGGCCTAAAAGAGCCCATTTTCAGTGGAGGCCCGAGGAGAAAAGCTCGAACGAGATGCAGAAAAAATATAAACATTAATTAGTACAGAAGCAGAAACAGTGTTACAGATAGTAAATATAGTAACATATAAAGAATATATACATAAAAGCAGGAATCTAGTTTGTTTGATTATAGCAATATATACAGAAAATATACATTAAAGCAGAATTCAATCAGAGTGGTATAAACAGAGATCAGTATTATTGTACCAGTATCAACAAGTGAAGATAAAAATAAATATGGGGAAAATATCATCAGTCAGTAGTAGCAAAAGACATAAGAGTTTAGTAATCATATAAGGAAAGTGAAGAGGTTAGGTTATAGAGCAGGAACATAGCCAATATTAGAAGACCTAAGAGACGGGCAGTAATTTGGGTTGTAAAGTAATTTGTGGGTAAAAGTTAGTTGGGTGTAATGTAGGTAATGAGGGAATTCAAACCAGTTTAAAAATTTAATGGCCAGGCAGTAAGTGTGCGAGTTGGCATATTGGAGACGAACTTTGCTATTTTGTAGTAACATGATTGTAATTTATTTAAGGGATGTGAGTGTAAGTTAGTGAAAATGGGGCTAGCGTAGAGGAGGGAAGGAAGAAGTTGACTGTTAGCCGGTTTTAACTTGGTGGACATGTCCAGATACAGTTTCTGCCTATATAGCCTTCCTAGCTTAAAATGGGTCTTTTTGATTGCGCTAAGTATATGATTCTTGAATGAGAGTTTATCGTCAATTGTAATGCCAAGTAGTTTGGATGTTTTTATGATTTCAATTTCAGTATTGTTTTGTGAGAATATTTTAAAGTTCAGAGTTAGAGATTTGGATGTGAATAGTAAAAGTTTTGATTTTTTGGGAATAAGTAGCATTAGAGCCTCATTAAGCCAGGATTTGATTGATATAAATGCTTTTTGTGTTAACTTTAGAAGATCTGAGAAGTTGTTAGAAGAGGTAATAAATTGTCGAATCATCAGCATACTGAATCAGTGTACCTTGTTGGGAGGCCTTATGGAGATTGTTAATAAATATATTAAAGAGCAAGGGCCCATAAATAGACCCTTGGGGGACTCCTGTATTGTTGATAAGGTAACCGGATTGTTTGTCTTTCCACCTGACAGATTGTTTTCTCTTGTGAAGATAGTTTTGGAACCAGGTAAGAGTGTGTGGGGAGCAGTGTATGGCCTTAAGTTATAATAGTAGTTTAGGGTGGGACACTGTATCAAAAGCTTTTGATAGATCTAGTAATATAACTGAGATTAGTAGACCAACATCAAGACCTCTGTATGCAGTGTTGGTAAAGGAAAGTAAGGCTGTAGTTGTGCTGTATGCTGGCCGAAAACCATGTTGGGTGGTTGCTAGCAAGGTACTGTCGGTGAGATGTTTAAGCAGTTGTGAATGGATACACGTTTCTAGGATTTTAGATAGAGGTGATAAAGTATCGAGATGGGCCAGTAGTTAGAGAGGTCACTGCTGTTACCACCTTTATGTAGGGGAATTGTAATAAAACAACTCTCAACAAAGTTTCTTTATTTCTTTATTATCCATAATAGTCCACTCTATCATCTTTTTGGCTCTTTTTTGGCTTATCAGTTTTTGTGATTTTTGAGGACTGCTACTTCTTTCTACAACAGGGGGACCATCCTTCCCCTGGGCCTGGCCTAGCCCCATTGTAGGAATGTTTCTGTGTCTTGAGGATTCTACACTATCATTTTTTCCCACACTGGCACGAGACACTGGCAACCTACCAGGATTCATAGGTTCATAGGTGTGTACTAGGCTAATGGCCCTGTGGCCTTTACAAGCCTAGCCATAGGATTACCCTGGCATAGTGCCACCCAACCTTAGTTCCCAGTCCCTCTATCGAGTAGAGCCACTGGAGTTTATCCCGGGGTGAATTTTCTGTTTCCCATCCACTTATCAAGATTTCTCTTGAAGAAGGTCAGCGAGGTGCTATGCTTGACATGTATGGGAAGTCTATTCCATAGCATGGGCAGTCATTGGGTTATGAATCAGTCCCTCCAGCATGTTCTGTTAATTGTGGTAATGAGTTTGAGGTCTCTGGAGCATATGATGCTGAGGGATTGGGATTTCTTTAGCTGTAGCATTTCAAACAGAACTGGGTCAGACATGGCTTTGTAAGTGAAACAGAGATCGCCTCTAAGTAGGCGATATGAGACAGAGAATAGTTGGAGTTTTTTGAGTCTGTCCATATAGGACAAGTGTTTAAGTCCTAGGATCCTATTTGTGAGGTACTTTTGTGGCCTATCCAGTTGTTGCAGGTGTCTAGTGAGGTACATGCCAAATGGGGCATTGTACTTGATGACTGGCCTAATGACGAAAGAGTAGCTGGAGACAATGACCTTTTTCTTCCTGGATGCAAAACCCTTAGTAATGAGATGTGCCACATAGAAGAACTTTCTGACCACAGTGGAAATGTGGTGATCAAAAGAGAGGTTACTGTTAACCTGTGTTCCCAGATCTCTCATAACGCCTTCTGTGTTCAGTGGACTACCATCAATGTGGTAATTCATGGGAACCGGGTTTTTCCATAGGGGATGACAACACATTTTTTGGCATTGAGCTTAAGGCCATGGTTCTGACCCATTCATTGATCTCAGTGAGGCCATTCTGCAGGATGTCAACATCACTTGGGGAGTTAATAATAGCTCCCAGCTTGCAATTGTCTGCAAACTTTGTCAGCCAGGGTCCCTTTATATTGGCCTGGACGTCAGAGAAGTAGATACCAAACAGGAGAAGACCCAGGACTAAACCCTGTGGGACTCCACTCGTGACAAGTCAGCAGTCTGACTTGGAGTCAGCTACTTTCACACTGTGGGTTCTAGCTGTGAGCCAGTTTGCAACCCACCTAGTGATATATGGGTTGATGCCTAGCTTAGTGAGTTTTTCTATGATTCCTGAGTGGGGAATGGTATCAAAAGCCTTGGCCAGATCAAGGTAGGCTGTATGAACCACCTTGCCTTCATCCACAGCTCTGGTGACTGACTCAAAGAAGTTGACCAAGTTGAGCAGGCATGATCTACCCTTCACAAAACCAAACTGTGTGGGATCCAGAGTTTGGAGATTCCATATATCCATGTTTATTAGGTCCATGATGATGCATTCCATAGCTATGCATATCAGACTTGTGTCAGGCTAATGGGGCAATAGTTCCCAGGGTCTGTAGTCGCTCCTCCTTTGTGGAGAGGGATGACTGCAGCAGTGCGCCATTCGATAGGGACAAAGCCTGAGGTGATGCTGTGATTGAACAGGGCACACAGGTGAGGTGCCAATTCACTCTGTAGTTCATGTAGAACACAGCCAGGGATATTGTTAGGTCCCATACAAGCTGTATTCCTGGCCTTGTACAGTGCTGTTTTAAACTGTGCAGCAGTAATACTGGGTGCCTGGCAATCTACTGGTATTGTGATTGGTCCTTTGGGGGGAGGGGTAAAGTTGGCACTGAATCCGTCGGCTAGTATACTGGCAGTATCTTTTGGCTCAGTATAGGAGGTACCATTGTGCAGTAGCTCAGAGCAAATCTGGGTATTGCCGTGGAGATTCTTTACATAACTATAGAAGGCCTTGTGGTTGTCTTTACTATCTGCTGCAATTCTGCTTTCATAGCCAGCTTTAGAGGATTTGATGAGGGATTTCAACTTTCTGCTGAGGCTGATAAGGGAGTTTTTCCAGTCTTGGGACTTCACCTTATTCTGCATCAGTTTCCTCCTTCTGTTGCAGAGTTTGTTTATGGCAAGGGACCACCAGATTGGCTTCCTTTTTTTGGAGGAGAGTATCTTGGTTCTATTGGGTATGGCGAGATCCATGCATTTGTGTATGTGTTTGTACAGTGCATTGGTGTATGATTCAGCGGTCATGCAACTATTCTGCATTTGCATGGGTGCCATGAAGTTAGCCACCTCTGTTTTTAGGAGCCCAAAGTTAGCTTTGGAGAAGTTTTTTATGGTGGTTGCCTTTGCGGGGGGTGGATTTCCAAGGTGATTAGTTTGTGGTCGGATCTAACCAGGGAGGAGCTGACTACTGGTGTAGAGCAACGGTCACCTAGGTTAGTAATGACCAGGTCAAGGATGTTGCTACCTCTAGTGGGGGTAAGAACAAGCTGGTCCAGGTCACTGGAATTAAGGAACTCCAGGAAACATTCGGCAAGTGTATTGGTACATGAGTAGTTTTCCCAGTTAATAGAGGGGTAGCTGAAGTCACCTAGTAAGAGAGTGTTAGGTTGGACCCTAGTATTCTCCAGGGTGCTTAGGAACATGGAGTGTGAGTCTTGGGACATGATTGGGGACCTATAGCAGGCTATGATCTGAATCGCTGTCTTACTCAATGTTAGCTGCACCTGAAGTATCTCTGATGCGTTATGTTGGGCTACCAGTCTGGAGGGGTGTGCATCCTTTATGAATATGGAAACACCACCGCCTTTGGAGCTTCGGTCTAACTTCTGGGGCAGAACGGTGTGGACTGAGTTATAGCCTGGTAGTGCAGGGGTGCTTTCTGCTGCCTTGAACCAGGTCTCTGTTACAGCACAAATGTCAATGTTCTCCATTTTAAGGACTGCTTTGAGCGAGTGCATTTTGAGATTTAGACTTCTAGTGTTGAGCAGCATGACCCTCAGATTGCATTTGTTTGTAGCTGTCATGGTGGTAATTTGGTCTTTCGAACACTGCCTAAAAAAGGCACTGTAGGGGTGGCAAGAGCCTTAGCCAGTATTCAGAAGCCCAGGGGTGACAGATGCAGGCCATCTCTGGAAAATCATCGAGTTCTGTCAATCATGTCATCCCAGGCAGACAGATACTGGATCCCCTTAGAATGACACCAAAAAGTTAGCCAGTTGTTGAAATCAATCATTTTCTGCTTGTACTGTGTTATCATTCTAGGTGATGGTAGGATGGTGCTCAGGACTAGGGTCATACCAGCCTGGGCCACTTAATCTGAGAGCTCCTCCATGTCTCTTTTCATGTAGTCCAGGGAGGTACGTCTCAGATCATTCACATCCACATGTACAATGACAGAGTCATATTTGTACCTGTTGTAAGGGACCTGAGTGCATGCGTTATGTGGCAGATACTGGCACCTGACAGGCAGCTGACTGTTACTTTCTCCTTATTCAACCTAGTGAGTGGGACATCAGTGTGCCTCACTATCAAGTCACCTATGACTAGTGTGTTGGAGATGCTGTTTTGCCTTAGGGGCTGTGGTTGAGTGGCACACTGTTTAGGAGAATTATGTGTCTTGTGATTAGTGTTGTGTTGTGATGGTTGAGTGCGTTTCTGCTTTGGAGAGCTCTGTTGCTTGGGTAGATTTTATTGAGAGCCTCCGCGAAGGTGGGTGTGTGGTTTGTGTTTTTATGTGAAGGCCATGCTGGTGTGTGTTCTGGAGAGCTATGTGTTCCATGTGATGTAGTGCAAGTGGTGACCTTCTCCTCTTGACCAGCTATTCTGGTCATGACTGGAGAGTGGGTGGATTCCAGTTTGTATATATAAGTGCATCTCTCAAAAGTCTGAGTGTTGGAAGGTAAGAAGAGAGGGTTGTCAGTGTACATTGCCTCAGGATGCACAGGGAACTGACCTTTAGACATGCTTGGAGGTGTGCACATTGATAATAAGTACTGGATCTGTTTCCTTTCAGAACATTTAGTGCTGTTAGCACTTTTGTGTGCTACAATAATTGCTACAAGACGTCTGGTAAAGTGCTAGACTAATAAGCTAGTATAAGTGCAGGAGAGGAGAGAACTAGTAGATTTAAGGGAAGAATTGAAGAGCAGACTTTGGCACCGCTTAGAAGCTTACAAACAGTCCTGGATATAGCAAGTCTATATCTAGACTAGACTAGTTACAGGAAAGGCGGGAAACATGTGCAAATGCAAGCTTTCAAACCAGAAAGTTGAGAGAGATGGAAAAACTTCCAAAATAGCCAGTAAACTACAATTTCTAGGCCAAAAACCACTCCTCTTGTGGTAGATAAGCTACCTAGTGCTTACCACTCCCACTGATAAGCTAGAAGACTTCCCTTCAACACAGAAAGGCTTGGGGGGGCTCAGAAGCTTACAAACAGTCTGGGATACAGCAAATCTGTATCTGGATAGACAATTTACAGGAGAAGTGGGAAACAAGCTCAAACTTAGGCCTTTAAACCAGAAAAGTTGAAAGAGATGGAAAAACTTCCCAAATGGCCAATAATTACAATTTCTTGGCCAGAAACCGCTCTTGTGGTAGATAGGCTACTTAGTGCTTACCACTCCCACTTGTAAGCTAGAAGGCTTCCCTTCAACACAGAAAGGCTTGGGGGGCTCAGAAGCTTACAAACAGTCCTGGATACAGCAAATCTGTATCTGGACTAGACTAGTTAAAGGAAAGGGGGAAACAGGTGCAAATGCGGGCTTTTAAATCAGGAAGTTGAGAGATATGGAAAAACTGCCCAAACGGCCAGTAACTACAATTTCTGGGCCAGAAACCACTCCTTATGCAGTAGATAGGCCACTTTTTAATCCTGGGTCTTGTGCATCCAACTATATTTTTTATTTTTTAACATACTTTTGTTCATGATATATGCTATATAAAATACAGTCTATAAATCAGTGTCGTCTTAGTGAGATTTTGTGAAAAACAGGGTCCACCTCATGATGGTATTCACCAAGACTTGAGGATGAATTCAATTCCAGCAATACTGCTCTCCTTTGCTTACTGACTTATCATGTCTCCAGGGGGTTCCATTAACAGTGAGCTCTGTGCACAATTGTGTATTGCCTTTGAGGTTCAGGACATCGCTAAAGAATGCCTTGTGGTTGTCCTTGGCCAGCGAGGCCAAACTTATCTCATATTTGGTTTTGGTAGACTTTATTTGTCTTTTGAGTTGTTTGTTTACTTTGTTGAGAGTTGTTTTATCCTGCTGGGTGCTACACCTCCGAAATTTTTGCCATGAGTTTCTTCCCTCTGTCATACAGGCTATTGATGTTGTGATTCCACCAGGATGGCTTCTTTTCTGAGTTAGTTCTGTACTTATTCCTGGTAGGTACAGCTGCCTCAGTACAGGTATTAACATGCTTGTGTAGGGTTTCTGTGAAAAGTTCACATAGGCTGCAGTGTTCTCAGTGATTATGGGATGGAATCTTGATATTTTGCAGGTTATCACTTAATAGTAGGACATTACCATTAGAGTAGTTCCTGAACATTCCAAGGTTAGCTGGGGTTCTGTTTTTTATTTTTACTTCAAAGGAGACCATTTTGTGGTCTGACCTTACCAGAGAGGACTTTACACTGGGGGTGGACAGCACTTTTTCACATTAGTGAGGACCAGGTCTAGCTTGTTTGCACCTCTGTTTTGTGTATTGACAATCTCATCCAGGGAGTTTGTATTTTCAAAATCCAGGAATCTCTGTGACTGCATGTTTAGTGTCATATATGATTCTCAGCTAATAGTGGAGTAATTAAATTCACCCATGAATATCGTATTAGGTTGGATGGTGAGTGTTTTCAGTAAGGGGACCTATAGCTTGAAAGGAAGTTGTATGAGATTTTTGCCTGTGGTGATTTGAATGTGGGGAAGCTCAAGTGTCTTGTTTTGTTTGACCAGACTTAAGGAATATTTATTTTTGATGTAAATCAAGACTCCTCCACTTTTGGTTCCTGTCTGTGTATTATCTGGTCTAAACGTGTGGAAGGTATTATAACCTTGCACTGCCGGTGTGCTCGCCATGGTTTTACACTATGTCTCAGTGACTGCACAGACGTCGACATTCTTTTGGTGAAGAGAGCTTGTAGGGAGCATAGTTTCTTGTTTAGACTCCAGTAACACCTTTAGATGTTCTTAGTTTTTGATTTGTTATGTCGGAAGTCCTTTCAGTTTGGCAGTACCTATAAAAGGCACTATAGGGCAAGACAATGTTTTAGCTAATATTTGAAAGCCTAGATGGAAGAGGTATAGACCATCTGTCATTAGGTCAGTCATTGACTATAATACCCGTTTTGGCATATACCTATCCAGACAGATGCAACAACTGGAACATCCACAGAGACACCTTACTAAAAGGATACAAAGCCTAAGCCTACATGGACTGACTCAAAGCCCAGTCATTATCCTTGGTGTCCTATAGACTGCTAAGCTGTGACCTGTATCTGGCATACTAGGCATCCTCCAGCCCATTATTGGTGGATTTACTGCACATCAGCAAGTCAAATGGCAACAGAAATACTCCGTCAAGGGATCAAAACTTCTGCAATATCAACAGAACAGTTTGGAGGGACATGTATATCTCATGGAGGATACTGCTGCTGTGGAACAGACTCTCCAACCACATAAAACAAAGTTCATCTATGTTCATATTCAAGTGCAACTTATATCTATGAATGGAAACAAAAAAGTTACCACAGGCCTCTCCCCTGTACTACTAATAACAGAGGCAGTTCCTAAATTCTTTACTCCATGCATGGGTCCCCTCGAATTATCTAAGGTATGATCCCAGTTATTCTCATTAGGGATAATATATTATTATCGACCACGAGATGGATAAGGCCAGTCTATAGCCAAATGGGATAGTTTATTTGGAGCACAAAAAGGGAAATTGACTAGGCTTAAAATGGCCTGCAAGGGCAACTAGCTTAATACTTACCTAAGAACTTATGACCCTATCCCTGGCAAAGCAGCATGGTCTGCTGATTATCATTTACACACACAAGGGCTATGACTGAGTTATGCTGGTACATGTGGTTCAATGACCACTGTGCATGCATAATGTGGTGGATCCTGGCCTCTGATAAGCACCGACTATGACTTTCTCTTTACTCAGCCTCATGAGAGGGCATCAGAGTGTCTCACAATGGAGTCTCCAGTAATCAGAATGTTGGATTGTGTGGTGGCTTACTTAGAAATTGAGGCTGCATGAGATGTGGCTGTATTTGTTGATGTGGGTGTTGTTTTCGAAGAGTGCATTCAGGGCTGCTGAGGGTATTTGTTATGTGTACTTCATCTAGGAGGTCTTTGGGGTTTAGGAAGGTTACATGCAAGTGCCTCAGCATATGTAGGTCTATGAGTCTGCTTTCTATTGTGTGTGATGGGTACAGCATGTGTAGTACTGACAACCTGATTGACATTATGAGTGCTTTTATGTGAGAGCTCTAGCCTCCAGTGACATTCTGTAAATAAATCTCTCACATACTTTATCAGATTGTTTGAGAATTAGCTGGTTGTCGGTAAACATGAGGTGATTTCTACATTGCGTCAGGATGCCCATATTCACCAAACTGGTAACAGAGATAGGGAGAACGTTCATATCCCTTCAACATGTTATTTTTATTGATTAGATGGTTGCAGTAAGAATATAAAGTAATGTTAGGAGTGTCCGGTTTGCAATTCTGGGGGCAGTGCTTACCACTGCAAACTAGTTGCCCTTTGTGAAACTAGGTATTGGTGACATTTTTTACAGGAAAAATGTCCTCTCAAGGTGCCTGCATCTGTATATGTTACTTCCACACACTTGATGGGAAACCATTTAAGTAGTCCTTGATGATTTATGGATGAAGTGTTTAGGGAAATATTCTGAAGTTAAGCTAGATAGCAACTAATCAAACACTACTTTCTGAAAAGAAAGAATTAGCTTTGTCAAGAATGAAGAATGCTGGTGATTCAACTAATTGGCTACTACCTGGCTACTGCTAGTACTGGTTTCAACACAGCATGATGCTGCTGGGATATAATGCCCCATTGCTTCTTCTCTCACCAGAAGCAAAATAGTATCACCAATCCCAAGATGACAAGCAGGCCACAGGCTCTTTGGTGATTAGCAGTCTTGTCCCAGATGATGCAAGGGTCTTAAAGCTTGTTATAGCCTTTTCCTGGTAGGTGTCTTGAATATCAACCAGACCAGTCTGGAAGGACCCACACAGACATTCACTACCCAATCAAAGACAGTCATGAATCAATGCCCTCTGCTCCTTCTCTCACCTGGAGTAAAATATAAGCACAAATTCCAAGCTGGCACATATGAAGCAGTTATCAGGCTATCTGGTGATCAGTATTCTCCAGGAAATAATGTCTCTATGCCCCTTCTCTCACCAGGGCAAAACAGAAGTACTAATCCCAAGATGACTACTGAAAGGCAGAATGTGGGATCTGAAATAATTGGTGATCTTGGACCAGATGTTGCAGAGTTTAAAGGTACGATGGAAAAAATGGGTTAATATCCTAAGAGTTGCAGAGTGCACTAAGCAGTTACATTTGAAAGAGAGAGTAATTCAAGCTTTAGAAAGAGAGAGCCACTAATTTTAAAAAAAGTGCCATAAATTGGATGGGATGGACACTTAGTATTATGACTGTATGGAATACAGTGGGATGGCCAATAAATTTAAATAGCTGAAGGGGAGTGACTTCACAAAATAATAATTTGTGCTTACTATTGAATAGCCAATGAAAGACAGAAGGAAAAATATGTGGTCAAATTAACATAATGGACAGGCAACTAGAGAGACAGTTCATAGGTGTGTACTAGGCTAATTGCCCTGGAACCTTTACAAGCCTAGCCCATAGGATTACCCTGGCATCATGCTACCCGACCTTAGTTCCCAGTGCCTCTGTCGAGTAGAGCCACTGGAGTGATCCCCGGGGTGAATTTTCTATTTCCCATTCACTCATCAAGATTTCTCTTGAAGAGGGCCAGTGAGGTGCTCTGCTTGACATGTATGCGAAGTCTGTTCGAGAGCATGGGCAGTTTCTGGTTATGCACCACACAACGTGGAACACACAGCCCTCCAGAACAGAGTTGAGTTTAAAAACACAACAGCAACAGGGTGGGAGGTTGGGGAACATTTTAATTTCTCTGTGACTCACAAGAGACACAGCTCTGATCTCTTTCCTAGGTAAATATGCAATTAAAATCAGAATACAATTAAAACACAGTGTAATGAAACTACGCCGGAATATAGAAACTAGAAGAAGGCAATGAAGCAATACAAATTACAAGAAAGTAATATAAGAAAATCAAACTAATCTTTCCCTCAGAGCAGTACCTTAACAGTTAAGGTAGTTTTATTTAACTTTGTTGAAACCTTAATGCACTAGTAACAAAAACAATATTTAAAGGAGTGCTGCCACCTTAATATACTAGTAGTAAAAATGATGTATATGATATGTTCACACCTTAATGCACTAGTAGTAAAAACAATGTATAAGATGTATTCATATCTTAATGCACTAGTAGTAACAGCAATATATAAGGTGTTCTGGAACCTTACTCCACTAGTAGTTAAAATAATCTATAAGGCGTGTATAAGTAGGGTCACAAGTTTGTTAAGACCCACATATAAAAAGAGATAGTGATATCACAGTATAAAGTGTGCAAATTCTATTAGTAATACAGTACTGTTAGTACCCAGAAATGAAAATGTAGTATTAAAACAGGAATATTCAAGATCGGTACAGTACAGGTCACTATGGGACACACACACACACACACACACACACACACACACACACACACACACACACACACACACACACACACACAATATTATGCCTTTGTGATGGCAAACATGGATACCACATGCAATGCAGCAATAAGTTGTAAGATAATGTTGAAAGAAAATAAGGTTCCACAGAGTAGGGTGCAACAGATACAGAATGATTTGGGAAAATGTGTTTATACTGGTTAGGCAACAACAGGTACAATGCAACAATCTAGCAAGAAATTCAAAGTATCTTTATTTTACAGAAGCAACTGGCTGCTATTTATTTATTTATTTATTTATTTATTAATCAGGTAAACCCAGTGGACACAAAAGTTCCTTGTCAGGGTGACCTGAGAGTACTACCTAGTCAAGTAACCTGCTCAGAGTCAAACCGTAGTCATGGAAGGAATGAAATCTTGAAACCCTGACTACATGAAGCAGCTCATTAATATCTCAGAGTCTTAGTCATTTGCTCTTACTGCCAGACCATACATGACTATATTATCCACACACTGCATCAAAGTGGCATCCAAGGGCAGCACTAGGTTATATAGCCCCTCCTGTAGTAACCATGTAAGACTAGGTGGAAACAAGAATAGTTACAATGAATGCTGGCAACCAGATCACTGAAGATTTTAAGTTAAAACAGAAAACAAACTACTTGCTATTATGTAATACTCCCACCATGACTCTACACTTAATGCAGTATATCCTAGTTGTTAATGGGCCTTGTTTTGCAGTCATCGCAAAGTTCTAAGTAAAGGAAATTGAAATAATCACTTCCTTTATCTTGTAGGGACTTTCTTCAGATCAAATCTCTTCAGGGTAAACTAACTCTAAGTGTTCCAAATGAAACAGAAAACACTGTCACAGTAATTAGTATCATTATCAGCAAAATTCACCGTTACAGTACATTAGATGGGAAACAAAACTTAAATAATCACTTCCCAGAAGTATTAGGGTGTGGTGTCAGGTCAAGCCCTGAAAGATAAGTTACAATCAATAGGCAGCAGTGGCATTGTTGTGCAGCTTACAGCACCCCAAACAAATGTAGTGCAGTCTTGCACATAGCCTAAGGACTGAGAACATTTATGGATGTACAACAGGGATATGCATAGGTAGAAAAAGAGCTTTTAGCAATAGTGCTTTGATGTGAAAAATTCCATGACTATGTCTACAGAAAAGTAGTTTGGGTAGAAACAGACCACAGATCATTCATTATCAGACATAGTCAGAAAGTCATTCTGAAATGCAGATAATATTGCTTGCCTACTAAAGTATGATCTAAAAGTACAATATACACCAAACGACACATAGCAAATATTTAAGTAGAGCATATGCACCAGTGATACATGAAGAGTTGTTACAAGAAGAATCAATTTTTCTTTGTGAAGTTTCACAGTTACCAATGATGGAAGACAAAGTAAAAGATTTCAATGTACTGAAACTGATTCAGAAATTCAGTTACTGAAAGATGTTACAATGAGGGGGTAGCCTGTGCAAAAATCATTGCTGATGAAATTAATTCAGTGTTATTTTTCTATCAAAGATGACATAAGTAGTTTCCAAAGTTTAATGATCAAATGTGACAAAATAGTTCACAGTCAGATGAAAAAAACTGTTGAGAGGGTTTACACACTGTTGTTTAGCCTTAGATTTGGTATATTTAAGATTGTGGGGCTGTGGATGGTGCAAAGAGCTGGTCTCTCTGCAAAAAATGCTTGTTTTTGTGTCTTACTTTTGATGTTGTGCTTTTTCATTAGGTTAAGGTTTGATTGGATGTGCTTCAATTTTTACTGTTTTGCTTGCTTATTTTTTGATTTATAGTCTGCACACACACACACACACACACACACACACACACACACACACACACACACACATACACACACACACACACACACACACACACACACACACACACACACACACACACACACACACACACACACACAAACACATTAATGTCAAAATCACTGTAGCTCAGAGTAGGAGAACTACTCCAAGATGTTTCAGTCTTGGGATTAGTATATATTCCCCTAATTTACACTTGCTGAATTTGCCATAATGTCAGTAGGTACCCAAAAAAATAAATAAATAAAAAAATAGACAGCCAACACGAGTTCCTTCCACAAATTAACATTATTCATCCAAAACTATTCCAGAGAATCTGCAGGCATAAAGCTTATATCAAACATTGAGTCTTCTGAAATAATGAATACAAGCCTTTAAATCACTTAACTTAAATACCATAAAGAAAACACCAAGTGTAGCGTTACACCAAAACACCCAAACCACTGAAGATAGTACCGCTAAGAACCAGAATCCAAAAAACTCCCAAACAAGAATTAAAACATGTTGTTTATTTAGCACTTTCGTCCTTACACAGGGAAGACTTCTGGCTTTGTATACAAGGCTGGTGAGGCTGATGGGCCTATAATTACCTCGGTCAGGTCAGCCCTTGTGTAGAAGAATCACAGTGGCCGTTCTCCATGTATCAGGCATAAAGTCTCTGGATAGGCTGAGGTTGGACAGTTTAAGTAAAGGTTCAGAGCGTACATTCTTGACAATGATGACACTGCAACCTGGGATGTCTGGTCCCATGGAAGTATTATTTGTGACTTTGACATGGACTCTAAGACTTGTTCCAAGGTTATTCCAAGGGGAACTAAATGTTCAGGAATAGTGGGGACAACAATGTGCATAGGTGAGGTATTGTTAGCACTAATTTGTCTGCTAATATATTAGCTATATCTTTGGGATTGTTGTGCAGGATATTATTATGGGTGAGCTCAGTGTATTATTGGACATTATATAAACTTAATGTTCAGGGTAGTGAGGCCAGCAATGTGCTTAGGTAGGGTGAAGTTAGAACTAAATTTGTCTGCTAATATCTATATTGGCTATATCCTTGGGATCATGGTGTGTGATATTATTATGTATTAACTCAGTGCATTGTAAGAAATTAATCCTTAGTTTTCTGACATAGCTGAAGAAAGATTTGTAGTTTCCTTTGTTATATGTGACAACCTTAAGTTCATATTCTGCTTTACATTTTTGAATAGTACTCTTATGTTCCTTTCTAGTATGCATCAATATGGTCTTGACATGGTGGGGAGGGAAATTTTTTGCAACATTTCCCTATTTTTTCTTTCTTTTGTTATACAGTATATTTATACAAGAGTTCCATCTGAGAGGTTTATTCTCAAATTTACTGTTATGTTTAGCACTGATGGGTATTGACTTTATTATGCAGCTTTTTATGTGCTGATAAAAGTCAGAAATGAATGTGATAGCCCTCTCATTTGAGTCTATTTGCAAGGAATTGTTGGAAATGTTGCATATATCTTTTACAAGTTAAAGTTGGCTTGCCCTGGAGAAATCCCTAAAGATGGTCTCATTTGTTGATGTGGTAATACCACTAGGCCTGACAGAGAAGACAAACAGTTTGTGATCAATTTAACCAGGGATGAGAAAATGCAGGCTGGGGTACAGGCAAAGGCTAAGTTACTATTGACCAGGTCAAGGATGTAGAGTCTCTAGTGGGTAGTTTTACAATTTGCTGAAGCACATTGGTATTAACAAAGTCTATGAAATAGTGATCATAAAAAGGTTTAGAGGTGTAAGTCTGCAATCAATAGTTGGTTAACTGAATTTCCATAACAAGAAGGCATTTTGGTTATTTAATGCCTCAGTGATGTTAAGATAATTTCTGTGTTCTTTGACAGACATTGTTGGGGATCTGTAGCTAGCAATGAAGTAATAGTTGGATTTGTTAAAGGTGATTTGGATATTGAGGAGCTCCATCTTAGGGTCATGGTTAATTTAATGTGAATAAATGATTTTTCTAAGAATTACAGATAGCCCCCACAAATAGTCATAGTCCGAAGGCATGATAGATACTAAAAAACAACAAGCGACTGACCAAAGGACAAAAACTTTAATAGACTCTAGCGCCTTGGCTAACAAGCCTTAACGGAGTAACAATCAAATCTAAAAGAACACTTATATACAATACAAAATTAAAACACATGATCAATTATCCAATAAATTAATTAACATAGTTAAATCAAGTATTTCCAATTATACTCAGAATTCAAGCCTGAAAGAATTGATGTGCCATACTTTAAAATAAAAACAGACTATTTTTACAATAATTTGTCTTTACGTGACCAAAACCAGTACAAAGGAGGAAAAGTGCCCAAACAGTAACTAATAAATCCCAAAAAGCACTCGGATAGCTGTTTCTACCTCAAACCACAATGTTTATTCACATAGACACAGCACCAGTGACCACAATGTAAAATTTAACTCTGACATACAACCAGTACATTTTTGTCAAGAAACTTCATCAGATAACTATGAATGTTGCACTACTACCCTTATATAACCTTGCCAATAACCTAATTAGTGCAATTAAACCTTTGCTAATTGACCAAATAAATGTAACGTTACACTACACCTTCTGCTGGTTTAAACTCACACTGAACATATTCTAAAATCATTCTTATTTAAATACCCAAAACATTATAACCATGATTTGTTAAAACACATATCAAAATAAATATTAAAACAATATTATATGTTCAATACAAATATTCCATACTAAAAATGTATATAAAAAATGTAAAAAAATTAATACATGTTAAAATGTGTATAGAGAATGCTTTCCTCTAGTGTTTAAAAGAAATACTGCAGCATAAAAACTAAACCGCTCATAGTATGAAGGTTTCATTTATTTTATTCTGTTTTACATTTGTTGAACGGGATAGTCCAACTGGATACTTGTCCATTTTCAGTGGAGGCCTGGGGAGAAAAGCTCCATACATACATACATACATACAGAAAAACTGTTACATTAAACAAGTTAAAGCACTGTTACAGATACAATACATGGGATAAAAGCCATTCATTCTGTTATATATAAATCTGATTTGTTATAGAGTAACAATCAGGAAGCAATACAGGGGTGGCCAAAAGACTGCTTTAGCACATGTTTATATTGCCATAGTTAGTCAGGATTAGAGCAAGGACATAGCCATTGCCTTTTAAAGTACTGTTTTAGATTTTTTTTTTTTTAATTGGGTAGAACGGGTTCTGAAGTAAGCTCAGCGGGACGTGAGTTCCATATTTTACCAACAGAGTTGGCATATAGAGAGTCTCCAGATGAGTTGGTGCTTTTGAGGTCTGGACTAGTAATTATTTGGATGAGCGAAGTGTCTTGAGGTCGCTGTAAGGGGTGATAGTTTTTGTAAGTATGGGTGTGTTTTCAGGTTGGTAGGGAATTTTATGTTCTACTATTAGCTGATTGTTGGATAGGCAGTTCTAGCCACCCTAGATTCTTTAGGTTCAGACAGTGGTGTGCTCTGTATCCAGCTCCAGTGGCAAATCTAGCAGTATGATTAAAGCAGCTAGAGAGTTTATTAAGGACAGACTTAATCAAGTTTGTGAAGAGAGGGGATTCATAAAGGAGGGTGGAAAGTAGATGTGTATGGGCAATTACTGTCCTAGCTAGTGGACTGAGGAAAGGTTTGATCTTGTATAGTGAGCCAAGTTTTTATTAACTTTTTTAATAGTTTGATTAATATGCATATCAAACTTGAGGTTATTATCAACTGTCACACCTAAAAGTTTGGTAAAGGTATAGGTATTAAAAATGTTTTAAAAATGTTTTAAATGTTTAAATTTAAGACTATCATATGATGAGATAAAAATGGTAAAGAAAAAGTTACAATAACACAGCTTACTGCAATAATTATTCAAATGCCACTATATTATAATTTTGCTGATCTTAATTTTAATATTGGGGCCAGGGAGACCATGTCATTCAAACCTGGCTATCTATTTGCTTCCAACACCAGTTGCCAGTATACCTCTCTATACTCTAACTTGGTCTCCCAAGGGCCACCCCTGATGTCAACCGGGACCTCATCTAAAACAAAGAATAAAAATGAGGCAGATTCACACGTCTGTCTGTGCTTATAAAGTGCATTTCTCAAATTACACTTCCTATTGTCGTAGACATGTTCATATGTCCTTTTCCTCAAACATCTTTCCGTCTTGCCTACGTAGAAAGCCTCACATTTCCCACACACTGCAATATATACAAGCCCTTTAGTATCACAATTATAAAAGGATTTAGATATTATATACTTATTCCTACTACTAATATATATCTCAGAAGTGTTGGATATAAAGGGACATTGTTGGCAAGCTCCACATTTATAAGTCCCTACTTTCTGTTTTCCTGTATTAGTGCATTTATTTTCCAAAAGGTCCTTAATACATTTACCCATCCTAAAAATGAACTTTAAGGGCCTGTCAAACTTAAGATTCAAGTCTGAAAATTTAGAAAATCTGTCCCATTATTTTTTAACAGAGTCCCTAATATTAGAATCCCCATTGTAGTCCAAAATAAAAGCATTTTCATATCCAACATCCAACATATTATTGACTTCTTCTTCCACCGGTACCATGTCACCCATATTTAAAATAGGCACACATCTACCCTTTCTGTATTGAAAGACTTCATCCTGTATTTCTTTTATAAGTGTTTCAGGGTACCCTCTTTCTAAAAACATAGATTTTAATAAAGCACTCATTAATAAAGTCATTCTTCTCGGACGTCATCCTACTACCCCGAATGTATTGGCCCTTTACAATATTTTTCTTTAGGGAAAATGGATGGGCGCTTTAAAAATGTAAAAATTAGTTACAATATGTGTATCATCCTTCATAATGGTAACATCAAGATAGTCAATACTTTCATAGCCAATTTTATAAGTGAATTTCAAAAAGTCAGTACTATTTGATATATAGTCGAAAAATTCTATAAATCTTTCTTCACTTTCTACCCAAAAAAGACAAATATCGTCCAAGAATCATTTGTAAAGCACCCAACATTCTTTAAATCTAGAATTGAACACAAATTTCTACTCCCACCATGAGAGTACCAAGTTGACTTATGTAGGGGGACACATAGCTCCCATGGCAACTCCCTTAGTTTAGAGGAAAAATTCACCCTCGAAATATATAAAGTTATTGTTGAGAACCATTTCCATTAATGTCAAAAACACATACATTTCTTTCTCTGTAAATTTTTTGTCCTTTCTTAGGATTTCTTCAAAAAAATCTAAGCCTTCCTTATGTGGAATTGCGGTAAAGAGGTCAATAACATCAATTGTAATGAAAATAAAATTATCTGTGCTCGTTATTTTTTACATTCCTTAAAAAGTCCCAAGAGTCCTTTAAAGCATTAGTTGCTCGCATGGACATATTCTTTAGTTTAAAATCCACGTATTTGGCTATAGGTGCTGTAACTGATTGACTAGCAGCCATAACTGGCCTAAGTGGTGGGTTATCTATGTCCTTATGGACCTTTGGGATCCCAAATATAGGTGGGTCCCTAGGTTCTTTATTATGTAAAAATCTGAAGGTTTCTGTATCAATAAACCCTTCAAGCACCAAATCATTAAGGGCTAAATATGTTTTCTTATATGCAATATGTATCTCATTTATCTGTACCTTAGTGTATTTACTCTCATCAAGTAATAAATCCATCATTTTACCTTCATATATAATAGATTCCATAAGTACAGTTCCCCCACCTGTATGCGGTTTCATCACCCTATCAGACTTATTAGATCTAATAGTCTCCAACAGGGACCTTTCCTCTACTGTCAGGTTGGAGCATAGATTCATAGGTTGGTACTAGGCTATCGGACCTAGGGCCTATACAAGCCTAGCCATAACAATTCCCTGGCTATTTCTTCCCACACTATTTACTTCCCTGGACCCCTGTCTAGCAGGGTGACTGACGTGATCCCTGGGGTGAATATCCTTTCTCCCATCCAATCATCAAGGTTCCTTTTGAGGAAGGCCAAAGAGGCGCTCTGCTTGACATGTATGGGCAGTCTATTCCAGAGTCTGGGGAGTCTCTGGGTCAGGAACCTATCCCTCCAGCATGTTTTGTTTATTGTGATGACAAGATTTAGATCCCTAGAGTGTGTGGCTCTGAGGGATTGGGATTTCTTTAAGTGTAGAGTGATTGGATTGTTTTACTTAGAACTGATAGTGGGTCAGGACTTAATGAGAGAGCCTCAATAAAACCCAGATTGAGGGGACGTAGGAACATTAGATAATAAATGTATGTCTTTAACATTTATGTGTATGCTTCTCTTATATGTTTTTTATACATACATGTGTGTCTTTTACATATATCTTTCATATATATTTTTTATATTTTTTTATATATTTTCTATATGCATATGTATGCATTATATATGTGTGTGTGCACATTTGTATATATTTTTTAACACATACATGTATGTGTGTATATATATATATATATATATATATATATATATATATATATATATATATTTTTATATGTATATATATATTTTATTTTCATACACATTGAATAGATGTTTTTTATATATACATGCATTGTTCTTTTATATATACATATATTAGTGTGTGCAGTTTTGATTGGATATATATCATTTTTTATGATTTTCAATGTCTGGTTTTATGTTTTTGTCATTGTATTTGCTTTATGTATTGAATGTTTTTTTGACATTTCTTCTTTAAGTTGTTTTAATTAATTGATTACTTAATTGAGAGGTGTATATATCCTATTCTTGCTATTAGTCTTTCTGTAAAGAGATCTGAGGAAGCTACACATAGCGAAAGCGCTTATCTCATGTAAATAACATTCTATTTGGTTATATATAAGTTTCGTGACTCTTGGACAAATACTTGAAGTGATTTTTGAACTGTTTCATGATGTTTGGATTGTTCAAATCCTAGATTTGCTTCGCTCCTACCCCTTCATTTCTGCTGGTTAATTCACACTTTTATTTTTGGGAAGGAGCGTTTGCCTGATTTGACAGCGGTTTCATTTTTTACTACATTATTTAAGTGTAGTATGTCCAACAGCTCTGGGTTTGACATGGCCTTGTATGTTAAGCAGAGATCGCCTCGGAGTAGACGATATGCAATTGAGTATAGCTGGAGTTTGTTTTTGGAAATTTTCTCACTTAATTCTGTTTCCACAGCAATTTTTTAATTGGGGATGTAGTGGGGGATTCCATGTACTCTTCCTTCTTAAATTCCCACCCATATCTATATGTCCATTCATTAAAAGTTTCAGATTTTTCTTACGGACAAACATTTTTAAGTCTATTAATAATGTACTTATCTCACATTTTTTCTTGGAAACAAACTTGAAACCTTTAGCAAATAAATCAAAAAATGGTAAAGAAAAAAATTACAATAACACAGCATACTGCAATAATTATTCAAATGCCACTATATTATAATTTGTCTGATCTTAATTTTAATATTGGGGCCAGGGAGACAAACCTGGCCAATATTAAAATTAAGATCAACCAAATTATAGTATAGTGGCATTTGAATAATTATTGCAGTATGCTGTGTTATTGTAATTTTTTCTTTACCATTTTTTATCTCATCATATGATAGTCTTAAATTTAAACATTTACAACATTTTAATACCTATGAATCCTTTATACTATGAGCTATTTAGTTTTTATGGTGCAATATTTCCTTTGAACACTAGAGAGAAGCATTATCATACACATTTTAACATGTATTAATTTTTTAACATTTTTTATATACATTTTTTAGTATGGAATATTTGTATTGAACATATAATATTGTTTTAATATTTGTTTTGATATGTGTTTTAACAAATTATGGTCATAATGTTTTGGGTATTTAAATAGGAATGATTTTAGAATATGTTCAGTGTGAGTCTAAGCCAGCAGAATGTATAGTTTAACTTTACATCTATTTTGTCAATTAACAAAGGTTTAATTGCAATAATTAGGTTATTGGCAAGGTTATACAAGGGCAGTAGTGCAACATTCATAGCTATCTGATGATGTTTCTTGACGAAAACGTACTGGTTGTATGTCAGCGTTAAATTTTACATTGTGGTCGCTGGTGCTGTGTCTATGTGAATAAACATTGTGGTTTGCGGTGGAAACGCTTATCCCAGTGCTTTTTGGGATTTATTGGTTACTGTTTGGGCACTTTTCCTCCTTTGTACTGGCTTTGGTTGTTTTTGGAGGATGGAAGGGCTTATTGCTTCCACCAAGGCTGTTTCAGTTGGGAACAGCGGTGAAAAGGGTATCGCAAGTCTGACTGGCCAGTTGACATAGCTTGTGGAATTGCTGACACTAATTTGTTATTCCCTGCTTAAACCCACCTCCAAATCTTCATTGCCTGGCAATCAGGAGGCGTGGCAGCATGAAGAAGAAGGAAATTGAGTGTGCACTCATCGTCATTCAAACGGAGAGAATGGCTTAGTTAATTCCCCTGTGTTTGATGGAAGAAGGACTCCAGAGGTCTTACGCTCCAATGTGGTGGCTTCTAATAGTAATGGACACAACAATTCGAATTTAAGGACTGAAAAACGGACACATGGTGACTGTTCTAGCATAAACAGTAATGCTGTGGTTAATGAATGCAATTTGAATACATGGATTAACAAGCATGTATCTTTTGATAAATATGCACAGCAAAGTAAAAAACGATGAATCTGACACTTATGCTAATAATTTAAACAAGTTACAAGAACTGCCTTTTAACTTTAAAACTTTAAAAGCTGACAATACGTATTTGAAAGAATGCATTAATTTAAATATTGTACCAAAGGGATTGAGGGTATTTAGGTACCCTAATAATGTAGAGGAGGGTTCAGAATTCCCTCTGGAACTTTTAAATACTTTTGATAGGTGTGGTTTTAATATTCTAAGGGCCATTATTAAGCAGAATGAGAGGGTCATGGAGGTACAGTATGGTAGAATAAATAATGTGAATTCATGCTTGGTAAATGATCTCATGTTTTCTGTGGATCAGGAAAAGAAAAAAATATTTTGATTGGAGAATGCATATTGATGAAAAATTAAATGGGATTTTAAAAAGAAAGAGAAGGAAATTAGAAAGGGATATGTATGAGTATGCACAGAAAATTCAGTATCCAAAACCAAAACGTTATACAAACTTTAATAAAGAGGAGAAGGTATCTTTTAGACATAATAAAGATAGACAATTTGTTAATAGAATGAATGATGGTTATGGGGATCATGATAGTGATGAAAATCATGTAGTTAATTATGAGGGACAGAGAAGACCTGGTGATATAACTGACCCTTTAGATTATCCCCCCTCTGGAGGTCCAAGAGCCTGAAAAACAAGGCACCAACAGACTACAATCAGGGAAACTGGAGGGGGTGGAACAACAAGGGAATGAGACAGGGGTATTAAATGCATTTCACTTTATTACATATGAACAGGGAATTGACTGATGAACAGGATTCAATTAGGTTCATAGATGTGTATTAGGCTAATGGCCTTGGAGCCTTTACAAGTGTAGCCCATAGGATTACCCCGGCATCATGCCAATTGACCTTAGTTCCCAGTGCCTCTGTCGAGTAGAGCCACTGGAGTGATCCCCGGGGTGAATTTTCTATTTTCCATCCACTCATCAAGATTTCTCTTGAAGAGGGCCAGTGAGGTGCTCTGCTTGACATGTATGGGAAGTCTATTCCATAGCATGGGCAATATCTGGGTTATGAACCTGTCCCTCCAGCGTGTTCTGTTGATTGTGGTAATGAGGTTGAGGTCTCTGGAGTGTGTGGTGCAGAGGGATTGGGATTTCTTTAGATGTAGCATTTCTAACAGAGCTGGGTCAGACATGGTTTTGTAAGCCAAGCAGAGAGCGCCTCTAAATAGGCGATATGAAACAGAGAATAGTTGGAGTTTTTTCAGTCTGTCCATATAGGACAATTGTTTAAGTCCTAGGATCCTCTTTGTGAGGTATTTTTGTGGCCTCTTCAGTTTTTACAGGTGTCTAGTGAGGTACATGCCAAATGGGGCATTGTACTCAATGACTGGCCTAATGAGGGAAGAGTAGAGGGAGACAATGACCTCTTTCTTCCTGGATGCAAAAACCTTAGTAATGAGATGTGCCACACAGAAGGACTTTCTGACCACAGTGGCAATGTGGTGGGCAAAAGAGAGGTTGCTGTCAACCTGTGCTCCCAGATCTCTTATAACGCCTTCTGTGTTCAGTGGACTACCATCGATGTGGTAATTCATGGGAACCAGGTTTTTCCCAAGGGGAATGACTACACATTTTTTGGCAATGAGCTTAAGGCCATGGTTCTGACACCAGTCATTGGTCTCAGTGAGGCAAGTCTGTAGGATGTCAACATCACTTGGGGAGTTAATAATAGCTCCCAACTTGCAATCATCTGCAAACTTTGTCAGCCAGAGTCCCTTCGTGTTGGCCTGGACTTTGGAGAAGTAGATATCAAACAGGAGAGGAACCAGGACTGAACCCTGTGGGACTCCATTCATGACTGGTCGGCAGTCTGAATTGGAGTCAGCTACTTTCACACTGTGGGTTCTATTTGTGAGCTAGTTTGCAACCCACCTAGTGATATAGGGGTTGATGCCTAGCTTAGTGAGTTTTTCTATGATTCCTGAGTGGGGAATGGTATCAAAGGCCTTGGCCAGATAAAGGTAGGCTGTATGAACCATCTTGCCTTCATCCATAGCTCTGGTGACTGACTCAAAGAAGTCGACCAAGTTGAGCAGGCATGATCTACCCTTCACAAAACCAAACTTTGTGGGATCCAGAGTTTGGAGATTCCTTATATCCTTGTTTTTTAGGTCCATGATGATGCATTCCATAGCTTTGCATATCAGACTCATCAGGCTAATAGGGCAATAGTTCCCAGGGTCTGTAGTCTCTCCTCCTTTGTGGAAATGGATGACTGTAGCAGTGCACCATTCGGTAGGGACAAAGCCTGAGTTGAGGCTGTGATTGAATAGGGCATACAGGTGAGGTGCCAGTTCACTCTGTGCTTCATATAGAACACAGTCAGGGATACTGTCAGGTCCCATAGAAGGTGTATTCTTGGCCTTGGACAGTGCTGTTTTAACCAGTGCAGCAGTAATACTGGGTACCTGGCAATCTACTGGTATTGTGATTGGACCTTTGGGGTGGAGGGGTAAAGTTGGCACTGAATCTGTCGGCCAGTATATTGGCAATATCTGTTGGCACCGTCTAGGAGGTACCATTGTGCAGTAGCTTAGAGCAAATCTGGGTATTGCCGTGGAGATTCTTTACATAACTGTAGAAGGCCTTGTGGTTGTCTTTACTATCTGCTGCAATTCTGCTTTCAAAGCTAGCTTTAGAGGATTTGATGAGGGATGTCAACATTTTGTTTAGGCTGATAAGGGAGTTTTTCCAGTCTTAGGATTTCACCTTATTCTGCATCAGTTTCCTCCTTCTGTTGTAGAGTTTGTTTATGGCAGGGGACCACCAGAGTGGCTTCTTTTTTTGGAGGAGAGTGTTTTGGTTCTATTGGGTATGGCGAGATCCATGCATTTGTGTACGTGTTCGTACAGTGCATTGGTGTATGATTTGGAGGTCATGCAACTATTCTCCATTTGCATGGGTGCCGTGAAGTTAGCCACCTCTGTTTTTAGGGGCCCAAAGTTAGCTTTGGAGAAGTTTTTCATGGTGGTTACATTTGTGGGGGGGAATGTGGATTTCCAAGGTGATTAGTTTGTAGTTGGATCTTACCAGGGAGGAGTTGACTCTTGGTGTAGAGCAATGGTCTCCCATGTTAGTAATGACCAGGTCAAGGATGTTGCTACCTTTAGTGGGAGTAAACACAAGCTGGTCCAGGGCATTGGAATTAATGAATTTCAGGAAACGTTGGGCAAGTGTATTGGTACATGAGTATTTTTCCAGTTAATGGAGGGGTAGTTGAATTCGCCCAGTATGAGAATGTTAGGTTGGACCATAATATTCTCCAGAGTGCTTAGGAATGTGGACTGTGAGTCTTGGGACATGGTCGGGACGTATAGTAGGCTATGACCTGAATTGCAATCTTACCCAATGTTAGCTGCACCTGAAGTATCTCAGATGAATTATGTTGGGCTACCAGTCTAGAGGTGTGTGCATCCTTTATGAATATGGAAACACCACTGCCTTTGGAGCTTCGGTCCAAGTTCTTGGGCCGAAAGGTATGGAATGAGTTATAGCCTGGTAGTACCTTGAATCAGGTCTCTGTTACAGCACAAATGTTGATGTTCTCCATTTTAAAGATAGTATAGCAGTTTAACTGTTACAAACATATTTTTTGATTTATTTGCTAAAGGTTTCAAGTTTGTACCGAAGAAAAAATGTGAAAAAGCACATTATTAATAGACTTAAAAATGTTGGTCCGTAAGAAAAATCTGGAACTTATAATGAATGGACATGTAGATATGGGTGGGAATTTAAGAAGGAATAGTACATGGAATCCCCCACTACATCCCCAATTAAAAAATTTTGAAAATGCTGCGGAAACAGAATTAAGGGAGAAAATTTCTAAAAACAAAGTATGGTCTAACCTGACAGTAGAGGAAAGGTCCCTATTGGAGACTATTAGATTTAAAAGTTTGTTAGGGTGATGAAATCAGATAAGTGTGGGGGAACTGTACTTATGGACTCTATTATATATGAAGGTAAAATGATGGATTTATTACTTGATGAGAGTAAATACACTAAGGTATCGATAAATGAGATACATATTGCATATAAGAAAACATATTTAGCACTTAATGATCTGATGCTTGAAGGGTTTATTGATACAGAAACCTTCAGATTTTTACATAATAAAAACCTAGGGTCTCATCTATATTTGGGATCCCAAAGGTCCATAAGGACATAGATAACCCACCACTTAGGCCAGTTGTGGCTGCTAGTCAATCAGTTATGGCCTCTATAGCCAAAAACGTGGATTTTAAACTAAAGAATATGTCCACAGGAGCAACTAATGTTTTAAAGGACTCTTGGGACTTATTAAGGAGTGTAAGGAATAACTTGAGCACAAATAGCATTATTTTCATCACCATTGATGTGATTGATCTCTTTACCTCGATTCCACATAAGGAAGGTTTAGATTTTTTTTTTAAGAAATCCTAAGAAAGGACAAAAAATTTACAGAGAAAGAAATGTATGTGTTTTTGACATTAATGGAAATGGTTCTCAACAATAACTTTATATATTTTGAGGACGAATTTTTCAGCCAAACTAAGGGAGTTGCCATGGGAGCTATGTGTGCTCCTACATATGCCAAATTGGTACTCTCATGGTGGGAGGAGAAATTTGTGTTCAATTCTAGATTTAAAGAATGTTGGGTGCTTTACAAATGTTTCTTGGATGACATTCATCTTTTTTGGGTAGAAAATGAAGAAAGATTTATAAAAGTTTTCGACTATATATCGAATAGTACTGACTTTTTGAAATTCACTTATAAAATTGGATATGAAACTATTGACTATCTTGATGTTACCATTATGAAGGATGATAAGTTTGTATCCAAGGTCCACAGGAAAGACACATATTGTAACTCATGTTTACATTTTCAAAGCGCCCATCCATTTTCCCAAAAGATTTTAGAATATGTTTAGTGTGAGTCTAAGCCAGCAGAATGTGTAGTTTAACTTTACATCTATTTGGTCAAATAACAAAGGTTTAATTGCACTAATTAGGTTATTGGCAAGGTCATATAAGGGTAGTAGTGCAACATTCATAGTTATCTGATGAAGTTTCTTGACGAAAACGTGCTGGTTGTATGTCAGCATTAAATTTTACATTGTGGTCGCTGGTACTGTGTCTTGGTGAGTAAACATTGTGGTTGCAGTGGAAATGGCTATCCGAGTGCTTTTTGGGATTTATTGTCTTTAAGTGAACTATTTAACCCCATCTCACTGTGTCTTGCTCAAGATTAGTACCTTGTAGCAAAGAAAGATCACCCCCATGATGTTGTTTAAAATGAAAAGCTATAGGGCTTTCAAGTTTTTGTTTCTTAATATCTCTAATATGTTCTTTTAGTCTGTATCATCTACCAGTCTTGCCCACAAACCATATTTTTTTGAAAATGTGTATATCCCACTTCATGCTGTTTTACTTTAATAACATGAATAACCTCAAATACATACATGTATTTCACTCAGCATCTGCCTTAAAGGATAACAATGGGATATTCAAGCAGATTGCTCAACCTGCTGTCTCTTTTAGTCCCTGTTACCTGATACAGTCTCAAAAAATCAGAACTGCAGCTTTAAAAAGTAATCCACTCAACTGTTTTACCTCTTAGGTTTGCTACCTCTCTGTACTGTTTTACTTTCACTTTGAAAACCAAGATGAAAATCCTCTAGCTGGCTCTTAAATGATGATGTCACAACTGCCAGAGCTCTTGCTGTAGTTACAGGGATATTTCCTCCCCCAAAGGGACGTAAGCACTGCCTGATTTGCATGCTCTGTAGAAGAGCCAATGGACCTCCCACATTGTGAAGTCAGAGCTGCCATACCCAGCCCACTCTTAACCTAATAAAAACTAGCTGCTGCTTTGTGGAACTACTTTTTATTGCAAATGTATCCTGTCAAGTACATTAGTTGGAGGGACTTCTGGAAAGTTTGGATTGCCTGCATCTTCTCCTGCATTTTTGTACTTCATTGGTAAGGTAAGTCTTAAGAGCCCCTGTTTGTATGCATTCCTAGCCATGAAATTTAGGAATCCCGAGTTTCTCAGTGCATAGTGATATAGTTTATGCTTTCTGTTTATGAGGTTACCTACCACGTGCTTCAATATTATATGCTGCTGCCGACTTTTTATAGCTTAGCCTAGTTCTTTTGTGTTTGTTTGCTGCTGCTGGGTTATATTGATGATTATTTGTTACTGCTGCTGCTCGGTTCTGTTTTATATCTAATGCTGGTGTCTTCATTCTCAAATCAACGTGTGTTTGCATATGTGAATGCTGCCTTCTGGTTTCCCATGTCTCAAACAAGCAAGGGGCAAGTGTGTGTGTGTGTGTGTGTGTGTGTGTGTGTGTGTGTGTGTGTGTGTGTGTGTGTGTGTGTGTGTGTGAATGGAAGCAAGGGGCAAGTGTGTGTGTGTGTGTGTGTGTGTGTGTGTGTGTGTGTGTGTGTGTGTGTGTGTGTGTGAATGCAAGCAAGGGGCAAGTGTGTGTGTGAATGCAAGCAAGGGGCAAGTGTGTGTGTGTGTGTGTGTGTGTGTGTGTGTGTGTGTGTGTGTGTGTGTGTGTGTGTGAATGCAAGCAAGGGGCAAGTGTGTGTGTGAATGCAAGCAAGGGCAAGTGTGTGTGTGTGTGTGTGTGTGTGTGTGTGTGTGTGTGTGTGTGTGTGTGTGTGTGTGTGTGTGAATGCAAGCAAGTGTGTGTGTGTGTGTGTGTGTGTGTGTGTGAATGCAAGCAAGGGGCAAGTGTGTGTGTGTGTGTGTGTGTGTGTGTGTGTGTGTGTGTGTGTGTGTGTGTGTGTGTGTGTGTGTGTGTGAATGCAAGCAAGGGGCAAGTGTGTGTGTGTGTGTGTGTGTGTGTGTGTGTGTGTGTGTGTGTGTGTGTGTGTGTGTGTGTGTGTGTGTGTGTGTGTGTGTGTGTGTGTGTGTTTATAGTGTATTATTTGTTAGCTATTTAACCAAACAGGAAGGAGAAATAAGTGGGAGTTTGATGCTTTGCAAAGCAGTGATTATTCCCAGTGTTATGGAGCTTGGTTATAAATTTGACAGGAGGAGTGCAACAAAAAAGTCTCCCACTGTAAGGAAGGAAAGGTTGACAAGAAAACAGTACATTAGTCTGGTCACCTGCTGTGAGCTGTCAATCACATGCAGATAATGGGTCAAATTACCCTTAACCCTTTGACAGCTAGGGAAGGTAGGAGTGAAGGGGGTGGGGAGATACCTTGAAAAACTAGACTTCAACCTTCAAAAAAGAAATCAAGTTAGCATTTCTAAGAAGAAGGAGCAATAAAATGCACTTTTCAATTCTGTTCTGTAGCATTTGCACTGTTTGTGTTTGAAGTAGTCATTGAAAAAGGATAACATTTTAACCAAAAGTAGGTGACTATAACACAGCAGTGAATGCCTGTAAAATCAGTGCACTGACAGGAGCTTTAGGGAAAAAGTGGCAGACATGATGCAATTTTTTGGAGACAAACATTACATTCTGGAATACTTAGAGGCAGACTAAACAATCAAAATTATTTCAAGATGCCAGATCCCATGTGGTCAGATTCAGAAATTGCGTATAAAAATATCTAAAAAGCTCTAAATAGTCCCAGAGTGGTGTTAAAATGTAGGAAACACCAAACCATGATGAAATAAACATGTTTTTTGAGTGTGTGGGAGCAGTTCTCCTTTAAGCTGATATTCTATGATATACTGACCCTCCATTGACATTTTCCTTATTTCCTATATTGTTCAGTATTCTTTTCCTACCATACATACTTGATAACAGCCTAGAACTATTCCCATAATATTCTTTATATCATGTTTTACTGATTTTGCTGGCAGATATAGTGCAACCAGTGTAATTTTACACCCTGTCAACCACCTCTTACCAGTATAAATCTTCCCCTCCCTGTCTTTCATTTGTCTTCAATCTTTATTCCTGTATTTCTTTTAACTAATATTAAGACCATTTATTTTGTTCTTCTTCTAGTCCAGCAAGGAAACACTCAAATGCCATATTCTTTATGATTTGGGTGAGTTTCCTGTAGCATTATAATCTGTGCATCACTATGCTAAATATAGGTCAGTACCTCGTCCTGTTTTTTCCCTGTCAACCAACCCATTAACATTCAAAACCAATAAGTCTAATTGTGCCATATTAAAGCTTATTCTATTAAACTTATATATATATATATATATATATATATATATATATATATATATATATATATTCCTTGTATTTCTGTTGCAAACTGATTTTTTATAGTCTGTTTTTATCACTTTTTGTGTCACTTTATATACTTTTGTGTTTATACTTGTCCCAAGTGAACTTAATATCTTATTATATACACAGTCCCTTTCCTACCTACGAAATAAACCGCTATAGCTATACACATATTTTTGCAAGGCAGAGTAAAGCTTCTTTCAGTCTTCTCTAATCAGACTCACACCCTAATTTACTCATTTGGGCTGGAGAACAGCTATTACAAATCACTGATCTGTTTATTTCACTTGTATGCAGCATTTAATTTCTGAATCTGCTCCTGAAGCTGTTCCTCTATCCTTGTATTGCTAGATTGTCAGGCTATCTACATTTTCCATATTGATTTTTACCGCTTGTTCATTCTTATAGCTCATGCACATTTTTTAATACATCTCCGCTAACTTTCATTAGATATTTCAAATGTTATGTTATTTTCAAAAGGTCAAACTCAACTATCCGGAAACACTGATTCCAACCTCTTGCAATCAAGCATGGCTTATGAAAGAAGGCAGGTTATAATTCAGGAGCAGGATAGGTCAATATGCAGACTCCTATTTGGAAGCATGACAACATATATAACTTTAACCAAACAATATACACAGTGAAGTGCAGTAGTTATTTTCTCACCAGAAGTCGCTAATCTTGATTGTTTTAAAATGTCTTCCAGTGTACATCTTTTACATTTTAATTATATCAAGCATCCTTGTCAGTTTGTTTGTTTCCTGCAATTAGACAAGTTTTCTCAGTGCTTTCAGTCCACTATTATGTGAATCTTGCTATCTAGTCTAATTTTAGTCAACACACTTGTCTTATTACTTATCTTATTAACTTTGTACACATTCCTGGAGCCAGTGCATGCATTACCAAAACTAATTTTATAGAGAGTATTGCCTATAGGTTTCCACCCTATAATGCATTCATTTTGCTTTTCTTTTATCAATCATTCATTTACTTTCCCTCTCCCTCCCCAGTGTCATTGCACATTTAATAAAAAGACGTAGCTTAGTTTGCAGTATGAAAACAGGAATTTGCATCAGACAGCATGAAGTACAAATCCCTTCTTCAGTTAGATAAAAAATGTTCATTTTTAAGTAAAATGAGAAATGTAATACTTTTACTATTATATTTATATATAAATTAAATGAGTATCTTGTGTGCTGCTTACTAATTTGAATAGTTTTAAAGTATCATTCAGAACACAACTCACATTTTAGAAACATCACATCCTTTTCTTTATAAAGAGCAAGTGTAACTTGGACAATTGGATGGGGAACCGGAAATTCATCCCTGGTTGGGCATCTATGTTTCTAATGGACATAGGCAGCCTGTAAATGTTTCATCTTACAGGTCTGCTTGTAAATGTTTGGGATGCATGGCTAAGCTTAAAAAGACCCTTGTGGTCGTTAGCCTAGTACAAACCTATGAACATTTATCCTTTTCAAGTACTATCCTCACTCTGTGTTCTTGGTGCACTGCTTTTTTTTATGGAATCTTCCACTTGTTTGAAAATGGTTTCATTTCCTTTGCCATAACCATCATTTTCTTTTGGAAAACAGAAAAGGGTTTTGCAGGAAATCACTCCCTTGAAGTATCCATAGTTTCCTTTTCTGTGCCCATCAACTGGTTGCATCTTCCCTCGCTACCTTCTGCTGCCATAAAATCTTTTCTCTTTGCCAGGTCATGTTGTGCCTGTTGAGTGTTTGGAGCATCCTTGTAGGTTTTTAATCCAAGTGGATAGAAGACGTGGAATATGTAGGATACAGTAACTTGAATCAAAGCTTCATTTCTCTGTAGAGTTTTATGGAAGGAAGAAAAGCATTTCTGTTAGGTTGTGATTGCAATGAAAGGTCATTATTCACATAAGCCTTTGTATCTTCAGCCATTAAAACTTAAAACAAATCCTCCTTTAGCTGGTATGTCAGCTGCTTTCTCAGTCTCAAATTAGGATATTTACTATATGCACTCTTTCTATCTTAATTGCAGGAATGGAAAGCCTTTACAGTCTTTCCCTTCAGCTTGTTCTGGTACCCTAGGTTGTCTTTGTATGACCTACCTCAAGTTTAGCCAGTTTTCTGTGCCACTTGTTTGTATTTTAATTGCAATTTCACCATTGTTGATTTCATCTCCTTTTCAGCTGTTTGCTTACTAATTATTCCCTCTGAATGCCAAGTTTAACCATTTTCTATTTCCTGCATCTTTCTGTTATTTGTCCCTGTATATTCCAACAGGGAACCACTTGTTAGAGTGCATTTGGTCACTCTTTCTCTTTAGGGTGACCTTTAGCTGCCATTACCATCTGTTTTCTGAGCCCTGCACCACCACACTTCATTCTGTCTGCTTCTGAGTTTTCACAGTTGCTTCACTTTGTTGACCTTCTGGGCATCATAGACAGTTTAGCTACCAATTTCTGTCAACAAGTTACAGTAGTTTGCATGTATTTGGTGTTTAAAATTGCTGTCTGACCAGAGCTCTGGTTTTAGTTCCTCATACTACCATAATCATTTTTGAATCCCTTATTTAATTGAAATATTTCATAACTCATGTTTATTAAGCAGTTTGACTTGTTGAAAATCAGTGCAATAACTAACATGTACATAAATACTTGGAGCGTGGTTTTGTTTATAATCAATTATTTGTTATAAATGTTAATCATATCCCATGACAGCAGAAGATCTATGATTTGAATACTTCTGTCTAATAGGAAAACAACACATTACTTTGTAAAGTCAGTTTCCGTGTGTGTATGTGTGTGTGTGTGTGTGTGTGTGTGTGTGTGTGTGTGTGTGTGTGTGTGTGTGTTTGTGTGTGTGTATGTGTGTGTGTGTGTTTGATGATAATATGACACATTTTAGGAGTTTAGAAATGAAACACACAAACACTTGTGTTTACAAAATGTTGCCATTAGTAAGTGTTCTAAAGAATGTCTTAAAGTAAATGAAAAAAAGGAAATAGCAGATGTTATGTAGTCCAATCTCACCTACATTCTTACTCGTGGGTTCAGAGCCGAACCTCGGCTCCGACTTGGCCATTCTCTAGCTTGAAGTCTTTCAATTGGCTGTGCGAAGAGGTATCCTATGCTGCACTGCTCCCTTTCCCCAGATCTCGTTTGCCGCTTCTAGAGCTCGGACGTGGTCTTCCTCTTGGCTGTGGCTAAGTATAACTTTTCTTCTTCTTTGACCAAATTTGTTGCTCCAAAAGCTATTTTCATAGCTAGGTGTGTGTGTTTTTGGTTTGTGGAAGCTTTTTTGTGTGGCTTTTTGTGGCCTTTGTCTTGGTATCCTGTTAGCTATCTCCGAACGGGCTGGGCCCGTTTCAGTTAGAGAACCTAGTCCTCCCTTCTTTTGTTATCTGTTACCCTTCTGTGTTAATTTATTTTCAGTACCCTATCCCTCCAGGCTAGGGCCATTTAAGTTAGAGCACCTAGTCCTTCCCTTGTTTCCTGTCAGGGCCATTTGAGTTAGAGGTCCTTGTGTGGTGTCTGCAGTTTATTTAGTGTCTAGTTCCCGTGCTTTGTTGCTGGTGTCGGGTTTGTCAGTTGTGTTGTCTCTAGTGTCCTACCAATCATGTCCAAGGATACAAAAGAACACAAGTCTTCGGGCTTCAAGAAATGTAGGAAATGTGGATATAAGATGTCGATTACTGAAGGGCACTCTGTGTGAGTTTATTGTTTGGGGGCTATCCACCTTCAGGAATCTTGTGTGTTCTGTCACGCATTCAGCCCTCGTGTTCTTCAAGAAAGGAAGAAGAAACTAATTCTGAAAGGACTACTGAAACGCTCCTTCCAGGAAGATCTAGAGAAGTCTTCTAGTGCTAAGTCCTCTCCCTCTAAAAGAGACAAAACCTCCAAAGCAAAAAAACCCTCTCCGGCTCTGTCAGTCTTATCAGAGCCTCTGGAGAAAGTTACTAAGTCTACTGTGACATCCTCAGCTCCACTGTCTTCAGTGCAAAAGAAAGTTGGTGAACTGACAGAACCTATATCGGCTCCCAGCCTCTTGGAGCCGGTGATGGAGATACTAGTTTGGAGCCGGTCTCCTGTTTTTAGACCAGTTTCTCCTCCTCACAGGTCTCCTTCTGAGAGGAGGTCTAGATCTCCTACCTTATCCTCTAGGTCCTCCAGGACTGTCTCTGATGTGGATGTGGATAGAGTAGTGCAGAGACTGCTCCAATCACCGGTGCTGGCTAAATTGCTTTTGGCTCGAGCCCAGTCTGCCCTGGAGCCCATCACCCATCCATCATCGATAGATCTTCCGAGCAAATCTCAGCCTTCAGAGCCAGAGTTATTGGTGCCGTCTGATGCTTCTAGATCGGCTCCGGTAGCCCATCCTGGCTTCTCAGCCCCGACCCCATCGGCTCCGTCCACAGGGTCCAGGACTCATGGTTCCTCGGTCGGACCTGAGGGGGAGTCTCAGAATGCTCTTCGGCTCCTATCCTCCCTCTCGGTGCTTCGGCTTGGGTGAGCCTGATCCTTGCTTAGGCTTTGGACCTTGTCCCTTCTGCTCTGAGGGCTTCCACGGTTGGTTGATCTTTGGAGCCAGGGGGACCAACTTTTGAGGTCATGCAGAGCATGCTGGCCAGGTCCTCAGCTGCATCATACAGCACCGACACTCTACCCTCTCTAGCTCCGGTATCAGTCTCTGATTGCCCCCTATCCTTGGACAGCAGAGACCCAAGGCCTCAGGATACTTCCATGAGTGGTCCCCAACTTTCTGAGGGCCCCCCAGAGTTTTTGCCTGAGGAGACACCCAGAAAAGGAATGTGCAAGAGGAAGCACATCGACTCCCAGGAAGAGTCTCTCACGTCGGACACCAACCTCGAGGAATCAGAGGGGTCCCTCAAGTCATCCTCTGAGGATATCTCTTTCACTGATATCCTAGAGATCTTGAAGCAGAGAGGGACTGGCTCTCTAAATCCCCCTCTGAGGAGGAGTCAGTGTTTCTGAAGGTCTTTGGGGCTCAACCCTCCACCTCCTGGGTTTCTCAACACTTCGATGAGCTCCTGGATCTGGTTTGTTGAAGGGTGTGGGAAACCCCTGACACTGTGGAATCAGTCCCCAGGAGACCCAACAAATTTCTGTCCACCCCCGCTGACAAAGAGTTTATCATGAAGAGCGTTCCAGTAGATGCCATGGTGGTGGCAGTGGCCACCAAGAAGGAACTGGCTGAGAGTTCTTCTACTGTCCATCCCCCTAACAAGGAGTCTAGGAAGTGTATGTTTTCTTCAGCGGCCTTTACTCTGCGGTCGTGAATTATTTGTCACATTTTACATGGCTTCAAAGAGATCTCCTTAAAGAGCTTGGAGATTCTCTGCAGGGTAACGTTTCTGACGCAGTGGCTCAAAAAGTCAACACTCAGATGTCTACCCTAAATTGTATTGCTAACTACTCCATGAGGCTGATCTCTTACGCAGCCGAAGGAACAAGTAGGGCAGCGAGTTCTGGAGTTTCTCTCAGAAGGCACTCCTGGATGCACCTCTGTAATTTCGCAGGGGCCTTCAAGTCTACATTTACCAATACCCCGTTTGATGGTTCATCATTGTTCGGAACCAAGGTGAAGGACATTCTCACTAGGTGCGAGCAAGAGGGAAAAACTCTGTCTGCCATGGGAGTCCATTTTCCATGCCTTCTAGACCTTATCCCAAGGACCAGAAGAGTGGGAAAATGTGGTTCAAGAAATCTCAGAGTTTTTTCATGACTCACAAAGTGATTCCCCCTCCAGAGGCAGGGGAGGGGGTGGTAACTCAGGTAGATGCCACCCTAGAGGCAGAGGAGGCCCGTGTCACCAGGGAGACTGTGATTCCTTTCATGGTTCTCCCTACCAGCGCTCCTGATGGGAGGCCTGACTGCACGTCTCTGGAGCTAGTCGGGGTTCACATTTCACTATACCCAGAAGCCTGGCAACACATCACCCAGGACCAGTGGGTGTTAAAAATAGTTTCCAGAGGATATCACATTCTCTTCTCTTCTCCTCCCCCACCGATCAAAAGAATCCCAGATGTTCCACCCAATCAAAGGGATTCTGCAGCTTCAGAAGTTCTAAAGCTGCTAGAAAAAGGAGCCATCCAGCATGTCCCCTCAGACCAGATAGGATTAGGGACTTATTCCAGATTCTTTTTGGTGCCAAAAAGAACAGGGGACCTGAGACCCATCTTGGATCTCAGCCGCCTGAACCTCCACATGAAGAAGTCCAAGTTCCGAATGGTCACATTGCAATCTATTCTTCCATTGTTGGGAAAAGAAGTGTGGATGTGCTCCATCGACCACAAGGATGCTTACTACCATATAAAGATAGACAGGGCATCCAGAAGTCATCTATGCTTCCGGCTGGGAGTCAGCCATTTTCAATTTTGTGCCCTGCCTTTTGGTCTCACCACAGCCCCCAGGGTGTTCACCAAATGTATGGCAGTGGTGATGGCTCACCTGAGACATCAGGGATTCCAAGTGTTTCCGTACCTGGACGACTGGCTCCTTTCTACCACCACCAGCCATCTGCTACTACAGACCAGAGATGCCACTATCAAGCTGTGTCAACAATTGGGTATCACTCTAAACTGGGAAAAGTCTGCCTTGTTGCCCTCGCAGCATGTCACCTTTATAGGTGCCGAGTTAGACACTGTGCTCATGAGGGCATTTTTACCACAAGAAAGGATTCAGGGTTTGCAACAACAGGTATACGCGTTGCTCCCTCTGAAAAAAGTAAAGGCAAAAACAGTTCTCAAATTGCTAGGGACGATGGCTGCAACAATTATGCTGGATCCTCTTGCGAGGCTACACATGAGGCTCCTTCAGTGGCTGCTCTTCGCCCTGTGGTCTCTACAACATCTTCCGCTTTCTCATCTTATAATGATCACAGACAAGTGCAAGCAAGACCTACGCTGGTGGCTTCACACCAGCAACCTCAGTGCAGGAAAGCCCTTTGTCCCACCCCCTCCTGTTGCCACAGTGACCATGGATGCCTCCCAGATTGGGGGGGGGCATTATCTTGGCAGGACAGTCCAAGGCACATGGCAGGAACATGAGATACATTTGCATATCAATATTTTGGAGATGAGAGCAGTGCTACTAGTGTTGCAAGCACTTGAGAGCTTTCTTCCTCAATTGTGATCCACTCAGACAATATGCCAGTGGTATGGTATCTGAACAAACGGGGAGGAACCAAGTCGTACCCCCTTTGCAGAGAGGCCATTCGAGTGTGGCAGTGGGCAGTGTCTTCCCAACATTTTCTTGTAGCAACGCACATTCCAGGGAAGTCCAACGTGATTGCCGACAGGTTGAGCAGAGCTTTTCTGATGCCTTACGAGTGGTCCCTGAACAGTCAGGTTGTGGAGCAGATTTTCTGCAGATGGGGTAAGCCTTGCTGTGACCTATTTGCCATCCCCCTCAATACCAAGTGCAGCAGCTACTTCACCCTTATCCCCCCTCAGGGGGAGTCACCCAGGTACGTTCTAGTTCACGATTGGCCCTCCGGTCTACTTTATGCCTTCTCGTCTGTTCCTCTGCTGACAAAGGTTATTCAGAAAGCACAATCCTTGGGAAGCAGAATGATTCTGATTGCTCCATACTGGCCTCGTAAAATTTGTTTCCCCTTTCTCCATCCCTATCTCATGGATGACCCCTGGATTCTGGACCCACAGCCAGATCTACTGACTCATATGTCAGGGCAGTTCCATCCCTCTCTTCAGACCCTCCGGTTGACAGCCTAGCTATTCCAGTTCCATCACTACTCAGGCTTCATCATTTTTCTCCGGAAGTGGTTCATATTCTGTCTTCTTCCCATAAACCTTTGACCAGAAAGATCTATTCCAGTAAATGGAAAAGATTCTCCATCTGGGCTCATGCAAGACAAATTGATCCTTATACAGCTCCAGTTTCTTCAGTTCTGGAATTTCTCTCCATGCTTTTCAATCAGGGATCAGCAGCTGCAACCATTAAAATCCAGTTGGCAGCTATTTCCACTTTTCACTTCGATAATGAACCCAGTCTAATGGTGCATAGACTTTGTAAGGCATTCTTGAAGGGCACTATGCTGCTTCGCCCTCCAGTCTTTAATCCGGTCATGCCTTGGGACCTAAATTTTGTGCTACAATGTCTCACATCATTCCCCTTTGAGCCTGCAGCTACTAGTGAATTGAAATATTTGACTTGGAAGACAATCTTTTTGGTAGCCATCACTTCAGCTAGACGTGTCTTTGAGCTCCAAGCTTTGTCAATCAGACCGCCTTACTTGATATTTCTCAAGGACAAGGTTTCCCTCAGACCAAACCCTTCTTTTATGCTGAAGGTGGCTTCGGTTATTAATCTCAACCAATCCATTGAACTGCCTGTATTTTTTCCAGAGTTTTCTAATAAGGCAGAATTTAAATTTCACCAGCTGGATGTTCATAGACAGTTGCGTTTTTATTTGCATAGAACAAAGGATCTTAGAAAATCCGATCAGCTATTTGTCTCATTTTCAGACAACAGGATTGGGTCTCCTGTTTCCAAAGTGACCTTGTCTAGATGGATCTCTAGTTGTATTTCATTCATTTATGCCTCAGGTGGTAAGGAGTTACCATTTAGAGTGAAGGCTCATTCTACCCGATCGATGTCTACCTCTACAGCATTTCAGGCCAGGATGTCTATGGATGATATTTGTGCTGCAGCTACATGGGCATCTCCTCACACCTTTATTACTCACTACAAATTGGATTTGGTATCCAGAGGCAGATCTTCCTTTGGTTCCACAGTGCTCAGGAGTATTTTCCACTGAGCCTCCCAGGGTTCAGGTGCCTGGGGCGCTGTTCCATGAGTAAGAATGTAGGCGAGATTGGACTACATAACATCAAGAAGTTATGTACTCACCGTAATGTTCGATGTATGTAGTCCATCTCGCCTCACATTCTTACTTACCCCCCCCCGCCTTCCCCCCTCCTGGAGGGCCTAGAGGTTAGTTCTGGTTTCAGTACTCCTTTTATTATTGGGATGATTTTCCTTCTCTATGTGTTATGTGTAGGGAAGGTGAGTGATTGAGCTTGCAGCAAACAAGATCTGGGGAAAGGGAGCAGTGCAGCATGGGATACCTCTTAGCTCAGCCAATTGAAAGACTTCGAGCTAGAGTATGGCAGAGTCAGAGCCGAGATTCGGCTCTGAACCCACGGGTAAGAATGTGAGGTGAGATGGACTACATACATTGAACATTATGGTGAGTACATAAGTTCTTGTTTTCACTTTACTTGTATACCTGATTTAAAACACACAAACAAAGTAGAAAACAGTATTGCCAATCTATATATGAATTTCTAAAATAGCAGCATATCACCAGCATATTCTTAATGATGTGTTTAAATCCATAGAGGAGAAAAACTGGGAAGTATCCTTCCTGTGTTATGCTTGCCTGCTTGCTCATTTCATCCACTAAGCCATTAAGGTTCCTAATGTTCTCTGACTATAATTAAATCACCTGACAGTCTTATGGCCAATGATCACTAAACTACATGAAGCAGATGTTTGTAAATTCAATTGTGCCTTAAAGATGATCTTAAACATGACATAACCTTCAGTGTCAGTCTTATGGCCAATGATCACTAAACTACATGAAGCAGATGTTTGTAAATTCAATTGTGCCTTAAAGATGATCTTAAACATGACATAACCTTCAGTGTCACTGTGCTGAAAAAGTTAAAATAACCCATCATGACACTAGTGCCATAACTGCCAGCTACTTCTGAAATTTAAGACATCACAAAAAAACATCATTAGCATTCTTATAATCTTCCTTATAAATCCTGCTTATGAAAATGAAAATAGTGGCAATGTAGTAATGTCTGCTATGTGACATGTTCTTGTCCTGCTCCTTAAAAGGCATTGCCACTGTAGTAAAGTTCATTCATAAGATGTGCTTTACTGTACCGCTATCTAGTGACCAAATGTTAAAATTGTTTCTTAATAAAAATCCACAAGTCACTTTCAGTCCTCTGTCAATGAAATTAAAAGCATAGATTTTGAAAACACGAACTACTGTAAGAAAATGACCCAATGACTTTTATTAGGATCATCTGGTTCATCGGTTTATAGGTTCATATGAGATTACTAGGCTAATGGCCCCAGGGCCTTTACAAGCCTAGCTATGTTATACCTGTGTTCCCTAACTGACCATGGTTAAATGGTCTTTTTTTGCAGGGCAAGTCTATGATCAGCACTGACTACCTCTGTCCATGAGGGACATAGGTGCCACCCCCAGGGTGAATTTACTGTCTCCCATCCAGTTGTCTAGGTTGCACTTAAATACGGTCATTGAGGATCTCTGCTTCACTTGAATTGGGAGTTTATTCCAGAGGAGCGGCAATCTTTGGGAGACATACCTGTCTCTCCAGCATGTTCTGAGTGACTTTTGTTCCTTTTGGTTTGTGAACGTGCAGCATTTCCATTAGGGCAGGGTCAGAAACTGCTCTGTAGGTGAGGCACAAGTTGCCTCTCAGCAGCCTGTAGGATACATAGTACAATAACAGGGCTTTCAGTCTTTCCATTTAGATCATGTTTTGGAGGCCATGAATTTTCTTGGTGAGAAACATCTGTGATCTCTACTGCTGCTGCTGGTGTCTGGTGAGGCAAAAGGGAGTACTGTCATCTGTTAGTGGTCTGATGAGGGTCAAGAAGAAAGGAGTTATAACATCCTTAGTCTTGAATGCTGTGATGTCCCCTCTCTGGGCCAGGAGTCAAGGAGCATGAATCCTCACCACTGACACCGGAGAGGGACGTTCACTTGGAACAAAACTAGAAACAAACAGTATTTCCAGATGCAACTCTCTGCATCAGTCACAATTTCCCTTAACAGCACACAGGGAATGCACTCAGTCCGGGGTCTGGATTTCTCTCTCTGTCTCCCTCCAGGTCCCCAATAAGACTACCCACTGGCACAGCTATAGAGTTGAGTCCTCAGCCGAGTGTCCAAGCCAAGTCCTCCAGCACCCTCTCTGTGAAACCAGTGTTCTGTGTCCCTGCTCCAAACTGCTGACACACACACACACACACACACACACACACACACACACACACACACACACACACACACACACACACACACACACACACACACACACTTTGAGATTTGATTTTCACACACCTGGGAAAGGCTGGCACAGATTTACTAGCTATTACCCTTTCTGTCCAGACTATAAGGTAGTTACTGCCACCAGACACTCCAAAGCCAGCTACTCTAAGGCTCTTACAAGGGTACCCAATTATACTGAGTGAAATTAATACAAATTGTAGTGTTTTGACCAATGCAGTAAGGCTTTTAGGAGTGGGCACAGAGTCACCAAATAGACATGAGTACTCCCAAAGGTTAAAATATTCTCTAAAGGACTAGCCACGATGAAAATTTTAAATATATTTAATAACAAATAATAAAAGAACATGAAAATACTAAATATCTATTTACAATAAAGATCAAAGTTTCATTCACAGGAAATATTAAAATAACACAGATGAACAGATACACACAGATGCAGAAAAACAGTACTTAACTAATCTCACTATATTTTCCTGACTGAACTGAAGATTTACTATTCCCTGGTCACTTACTAGAACAAGGTTAGATGAAGTAGATGAGGGGCCTTCTTTGTCAGGTTCCAAAAACAGAGCACTCTGAGACTTCAGTCTCATCTTGTATTAAAGCATCATATTAGTGATGGATTACAGAATGACATCACACACATCTGGTCACCTGATTTCTGGTTCCCATACTACCCACATTACTAGAAACTGAACCAGAATCTTGCACATATGTGTTACCATACACAAACAGATAGAGCTTTCCTAAGATCAGTTGTAGCTGAAAGTCATAAAACACTTCCGCTCTTCCTACAGGAGCTAATAAACCATTCCCTAGCACAGACATTTCAACTCTGGCTGCAGTCAGAACTGTAAGATACAATCCTTATGGCCTATATTAAGTAATTTAATTTCTTGCTATTTTTCAAAGTTAGCTGGACTGAGATTAACCTCTTCTCTTCCAGTATCCTATTTACAACAGTACAGTTTGACATAAATGTACATTTTGTTACTGCCCAGTAGGACACACTGTTGATACATTTTTAACACAAGACTAACCACAGCAAACCAAATCCAGGCAGATAAAATATCGGTCACCCAACTCCAATAAACAGATCGGTTACTCATATAAGGTGACTGAAATAAAGGCAGGCTTGCTATCGCATCATATACGATCCAAAAGTAATTCAAAAGCAGTTCAAAACGACAAAATAACACACTGATGATAAAGAAATAAAAACGAACGTTCTTTAATAGGCACAGTTAGCGCTTTCACCTCATTGGCTTCTTCAGACTGTATTTAAGCCCCCATAAACAGTCACTTATATACACACACATAACTCCCATCAATAAATGATTAAGATACGTCATATTCTTAATTGTCTGCACATATAATTTAAAAAACAAGCACTCATTTACTTCAGTGTTAAGCGCTGAATAAAACAACATAATGTGTCCTTAAAAACACTAAAAGATGTAGTAGTAATATACATCTATGTATAAAAATAATAAATATATAAATGTAAAAACAAAACATATACAAAAATATGTCCAAGCCAGACTCTATATGCACAAAGCTTAATATAAAAAATCTATAAATCTATGAACCACACAATGAATTTATCTAAATGTATGAATTTGTATTATCCCATGATTTAGGAAAATCCTAACATGAAGATGATATATTAATTCCCTAAACAATGACTATACATGAGCTTTAATATTAACTTTAATATTTTCAAAGATATAGATGGTCAATGACAAACCCTGACAGGGTCAATCCAGTATGTGTGTCAGGTGTATGTGAATAATTCATTACACTTTCACCCTTAACCTGCGTTTCTTCAATACTGTCTGTATATTGATCTTATCATTCAGACCTGGTGAACGGTCTGCTCTTAACCGGATAATCCATCTAAGTTCTAATTCTAATGTGTGTCCCTCCAAGTCACCTCCTTTCGGGCTGGTATGTACCTGTTGTATGACAAAAAAGTTGAATTTGTGTGATAAACCAAATTCTGCACAATGCCTAGCTAAGGCATTGTGTTCTTGACCAGTCCTAATGTGGTATATGTGTTCCCTTATGCGGAACCTGAATTGTCTATTCGTTTTACCAACGTAAAACGCGTCACATGCTCCGCACTGGGCTAAATAAATCACATTAGTGCTTTTACAATTAGTTCCTGTCATAAAATGGAACTCTTTGTTAACATGGGGGGATATAAATCTAACATTAATATTGATGTAACTGCACTGATTACATTCACCACATGGAGTGGTATTATAACAAAATGTTCTCTTCTCCATAGCTGGCCTGGGCTGTAATATCCTTTTGATGTTTTTCATGTTCTTGTACATGAACCTCGGTTTATCCCCCACAAGTCTCATGATCTCATCATCTGCCCTCAAAACATCCCATCTGTCACCTATAATCCTTCTGATGTAACCAACATCAGAGGTAAAGAAAACAGGAGGACAACATTGGGAGATTTCGTGAGTGCCTGGCTGGTGAGGAGAATCCTTTATTGATATACGAACCGGATGAGGAGCGTGGACCCGAAGGGGATAACGCTGCGGAGCTCGTTACGATATCTGAAGAACTGAGGATTATAGAAGCGGATTCAATTAAATTAAAGAGATTACAACTACAAAGGCAGCACTTCGAAGCCTGCCTGAAGAAACGGATTATTCCTCGTGGCCTCCGGTGTTAAAGATGCCAGCCACAGGTAACTTATTTCCGGAATTACTTTTGCAATGGCAGAAACTAAACATGGAGCTTAGCTTCAAGTATATGAAGCTATTGATAGAATACCATAAACCGGAGGAAGACGCTTTAAGAGATAAAGTTAATAAGAGGTTTTTGCTCCTGGTTTCTAGATTTAAATCACCGAAAGCGGTGGTGGGAATAAATAAATTGATTGACAATGTTTCCCTTTATGAACGGCGACTACTTGATTCAAAAAAGAATAAAATAGAACGTGATGTTAATGACTTCACTTTAGGCCAGGTCTTTTCCTGGCCGAGGACTGCTAATTATGTTAATAATGTTAATGTGAGCAACAGGACTGGTCCTAAAAATCGGAGGAATATGCTGAATGACAATGGGACTAATATAACACCTATAGATGATATTAATGTTGATGGTACAGTGAGTTCTGATGTTATGGCAGTTGGAAATGTTAAGAAAAACCACACTACTAACCGTAATTTATACCCAGTTGTTATCAATAAAAAGAAGCAGGTTAGTACATCCCAGAGTAATGCTTTGGTGGTCAATGACCATGGGAGAGTAGGCAGTGTTAATGTTAGTGATGGTATGGTCGATGGTGAGTCAGATCAAATGGGTAGAGATCTCACCACTACCAACAAGGATATTGGAGCAAACAGAGTTACCAAACCTGACAGGGAGGGACCTTTTAGGGATTTTGTTACCCCTTTCCCGATACAGTCGCCTCAGTTCAGGGGGAGATCGCGTTCCATGAGTCGAGGTCGACAGAAACGGAAGACCTCAGACACAGACATGGAGGGCCCCACCCTGAAGAAACTTTGGGAAAAGAAAAGGAATCCATAGTGATTAATCTGTCTAAGAGACATCTAAGTATTGATGAAGAGAATATACTCAACAGGGGTCTTAGTTTCATTCCTAGTCGTAGGAGTGAAATTTCTGATTCTATAATTGATGTGAGACTGTTCACTAGGAATATACAACTTAAGCTGGATTATGGCAGCAGGGATACTGACATGAGTAATGTTTTTAAACCTGTCAGTACATATGTCCCGACGCCACATCCTGTACTGGAGACCTTTACAAGACTTATAGAAAATGATCTTTATGGTTTTTACAACAACAATACTAAGAGGTTCTACAGTAAAGAGAATCTTAATTTAATAGAGAGACAAGTATTACAAGGCCTACGAGATGATGATTCCATCATCATTACATCTGCTGATAAAGGCGGTTGCATTGTGCTTATGGACTATGAACATTATAAGAGGAATGTTAATGACCTACTTAGTGATAGCCTGTCATACAGCAGATTGAACAGAGAAGATGTCCTAAGGAAGGTGCATTCAGTATATGTTATGATAGATGATTTGTTCAAGAGTACAGTTATAGATAGAAGTACTTTTAAATATTTGAAGGTTGAACATCCCCTTATACCCACTTTAAGGGGCCTTCCGAAAGCACATAAAGATCCGTGCAACCCCCCTATGAGACCTATTGTATCGGGCCAGGGGTGGTTGACTGAACCATTCTCACTATATATTGAACATTACCTCAGACCCATAGTAGATGAAAATCCCTTTATTCTCAAGGACAGTAAAGAGTTTCTCTTGCACTTCTATGAGTATATTTCTGCATTAGATGAACATGATGATTACATTTTCGTCACATTTGATGTGAACAGCTTGTTTACTGTCATTCCTAATGACAGGGGCGTTGACTGGGTCATGCAATATTTACAGAAATACACGCATTTAACGAAGGGTTTAATAGAGCTTTTGGCTTTATTTTTAGAGACTGTCTTAGAGAATAATGTCTTCATCTTTGATGGTGACATATATGTGCAAAATGATGGCGTAGCTATGGGCACCAGTTGTGCCAATAGCTACGCCAACATTGTGATGGCCTTTTGGGAGAAGGAGATACTCTTCAGATCAGGGTGGTTTAGACATCAGGTCAGCTTCTACAGGAGATTTGTAGATGACCTCTTCCTGATTTGGAGAGGTAATGACAGGGAGCTACTAGAATTTGAGGAGTACATGAATGCTTCAGTAGACTTCCTGAGTTTTACTTCCAGTTCATCTAGGGAGTCTGTGGCATTTCTGGATGTCAACATTACGAGATTGGATAATGGGTTGGTGAATACCTCCATCCACAGGAAGAAATGCTATAGGAATACGCTCCTACACAGGGATAGCATGCATCCCAGGCATGTGTTTGAGAGCGTGGCCAGGAGTCAGTCAATGAGAGCCTCCAGACTGAAACAATCGGAGGAGGGTTTTGAGTTGGAGTTAGATGGGCTGACCCATAGGTTACAAGAAAGAGCATATAGGATAGATGAGATTAAGAGAGCTATTGATGCTTCAGTTGAACTCAGGGGCACAAGAGCATGCCCGTATTTTTCGAAGCAGGATTCCACTATCTTGAGTGTAGCAAGTAATGATTTGGATGGAAACGTCAACAAGAAGGGAGACACACTCAGCATCCCTGTTTTCTTTACCTCTGATGTTGGTTACATCAGAAGGATTATAGGTGACAGATGGGATGTTTTGAGGGCAGATGATGAGATCATGAGACTTGTGGGGGATAAACCGAGGTTCATGTACAAGAACATGAAAAACATCAAAAGGATATTACAGCCCAGGCCAGCTATGGAGAAGAGAACATTTTGTTATAATACCACTCCATGTGGTGAATGTAATCAGTGCAGTTACATCAATATTAATGTTAGATTTATATCCCCCCATGTTAACAAAGAGTTCCATTTTATGACAGGAACTAATTGTAAAAGCACTAATGTGATTTATTTAGCCCAGTGCGGAGATGTGACGCGTTTTACGTTGGTAAAACGAATAGACAATTCAGGTTCCGCATAAGGGAACACATATACCACATTAGGACTGGTCAAGAACACAATGCCTTAGCTAGGCATTGTGCAGAATTTGGTTTATCACACAAATTCAACTTTTTTGTCATACAACAGGTACATACCAGCCCGAGAGGAGGTGACTTGGAGGGACACACATTAGAATTAGAACTTAGATGGATTATCCGGTTAAGAGCAGACCGTTCACCAGGTCTGAAATGATAAGATCAATATACAGACAGTATTGAAGAAACGAGGTTAAGGGTGAAAGTGTAATGAATTATTCACATACACCTGACACACATACTGGATTGACCCTGTCAGGGTTTGTCATTGACCATCTATATCTTTGAAAATATTAAAGTTAATATTAAAGCTCATGTATAGTCATTGTTTAGGGAATTAATATATCATCTTCATGTTAGGATTTTCCTAAATCATGGGATAATACAAATTCATACATTTAGATAAATTCATTGTGTGGTTCATAGATTTATAGATTTTTTATATTAAGCTTTGTGCATATAGGGTCTGGCTTGGAGATATTTTTGTATATGTTTTTGTTTTTTACATTTATATATTTATTATTTTTTATACATAGATGTATATTACTACTACATCTTTTAGTGTTTTTAAGGACACATTATGTTGTTTTATTCAGCGCTTAACACTGAAGTAAATGAGTGCTTGTTTTTTAAATTATATGTGCAGACAATTAAGAATATGACGTATCTTAATCATTTATTGATGGGAGTTATGTGTGTGTATATAAGTGACTGTTTATGGGGGCTTAAATACAGTCTGAAGAAGCCAATGAGGTGAAAGCGCTAACTGTGCCTATTAAAGAACGTTCGTTTTTATTTCTTTATCATCAGTGTGTTATTTTGTCGTTTTGAACTGCTTTTGAATCACTTTTGGATCGTATATGATGCGATAGCAAGCCTGCCTTTATTTCAGTCACCTTATATGAGTAACCGATCTGTTTATTGGAGTTGGGTGACCGATATTTTATCTGCCTGGATTTGGTTTGCTGTGGTTAGTCTTTCGTTATTGTTACTGATCCGAGCAGAGGGCATGGCCTTCACAGGAGGGGACGAGATCGAGCTGGCGTACACACCAGAAGTGACGTCGAGACCAGAAGCACCGTTGAGGCTGGAGGACAACATTGGGAGATTTCGTGAGTGCCTGGCTGGTGAGGAGAATCCTTTATTGATATACGAACCGGATGAGGAGCGTGGACCCGAAGGGGATAACGCTGCGGAGCTCGTTACGATATCTGAAGAACTGAGGATTATAGAAGCGGATTCAATTAAATTAAAGAGATTACAACTACAAAGGCAGCACTTCGAAGCCTGCCTGAAGAAACGGATTATTCCTCGTGGCCTCCGGGTGTTAAAGATGCCAGCCACAGGTAACTTATTTCCGGAATTACTTTTGCAATGGCAGAAACTAAACATGGAGCTTAGCTTCAAGTATATGAAGCTATTGATAGAATACCATAAACCGGAGGAAGACGCTTTAAGAGATAAAGTTAATAAGAGGTTTTTGCTCCTGGTTTCTAGATTTAAATCACCGAAAGCGGTGGTGGGAATAAATAAATTGATTGACAATGTTTCCCTTTATGAACGGCGACTACTTGATTAAAAAAAGAATAAAATAGAACGTGACGTTAATGACTTCACTTTAGGCCAGGTCTTTTCCTGGCCGAGGACTGCTAATTATGTTAATAATGTTAATGTGAGCAACAGGACTGGTCCTAAAAATCGGAGGAATATGCTGAATGACAATGGGACTAATATAACACCTATAGATGATATTAATGTTGATGGTACAGTGAGTTCTGATGTTATGGCAGTTGGAAATGTTAAGAAAAACCACACTACTAACCGTAATTTATACCCAGTTGTTATCAATAAAAAGAAGCAGGTTAGTACATCCCAGAGTAATGCTTTGGTGGTCAATGACCATGGGAGAGTAGGCAGTGTTAATGTTAGTGATGGTATGGTCGATGGTGAGTCAGATCAAATGGGTAGAGATCTCACCACTACCAACAAGGATATTGGAGCAAACAGAGTTACCAAACCTGACAGGGAGGGACCTTTTAGGGATTTTGTTACCCCTTTCCCGATACAGTCGCCTCAGTTCAGGGGGAGATCGCGTTCCATGAGTCGAGGTCGACAGAAACGGAAGACCTCAGACACAGACATGGAGGGCCCCACCCTGAAGAAACTTTGGGAAAAGAAAAGGAATCCATAGTGATTAATCTGTCTAAGAGACATCTAAGTATTGATGAAGAGAATATACTCAACAGGGGTCTTAGTTTCATTCCTAGTCGTAGGAGTGAAATTTCTGATTCTATAATTGATGTGAGACTGTTCACTAGGAATATACAACTTAAGCTGGATTATGGCAGCAGGGATACTGACATGAGTAATGTTTTTAAACCTGTCAGTACATATGTCCCGACGCCACATCCTGTACTGGAGACCTTTACAAGACTTATAGAAAATGATCTTTATGGTTTTACAACAACAATACTAAGAGGTTCTACAGTAAAGAGAATCTTAATTTAATAGAGAGACAAGTATTACAAGGCCTACGAGATGATGATTCCATCATCATTACATCTGTTGATAAAGGCGGTTGCATTGTGCTTATGGACTATGAACATTATAAGAGGAATGTTAATGACCTACTTAGTGATAGCCTGTCATACAGCAGATTGAACAGAGAAGATGTCCTAAGGAAGGTGCATTCAGTATATGTTATGATAGATGATTTGTTCAAGAGTACAGTTATAGATAGAAGTACTTTTAAATATTTGAAGGTTGAACATCCCCTTATACCCACTTTAAGGGGCCTTCCGAAAGCACATAAAGATCCGTGCAACCCCCCCTATGAGACCTATTGTATCGGGCCAGGGGTGGTTGACTGAACCATTCTCACTATATATTGAACATTACCTCAGACCCATAGTAGATGAAAATCCCTTTATTCTCAAGGACAGTAAAGAGTTTCTCTTGCACTTCTATGAGTATATTTCTGCATTAGATGAACATGATGATTACATTTTCGTCACATTTGATGTGAACAGCTTGTTTACTGTCATTCCTAATGACAGGGGCGTTGACTGGGTCATGCAATATTTACAGAAATACACGCATTTAACGAAGGGTTTAATAGAGCTTTTGGCTTTATTTTTAGAGACTGTCTTAGAGAATAATGTCTTCATCTTTGATGGTGACATATATGTGCAAAATGATGGCGTAGCTATGGGCACCAGTTGTGCCAATAGCTACGCCAACATTGTGATGGCCTTTTGGGAGAAGGAGATACTCTTCAGATCAGGGTGGTTTAGACATCAGGTCAGCTTCTACAGGAGATTTGTAGATGACCTCTTCCTGATTTGGAGAGGTAATGACAGGGAGCTACTAGAATTTGAGGAGTACATGAATGCTTCAGTAGACTTCCTGAGTTTTACTTCCAGTTCATCTAGGGAGTCTGTGGCATTTCTGGATGTCAACATTACGAGATTGGATAATGGGTTGGTGAATACCTCCATCCACAGGAAGAAATGCTATAGGAATACGCTCCTACACAGGGATAGCATGCATCCCAGGCATGTGTTTGAGAGCGTGGCCAGGAGTCAGTCAATGAGAGCCTCCAGACTGAACCCATCGGAGGAGGGTTTTGAGTTGGAGTTAGATGGGCTGACCCATAGGTTACAAGAAAGAGCATATAGGATAGATGAGATTAAGAGAGCTATTGATGCTTCAGTTGAACTCAGGGGCACAAGAGCATGCCCGTATTTTTCGAAGCAGGATTCCACTATCTTGAGTGTAGCAAGTAATGATTTGGATGGAAACGTCAACAAGAAGGGAGACACACTCAGCATCCCTGTTTTCTTTACCTCTGATGTTGGTTACATCAGAAGGATTATAGGTGACAGATGGGATGTTTTGAGGGCAGATGATGAGATCATGAGACTTGTGGGGGATAAACCGAGGTTCATGTACAAGAACATGAAAACATCAAAAGGATATTACAGCCCAGGCCAGCTATGGAGAAGAGAACATTTTGTTATAATACCACTCCATGTGGTGAATGTAATCAGTGCAGTTACATCAATATTAATGTTAGATTTATATCCCCCCATGTTAACAAAGAGTTCCATTTTATGACAGGAACTAATTGTAAAAGCACTAATGTGATTTATTTAGCCCAGTGCGGAGCATGTGACGCGTTTTACGTTGGTAAAACGAATAGACAATTCAGGTTCCGCATAAGGGAACACATATACCACATTAGGACTGGTCAAGAACACAATGCCTTAGCTAGGCATTGTGCAGAATTTGGTTTATCACACAAATTCAACTTTTTTGTCATACAACAGGTACATACCAGCCCGAGAGGAGGTGACTTGGAGGGACACACATTAGAATTAGAACTTAGATGGATTATCCGGTTAAGAGCAGACCGTTCACCAGGTCTGAATGATAAGATCAATATACAGACAGTATTGAAGAAACGCAGGTTAAGGGTGAAAGTGTAATGAATTATTCACATACACCTGACACACATACTGGATTGACCCTGTCAGGGTTTGTCATTGACCATCTATATCTTTGAAAATATTAAAGTTAATATTAAAGCTCATGTATAGTCATTGTTTAGGGAATTAATATATCATCTTCATGTTAGGATTTTCCTAAATCATGGGATAATACAAATTCATACATTTAGATAAATTCATTGTGTGGTTCATAGATTTATAGATTTTTTATATTAAGCTTTGTGCATATAGAGTCTGGCTTGGACATATTTTTGTATATGTTTTTGTTTTTTACATTTATATATTTATTATTTTTTATACATAGATGTATATTACTACTACATCTTTTAGTGTTTTTAAGGACACATTATGTTGTTTTATTCAGCGCTTAACACTGAAGTAAATGAGTGCTTGTTTTTTAAATTATATGTGCAGACAATTAAGAATATGACGTATCTTAATCATTTATTGATGGGAGTTATGTGTGTGTATATAAGTGACTGTTTATGGGGGCTTAAATACAGTCTGAAGAAGCCAATGAGGTGAAAGCGCTAACTGTGCCTATTAAAGAACGTTCGTTTTTATTTCTTTATCATCAGTGTGTTATTTTGTCGTTTTGAACTGCTTTTGAATTACTTTTGGATCGTATATGATGCGATAGCAAGCCTGCCTTTATTTCAGTCACCTTATATGAGTAACCGACATTTTTAACACAAGCAACTTTACAAATACATTTTCAACACAATCATCTGTATAAATCAGTTAGATATACAAATGACATATAATTCTTTACAAAATTTCAGCTAGCTGTGCTGGCATCAGGGACGTCGGGAGGCATACGCACTGTACTGATTTCAGTACAACTTTTTTTAGAAGGGGGGTAGCTTTTTTGAAAGAAAAAAAAAAAACGTACATATTTAAAGGGTGTTGGCTCCTTTAAGGAGCATACCAGCAGCCAGTCGGAAGTGAGCTGACATCATGTCCTGCTGGCTGCGAGCGGGAAACAATCACTGAGTTGGTGTAGTTTGGAATTGCAAGGCAAGCAATGGATTCACGAGCGGGAAACAATCGGGCATTCACAAATGGATTATCAGACAGTTTGGAAGGCAAGCAATGGATTCTCGATTTCGCGGGGAAACAATCGTGCATTCACAGATGGATTATCATTATCGGAAGGCAAGTGTGTGTGAAACAAGGGCATTCACAAATGGATTAGGCATGGAAGGAAGGCAGGCAATCAACAATTGAAGTAAGTGCATTCACATCACAAATGGATTATCGGAAGGTAGGGGTGTGTGTGTGCGTGTGCGTGTGTGTGTGTGTGTGTGTTTGTGTGTGTGTGTGTGTGTGTGTGTGTGTGTGTGTGTGTGTGTGTGTGTGTGTGTGACTGTGTTGTTTGCATATCACCATTCCAGTAAAGAACAGCAACATCTACATTCTGATTGCTACTCCATATTCCTTTGGCATGTCCAGTGAGAAGAGTCACAGCAAACAGCTATCCTTTCTCAAAGATATATTCCCTTTGAAAAAAAAAATCATTAATTTTATTGCATTAACACATGTTTGAAGAAAACTTATCTTTTTAATTTACTGACAGCTGTAGCTTAACACCTTAACTTACTGTAGCATTTTTTTTTATTTAACCTAAATTTAAGTTACTGATCATGATATACTGTTATACTCCAGCCTCATCCTGAAGTTTCAACCATTCTCCCTACTCTTTAGAATGGATGCCTATCCTTAGATGCCACCTTGTAGACTTAAACTAGTGCTTTATTTATTAAATTACTCTAATGGGACTGAAACCCATTTGTCAATTACAAAACGTATTTCAGAATAGCATATTTGAAGATGTTCAGACAGATGAGAACATTTAAGAGGACACACACTTGATTAAAACTTTAAACCATTGTAAGCTTTATTTTTCCCAATTACTCAGCTGCTTTGGGTGGCCATCTGGTGCAGAGAGCAATGCTGCTTCTTCACACTATTTAGTTTTCTAGTTTGTTTCCCATGTGCCACCTGGGGCAACATCTCTATGGACTCTCAAATTGTCCAAAGGTGTAATTGTATGCATGCATGTGTATGTGTGTGTGTGTGTGTGTGTGTGTGTGTGTGTGTGTGTGTGTGTGTGTGTGTGTGTGTGTGTGTGTGTGTGTGTGTGTGTGAGTATGTATGCCCTACATGTACTGGTCTCTCTTCCAGGACTGGTTCCATGACTTTTCATGATGGAAACCTACAAGAAAAACTTCCACAATGACCTATATGGAGGATGATTCATGGCTATCCATCCAATGCAACAATAATTCTTTTTTTCCATTATATGCATTAAACACATATTCTCCAGAATATTTCCCTGATGTAAAAAGATAATTTGTGACCAAAATAAAGATTGCTCAATATCAGGTTGATAAGAAAAGAAAATAAAAAAGTTTGAATTAACTTATTTTTGTGATTTTTTTCCATTGTGAGTTCTGCCCTTTTATCAATACTATAAGCATGTTGTCTACAAACAAGGATTTCTTGTCACTGGCTGCTTTTCTTTTCTTTTTTTTTGTAAATTGACCATTCGTATAGTAGCAGTCTAGTCCATTCATGAAAGCAAAAAGAGTAGCTGTTCATTATGTTATAGTTAGTGCTTCACAGCATGTTGACAATAGAGCAAAAAGCAAAGCATCTGCGGGCAGGATAAAGGCAGGCTATTTTGTTCACTCTTAGTAAACAATTAAAGATGCACTGCTCTTCCTGTAATACCTAACAATCATTGAAATAGCTTACTGGGAGCAAGTTACTTAGCTGCATGCAAAATTGCCATGTTGTGGTATTAGCGAAAAGACGGCCAATGAAAAAAAACTTAGAATATTTGTACCCTTTTCTAAATGGAGGGGCAATGTCAGAAGTAATTATATTAAGCAGGGGGAGGGTATGGTACAAGAACTTATATTGGGGGGATTAGATGCTGTGCCCTATCCCAAATCAAAAAATTGATTTTGGCCCTATTACATTGAGCAGTCTTTCTTTATCCAGTACAGCAGTTTGTCTATTTGGGGTGCAGCCGAGTTACCTTGCCTTGTGCTTACCTTCATAAGGAAGCTTAATCTGAACTTGATTATCATATCGTCAGTTGTAATTCAGGCAGATTTAATAATCTTTTTTCTCTATCTTAAAGCTCTAATCTGAAAGGCATATATACTTTTTTTTTTAATATACACAAAGCTTTTATATTGTAGATATTTTAATTTGACTGAAATGCTTTCATCTCCTGCTGTCATCAAGATAGTGTTTTGTTGAGGAATATCATGCACGTTATGACAAATCAGTTTCACTGAAAAACTCTTCAACAAGCTGTTGTCTAGAGTCCTTTTGTAATTTTAAGCAGTCATCGCCTGTTATTGAAAGTGAATTGCTAGACATTATATTTTTTAGCCAACAACACAAGTCTGCCATTTAATTCAACTGCTTAGAAAAATCCTTTAGAAATGTCTCAGGGTTTACTTTACTTTTATAAATAACTGTAATGATCAGAGTTATACATTACTTTTATTTCAGAAATGCATGTAGATTCTCTAATTTTGTCACCTGCTCTAAGTTAACTTTGCTCATATTAAAATGGTGTCCCTTCTTTGACAGGTTCCCAGCTGTATTGTCTGGCAATTTTATATTTTTGCATCACATTTTTGGTCCGTTTTTCATAAAATTGCGGTTTTCTGGCAAATTAGTGGCAAATCATTAAAGACTGAAGTTAGAAAATAATGGCAGACATTTGAGTTTCAGATTTCATACCTTTCAGAAAATTCGTACTAATGCAAGACCTACTACTATTCTATTATCTTTCTAAGTTTATAAGAGCAATATTTAAAAAAAATGTCCTTATTTTTGGGCCTTTGCCTCAGTTTTATTTATGAGTTTGTTGCTGTAAGAGGTTGAGAGGTGTGTGTGTGTGTGTGTGTGTGTGTGTGTGTGTGTGTGTGTGTGTGTGTGTGTGTGTGTGTGTGTGTGTATGTATGTGTGGTAGGTAGCATACCTCCCAACTGTCCAAATTTTGCAGAATGTCCAGATTTTTGCCTCATATTTTTTGTCTGTTCCTCATAAATTTTGTGATTTTCTAGAAAATCATTGAAAGCTGAAGTTGCTAAATAATGACAGACATTTGAGTTTCAGACTTCATGTCCTTTAGAAAAATTCATACTAGCACAAATCCTGTTATTCTAGCAACTTTCTAAGTTCACGAGAGCATTATTTAATATATGTCCCTGTTTATTTTAGGCTTTGTCCATATTTCTTGCACTAAGAGGAAGGTAGGGGTGTGTGTGTGAATGAAACATCCTAGTTAGTGGTAGCAGGTGGTTAGTAATTTACTCAAGCTCAAAACCTGTACCTTAGTTACAGAAAACAAAAGCATAAATTCTCTACCCCAACTACCATGCTGCATTTTTCAAAGCACTGACATTTCAGGTTAATTTTCAATTCAAGGAACCAAGTTTGAGTGAATTTATATTATATTACTGAAGAGGCATTACAGCGAATGCCTCTTCATCGACACTAAAAGAGCGAACCGTGAATTACGAGAATGGCCGTAGCTTGGCTGGGGAGGGGGGTAGCAGTTTGAGAGCTGTGAGTACAAATTTGAAAATCCTAGCTACACCCCTGGCTGGCATGTGTTACACATTCACTGCCCTACTTCTCCTGGCATAGCTGGCAATACCTCATATCATCACAGATGTGATGCCCTTACTTCTGAGGTGCACAACATAGAATGCTTTCCTTACCACTGTGGATACATGGTGATTGAAGTTTAGGTTGCTATGAACATGTGTTCCCAAATCTCGCACCAGTGGGTTTGAGCTTAGGAGGCTGATGTCAATATTGTAATTTGGAGGGACTTCCTCTTTGCCAAAGGGGATAGTAATGCACTTTTTGTGTTTAGTTTTAGTCTGTGGCTTTGTCACCAATTATTTGTCTGTGTTAGCCCCTTTTGTAATATTAACATTGTTGGGGGACTCAATGATTGCACTCAATTTGCAATCATCAGCAAACTTGGTAAACCACAGGCCGTCTACTTTCACATGGACTTCTGAGAAATAGATTCCAAACAGTAGAGGATCCAGCACAGATCATTGTGGCACACCACTGGTAACTGGTCTACTGGTACATGTGGACTCCCCAACTTTGACAGTATACATTTTGGCAGTGAGCCAGCTGTCTACCCATCTAATAATGTATGGGTTAATCACCAGCTGGGAGAGTTTCTCAATGATACCAGAGTGGGGGATTGTTTCAAAATCCTTGGCCAAGTCAAGATAGGCAGTATAGGTTCATAGGTTCATAGATAAGTACTAGGCTATCGGTCCTGGGGCCCATACAATCCCAGCCAAAAAGGTACACTGGCTTTTGCCACCCAAGAAAATTATTTTCCTGTGCCACTGTCGAGCAGAGCCACAGAGGTGACCCCCAGGGTGAATTTCCTATTTCCCATCCAGTCATCAAGATTTTTCTTGAAGAGTGCTAATGAGGAGCTTTGTTTGATATAGATAGGTAGTTTATTCCAGAGTATGGGAAGTCTCTGGGACAGGAATCTATCCCTCCGGCATGTTTTGTTTAATGTGGTGACAAGGTTTAGGTCCCTAGAGTGTGTAGCTCGGAGGGACTGGGATTTCTTTAAGTGGAGCATGTCCAACAGCTCTGGGTTTGACATAGCTTTGTATGTTAGGCAGAGATCACCTCTGACTAGGTGATATGTGATGGAGTAAAGCTGGAGTTTTTTTAGACTGTCTGTGTAGGTCATCTGTTTGAGGCCCGTAATCTTTGTGAGGTATTTCTGCGGCCTTTCCAGTTGTTGTAGATGTCTTGTGAGGTACATACCAAAATGGGCATTGTACTCTATAATGGGTCTAATGAGTGATGAGTAGAGGGGAACAATGACCTCTTTTTTCTGGATGAGAAACCTTTTGTGATGAGGTGTGCCACACAGAAGGATTTCCTGACTACTGTGGTGATGTGATTATCAAAGGAGAGACTACTGTCCACCTGTGTCCCAAGGTCTCTTATCACACTTTCAGTGTTAAGTATACTACCGCCTATGTTGTAGTTCATGGGTACAGAGTTTTTACCAAAGGGGATGACAATGCACTTTTTGGCATTGAGCTTGAGGCCATGGCTTTGACAAAAGACATCTGTCTCAGTGAGGCCCTTTTGTAGGATGTCCACATCATTTGGAGTTTCGATTATGGCTCCTAGTTTGCAGTCATCTGTGAACTTCATTAGCCAAAGACCTTCTGTGTTAGCCTGTACTTCAGAGAAGTAGATACCAAACAGGAGAGGACCCAGGACTGAACCTTGTGGTACTCCACTTGTCACTGGTCTGAAGTCGGATTTGGAGTCTGCTACTTTCACAGTGTGGGTTCTATCAGTGAGCCAGTTGGCAACCCATCTTGTGACATAGGGATTTATACCTAGTTTAGTGAGTTTATCTATAATTCCAGAGTGGGGGATGGTGTTGAAAGCCTTGGCAAGATCTAGATAGGCTGTGTGAACCACCTTAACCTTGTCTACGGCTTTGGTGACTGCTTCAAAAAAGTCTAACAGGTTTAGGAGACATGATCTGCCTTTTACAAACCTGAACTGGGTGGGATCCAGAGTTTGGAGATTACCAATGTCTTTGTTTATAAGTTCCATGATGATATGTTCCATGGCCTTGCAGACCAGGCTCGTCAGGCTAATGGGGCGGTAGTTCCTGGGGTCCATGGTGGCTCCCCCCTTGTGGAGTGGGATAACCATTGCTGTGTGCCATTCAGCAGGCACAAAGCCTGAGGTGAGGCTATGATTGAACATGGTACTTAGGTGGGGTGGCATTTCGTTCTGTAGTTCGTGTAGAACACAGCCTGGGATGTTGTCTGGTCCCATGGATGCTGTGTTCTTGGCTTTGGAGAGTGTGTTTTTTTCCTGTGCAGCCGTGATTACAGGAACTTTGCATTCTTCCAGTATAGAGATGGGCTCTTTAGGGGGTGAGAGGGGGGTAAAGTTAGCACTGAACCTATCTGCCAGGATGTTGGCAATATCAATTGGGTCTGTATATTTACTGCCATTGTGCTGTAACTCAGAGCAGATCTGAGTGTTGCCATTGAGATTCTTGACATAGCTATAGAATGCTTTGTGGTTGCCTTTAGAATCAGTGGCGATTTTGTTTTCATAACTAGCTTTGGAGGATTTTATCAGGGATCGCAGCTTCTTACCGAGGTTGACCAGGGAGCTCCTCCACTCATGGGATTTTACTGTCTTTTGCAAGAGTTTCTTCCTTCTGTTGTACAGTTTGTTTATGGCAGGGGACCACCAGATTGGTTCCTTTTTTTGGAGGATAGCGTCTTGGTTCTGTTTGGGATAGCATGATCCATGCACTCATGTAAGTCCTTATAAAGTGCAATTGTGTAGGATTCAGTAGTCGTAACTGTATTGTCCATCTGCATGGGTGTCATGAAGTTCACCACTTCTGTCTTAAGAAGCATGAAGGTGGCTTTGGAGAAATTTTTTACCATGGTTTCCTTAATGGGGCATGGAGGCAGGATGTGGATATCTAGGGTAATTAGCTTATGGTCTGAGTGGACCAATGAGGCGTTGACTTCAGGTGTGGAACACTGGTCACTCATATTGGTAATGACTAGATCCAGGATATTGTTGCCCCTGGTGGGGGTGTGGATAAGTTGATCCAGGGCATTGGAGTTTATGAATTCCAGAAAGCGTTGAGTGAAGGAGTTGGTACATGAGTAGTTTTCTCAGTTAATGGTGCAGTAGTTGAAATCGCCCATTATTAGGGTGGTTGATTGAACCCTAATATTTTCCAGTACATCAAGAAAAGAGGAGTGGGAATCCTGGAGCATGGTGGGTGATCTGTAGCAAGCTACAATTTGGATTGCAGTTTTTCCCAGAGTTAGTTGCACTTGGATAACCTTGGCTGCATTATGCTAAGGAGGTGTGAATATCCTTAATGAATATGGACACACCTCTCCCTTTGGTGTTCGGACCAGGTTACATGGCCTGGAGCCTTGAACCAGGCCTCAGTCACGACCATGTCATCCCAGGCAGACAGATACTGTTAGAATGGCACCAGAAGCTTAGCCAATTGCTGAAGTCAAACAATGATCTTCCCTTAAAGAAGCTTATGGATCTATAGTTCCCAAGTTAGTTGATGGAGGAACAGTCCCAGGCTGTGGTTAAAGCAATCTGGGACATTATCTGGTCCCAAAGAGGCCGTGTTTTTGGCCTTGGAGAGTGTGGACATGACCTGCTCTTTGGAGATACTAGGTAGAGGACTGGTGTCAGGCCGAAATTTGTACCAAATCTATCAGCGTTCAGTATGAATGGTACTGTCCACGATACGTTTGGCATATAGCTGGGCATTCCCTTTTAGATTTCGGATGTAGCTAAAGAATGCCTTATGATTATCCTTAGCTAGGGATGCTAATGTAGCCTTGTAACTAGCTTTAGAGGACTTTACAAGATATATGATTTGCAATCAGCTCCAACTACAAGGTAAGATTATACTACCCATGTACTTGTATGTAGTAAATTACATTTCTGTTGTGGCAACTCTAGGCATGCCCTATGTTTTCTTTACAAATCTATACCAAAGTCTGTATGTGCAGAGCCTTTTCATGGAAAAACTGAAACAAGTTCAACACTTAGTAAACTGATATTGTCAATAATACCATCAATTGTACCATGACATTACCTTCAAAAATGCATAATGTGTGCATATATGTTTTGAGATACAGTAAAGGGTGTTTTAAATATGCGGTGCTTCAAATCCTGTTTTGCCAAATGATTTCTAAAATCTGGCCTCTGTTATACATCTAGTATTCTATATTAAACTGATTTATGGGATGGTTGATGTATGTTGCTGGGTTGTAGAAACATAAGCAGAAGAAACCATAAATCTATTTGTACAAAGCACAAACAGAAAAGAGTAATATTATGAGTCTGATTTACATTCACCCTGTAATAAGACTATATGCCTTGTGCTGGTAGTTAACTGGTATACTTAGTCTAAACAATGTTACAATGTGCAACAAAATTATAAGAACATTATGCACTGGAGCTGAACTATGAAGGCTACTTAAAATGCTTGCACCTCTATTTGAAGCCTTAGAAAATAGATTTCATTGCCAGATAAAGACCACATAGGCAACCCACTATGCCCTTTTTGTTACTCAATAAGCCATATGTCCTACTCATTTAATTGGTTATACCCCCTCATCCACCATAAGTCCTTGTAAAGATGACTGCATGCCTGTTAATTCAGTCACTTTTTTCTATTACTTGTTCTGGAAGGTATTAAAAATCCTTCTGAAAATAATACTTTTTAGGTCTCATTGGAAATACCCATCCTTTATAACATTGTGTCCACATGTTGTTATACATCTCCTTGCTTTATTTATTTATTTGCTTGCATTTGTTGACCAGGATAATCTGATTGAGTTTAGTAGTGGCTTCTCAGCAGAGTGTCAGGGAGTAAAGATCCACAGTTATGTCATTATATAACAGGGCATACACTCTTGTGCAAAGTTAGATTCAAATTTGTATTTATTTATTGGTATTTGTTTACCGGGAAATATATATCAGTTCACAAAAGGAGTACAAAATGATAAAACACATTCCATTTAAGAGAGTAAAAAAACCTACAGTTCACAAATCAGGGATATTGAATGATAGAATACATTCCATAAACAGACCATTAGACGTCAGTGGCAGAGTTTGAAAAAGAGCAAATACTTGTGGAAAATACAGAGCCAGGGGTTATATGTGTGTGTGTTGGGGTGTGGGAGTATGTTAGTTGGGGATTAATTTGCTTGCTGTCAACCTCTGTCCATGAGAGATACGGGTGCCAGACCAGGGGTGAATTTGCGATTTCCCATCCAATGGGCAAGGTTTTGTTTTAATAGTGTCAGGGATGACTTTATGTGGATGGGGGAAGTTTATTCCATAGTGAAGGGATCCTTTGAGGCACATATTGGTCTCTCCACCATGTTCTGTTATGTTAGAGGCAAAGTTCAGGTCCTTGGATCTAATGTTTCTGATGCTGTTTGTTTTGTGGATATGCAAGAGATCCATCAGAGCTGGATCTGAGGATGACTTATATTCCAGGCATAGATTGCCTCTTAGTAACTGTAGGAGACTGAGTACAGAGATAGCACCTTAAGGCACTCTTGTGTAGGATAGGGTATTCATTCCTTGTATTTTCTGGTGAGGAACCATTGAGGGTGTTTCAGCTGTTACAAATGCGTGGTTAGGTACATGCCAAAGGGGGGGCATTGTACACAATGATGGGTCTGATAAGAACTGAGTAGAGTGGTACTATACCTTCCTTGGACCTGGATGCCATACCCTCACTTATGAGTTGAGTGACATGCACTGATTTTCTCTCTTGGCTGTGTTGGTCTAAGACCATATTGCTGTCTACATATGCTACCAGATCCCAAACTACCAGGTCAGCTTTTAAGGGCATTTTATTGACAGAGTAATTACCTTGTGTGTATGAATTTTCAAAGGGCACTATAATGCATTTCTTTGAGTTGAGTTTTAATCCATGGCTTTGGCACCAGTCATTTGTTTGTGTTAGACTCCCCCCCCCCTTGAAGGATGCTGGTTTTGTGGGGGGAATCTATGATAGCTCCCAATTTACAGCTATCTGTGAACTTGGTGAGCCAGAGGCCTTTGACATTAGCCTTGACTTCCAAGAAGTAGATGCCAAACAAGAGTGACCCAAACATGGAGCCCTGGGGGTGCTCTGCTGTTGACTTGTTTCCTGGTGGAGGTGGTCTCACTGATCCTGACTTCTTAGGTCCTAACTGTGAGACAGACAGATATCCAGCAAGTTATGTAGGGATCTATCCCTAGTTATGAGTTTGTCAATAATACCTGAATGGGATATTGTATTGACTGCCTTGGCCAGGTCAAGATAGGAGGCATACCCATTCCCCTCATCCATAGACTTGGTGACCCTCTCAAAGAAGTCTACCAAGTTGAGTAGGCAAGACCTTCCCTTAACAAAGCGAAACTGGGATGGGTCCAGTGTCTGTAGGTTGCCAATGTCCTTGATCATTTTCATGATGAATCATTCCATGGTTTTCCATATTAGACTTGTCAGACTGATGGGTCTCTAGTTCCCAGAACCAGCTGATGGTCTACCTTTATGAACAGGGATGACAGTTGCAGCCCTCCATTCATCCTGTTTGAGGCTGTAGTTGAAGAGCACCTCATGTGGTTTTGATAGGTCATGTTTTAAGCTATTTAGGAAGTAACTGGGGATATTGTTGGGGCCCAGTGGAAGCAGTGTTTTTAGTCTTAGAAAATGCTGCCAGGACCTACTCCCTGTTGATAGTTGGGGGGAATATGCTAGAAGGGATTTCACAGAGGAGGGGATATGAGGGTGAAGTTAGAGATAAATTTATCAGCCAGTAGATTCACGTCACCGTGGTCAGTGAAGGTTGTGGTGTTTACCACCAGTTCCACACACTTCTGAGTGTTACCTTTAAGGTTCCTGATATAGCTGAAGAAGACCTTGTGATTGTCCTTAACCTGAAAGGTTATCCTGGCCTCATAATTAGCCTTGTTGGACTTTATTAGACCTCTTAGTTTCTTGTTTAGTTGAGACAGAGAGCTTGTGTCTCTTTGAGAGTTGTTTCTGATTTTAGCCATGACTTGTTTTTTCTTTTGTTATATACCCTGTTATGATAAAGATTCCATTAGTGTGGTTTGTTTCTGGTGTTACAGTCGGGCTTATTCTGACAGGTACAGAAACCTTGATGCAGCAATTTATGAGTTTGTACAGGGTTTCTTTGAACAATTCTGCATAGGTAGTTGTGTTCTCAGGGTTTGGGGGAGCCATATATTTTGAGAAACTATCACTTCATAGGATGTAGTTTGCTTCAGAATGATTCCTAACTGTCATGGATTTAGTTGGGTTTTCTAGGTTGATTTTTATTTAAAAAAAAAAAGCTTTGTGGTCTGACCTCTCCAGTGAAGACATGGAACAGGGGAGGGTGCAGTGCTCTCCCATGTAGATGAGTACTAGGTCCAGCATGTTTGATCCTCTGGTTGGAGTGCGCACTATCTGGTTCAGGGTGTTTGTATGTATAAAGTCCAGGAAATGCTGTGCCTGTGAGTTAGAGGCAGTGTATATTTTCCAGTCTATAGAGGGGTAGTTAAATTCTCCCATGAAGAGGGTATTTGATTGGATAGTAAGCACCTCTAGTAGGTCTAGATAAGGGGTCTATATCAGATCATTGAACGCTGAAAACAGGAACCAAACACCATTATATTGGGCGACTTCACTACCCAAACTTCAAAGCCCCGGGCCTGTGGAAAATATCTGGCCAGACAGAAGGTTCAGCGCAAACTTCTCCCCCCGGGATATGTACCCAAAGAGTGGCGACACAGCACTGGTCCCCCTCTCTCAAAGGTGGTGCCTGACCTCGCCAAAAGCCTTCGATACAATACCGGGAGATCGTGAGTTTTTACCCGTATCACTTTTTGTGTCACTGTTAGACTGAACCTATAAACCTATGAACCTATGATCGACCCTATTTCACTGAAAGATAAAAATATTGACAGCTCAAAACAGCGATTTCTTTCATAGGGAAAGAAATCGCTGTTCCAACAAAAAAAAAAAGTAAACAGTTACAATACATACACACCTACCTTAACCCTATTTCTAACCCAAAATAAAAAAGGAAACAGTTTAAAACATATATCCACCTAACTTAACCCTACTTCTAACCCCCCCCCCAAAAAGTAAACATATATACACTTAACTAAACACTACTTCTAACCCTAAGGTGTACACTAAATGTATTACTATATATGCACTTACCTTAATCCGCACCCTAGCCCTAAGGTTAGTAACTATTGCACATTTACATTCAGGAGCCATATCGGATAAGGGAATCTCTGAGACTGCACTCCAAGACCGCACTACAGTGCAAAACACGGCAAACTAACAAAGCGGACAAGCAACTTCTTTCCTAGGTAAAGAATTAGCTGAAAAAATGCTTTGCTATTTTCCCTGTTTGCTATTTTAAGTTTGGTGAAAATGCATTTGATAGAATGTGTTTTTGATAATGTGATAGGGACCCTAGATAAGAGATGTGAGATTCATGTGCCATAGAGGGTGACCTGTAGCCTGCAAGCACATGGCAAGGAACCTTGTCTTTGGAGACTTGGACGTGAATGAACTCTAGGGCTTTATCCTGTTTAATCAAGCTGGAGCTGTATTTGTTGCATCATAGATCAAGACACCTCCACTCAGCAGTAGAGGTGTCCAATCACAAGAGTGAGGAGAGCAGCTTGTAGAGTGTGGAGTTTCTTGTTTAGGCTCCTAGCACTGAGAAGAAACACCTTGAGGTTGCTTTGAGTTTTTTTTCCGCTATGTTGGAAGTTTTGTCATTTTGACATTGTTTAAAAAAGGATCTAAGGGGGGTTGATAACGTTTTTAGCCAATATCTGAAAGCCCAGGAGGGAAAGGTGCAGATCAACCTTAGCAAAGCAACTTAGGCTGTTAACCATGTCCTCCCATGCCAGTAGATATTGGATCCCCTTTTGATACCAGAAACTAAGCAAGTTATTAAAATCAATAATTTTCTGTTCATACTGTAGAGCAATCCTTACTGAAGGTAGAATGCCGCTCAGTGCAAGGCATGTACCTGTCTGTGACACATATTCAGAGAGATCAATAATGTCTGTTTTCATGTAGTCCAGTGAAGTATGTCTCAGGTCATTTACACCCACTTGAACTATGATAGAATCATATTGGTACTTGTGGTGCAGTGATATGAGTGCATGCATGATATTGCGGATCCTAGCTCCAGATAGGCAACTAACCATTACCTGTTCCTTGTCCAGCCTAGTGAGAGGGGCATCTGTGTGCTATACAACAGAACCACTGTGACAACAATAATAGGTAAAATGATTGCTTGTCTTATGGGCTATATTGGTTGGGTATAGACTTGCGTGCGGTATTAGGTTTTGCTTTTGGTGTGTGCTTTAGTGATTGGTGAGGACAGGTGTTGCCATTTGATGGCTTAGGAGGTTCTTGAGGTTTGGGAAGGTTTCTTTTAAGTGCCTCAGTAAAAGAAGTTCTATGTGTGTTGTGAGCAGTATGTGTGAAGGATGTAGTGTGTGTGTTCTTGACAACCTTATTTGCAAGTCAGAGTTTTACTTCCAAGGAAGTTATGTGTGTGCATCTATTGCAGATGCAGATGGTGCAGTGGTGCAGTGGTAGCATTGTCACCCCACATCACAAGGTTCTCTGGTTTGATTCTCAGCTGGAGTGCCTTCTGTGTGGAGTCTGTATGTCCTCCCTGCATTCGTGTGGGTTTTCTCCCGGTACTCTGGTTTCATCCCACATTACAAAGACATGCATCTGGAGCATTTATTCCAGGGGCCTCCCCTGAAAATTGATTTTGTTCCAAGTCAGACTTTCTGGGTAAATAAATGTTAAATAAATAAATATTGTGTTAGTTTCTTTAAGGATTAAATTGTTGTCAGAGTACATGAGACGATTCCTACATTAACTCAGGATGCTCATATCTATCAAGCTGGCCACAGAGACATTAGGAAATTGCATATCCATGTTCTCAGGATCTGTATTAGGGTTGGGCTGTTATGGTTTAGGGACTTGGTTTACAAGTCTACATTAAGGCTAGATGTTAGATAGTGCATTGATCTGGTATTAGTGCTATTCAATGTGCTAACTAGCTACCCTAAGATTAGCATCATGCTAAGCCTTTTTGTGTTACAGGTTAAAGTCCTAAATACTAGCTTTATAGATAAATTTTGTAAACTAAGCACTTGCTGCTATACAGGATACTGCTAACTGCTGCTGCACGGTGAGCAGCATGGCTCAAATGCTCTTAATTTATAGCAAACAGAAAAAAGCTGAAAACTAACTCTTATGCCTTCTGTCCAATAAGTGACTACAGTTTTAGCTCCCACCTCAGAGAGACTAGTTAAAACACCTTCTGCCACAAGATGGATGATCCTGAAATTTGTTAATGTAAAAGCACGGCAGAAGTAGCTCTCAAATGTAGATTAACACCAAACAGCTAAGTCCTGCAAAAGCCCTCTGGCTGATGAAGCAATCTCATTTTGAGCCTCCCTGTATGTTTCTCAACTCAGACAGACCAAGCTACCTTACTACCGCCACTAAAATTGCAGTCCTCATCTTAATATAAAAACGCACTTTGGTTAGCCAAAAGTTAAAGGGTACCAACTAGCTACAACAAGTAATAGTCACTTTAAGCCCTCTGTATGTTTCCCAACTCAAACAGACCAGGCTACCTTTCTACAACCACTAGAATTGCAGGCTCAGTATTCTTAATGTAAAAACACACTTTAGTTAGTGAAAAGGTATCAGAAACAAATCATATAACTAGCTACAAGTCACTGACTAAACTGAGCCTTTTACTGATGAAAAATTGCAACCGCAAAAAAAAAAAAAATACATTTATCCAGACAGATCTATTTATCCAAACATAAAACAGCAATGACATTGCCACCATTTTTCATTTAGTTTATTTATTTATACTTTGTTTATTAGGTTAGTCCCACCAGGCCAATGGGCTCTTTTCAAGAGACACCCAAGATGGTATTCATATAAGTAGGGGAAATTTGGCCAGGATACTAGGGAGCTATCCCGGCTCATTTTGATAAGTACTATGGGATCTTTAAATCCACCCAAGCTACCACCAACTCAAGCAGATAGGGCCTCAGTTTAATGTCTCATTCAAAAGACAGCACATTCAGGAGGGCAGCAATAGTTTCAGTGTCACGTATTTTTCTATGCGGCCAGCACAGTGGCACAGCGGATAGCACTGTCACCTGACAGCAATAGTTTCCCTGGTTCAGTTCTAGGTTGGGGTGCCTTTCGTTGCAGTCTGGATGTTCTCCTTGTGTTCATGTGGGTTTTGTCCAGGTGCTCCAGTTTCCTCCTACATTCAAAAGACATGCAATAGGTAAACTGGACACTCTAAATCGGCCACAGGTGTAAGTGTGCATGTGAATGTATGGTGTGGAAGAACTACCACAGCAGAGCTAGCCACCTGTAGGTTAAAATCTTGGCTCTAAATAATTGCCACAGTTGAAGTGACACCCTAACTCCATGTGTAAAAAAATGTAAAAAGAAGATATGGATGGATGGATTTTCTATGCCTATACATGTACATAAACATGCATACACACAGAACATAAAAGAGACATCTCCTCCGAATCATTTTAGTGTAAAACAGGACACACCATCATGGGAACAATCAGTGATACTTCACTACTTATTGGGTTATGCTGGTGATCAATTGTATCAATTGCTGAATAACAATTCTAAGTAAGGAAACTGGCTGAATTAGAGACTGCACAAACAGGGATACAGTGAGAGTTGCCTTCACTCGAGACTGCTTAGTGTGTGTGTGTGTGTGTGTGTGTGTGTGTGTGTGTGTGTGTGTGTGTGTGTGTGTGTGTGTGTGTGTGTGTGTGTGTGCGTGTGTGTGTCTTTTAAAGATGATTTTTTGCTATGTTTTTTTGTGATATGTGCTTGGCTGCTCAATTGTCAATTTGTGTTTTTTAGCTGATGGATGGGTGATGAAACAGGATTTTGATGTTTGTGCTTATATGGTAAGGAAGATACAATTTGAATGGAATAAATCATTATTTCCTCAATAAGGTATTTTGGGTCCTAACACAGCACAAATGAATACTGCAGTGAATTCCATTATACAATAAAGCTATTTTAAAACGTTAAAACATATGTTTACACCCTGCCATGACCACCAAGCCTCCAGAATCCCTGTAAACCTATTAGTACCCCATTCTCTTGGACATTAGCACTCCACATCAGCCACAGGGGTTCTGTTTGCAGAAAATATATGTTTTATTGCACCTCAGCAAATGGTCCAGGATGGTGAGCAAGAGTCAAGCCCTGGTGGCTCTAATGCATGGGAAGGAGGTATTTTCTTATTTTAGGTCACTAATCCTACCTCACAATGTATGCAGGCCTGCTACTTCCTTCTCCTGCATATGTTCAAGGTACAACCATTCTTGGATGGCTAACTCCTATGCGCAAGGCCGTGCAGTGCCAGGCATAAACCCCAGACCACAATGCTGCCTGTCATATAGCCCATTGTTCATGAGGAGTCACCAATGCACTAGTCTAAACTAGCTCCTTCCCTCAAGATTGCTGGAGATCTACCACTATCATTTATTCAGCCACAATCATAAATCTTGGCTGTTTAAATAACAGTCAATGTTTGGGTGTTAAAAGGTTTTGGACACAGTTTACAAAGAACCACAGTGAAAACACAACTGAGCTGAAGAACTCTTATCCACATTTGGATAACAGTGATACTTTAATTTGCAGTCTTCACCCAGATTTTCCATTGCCCAAGCTGTTTTGTAAATGTGGGTCATCTGAGCTGCAGTTAGATCTTCATCTGTCTACACCACACTGCCAGAATGAGTTAATACTAATTTCCTTTCACTTTGCTTATCTCACCAAAGATCTCATTGTTGTGATTTTTTTTTTGATTTTTTTTTACTGTAGTTATCTTATATTACATGATTGCTGACCATCTAATTATGTTTGTATAACTTACTGTACCATGTGATTGCTGCTGTATATTACATATGTATGTCGGTCATCATAGAACTGCTCTTTGAATATTCTATTTTTTTTTTTTTAGTGACTAGTGTCCACACTGCAGTTACCACTTCATACTCAAAACAGTATCCTTACTGTATTTCAGCAGTGCTGGAGCTATTCTCCCTGGATCTACACTGCCCATTTCAATAGCTCAGGTAATAAAATAAAAATAAACAAACATCTTATTCAATGGATCTATATTTACAATATCCCATTTTGTTTGGTTGCCTAGGCAATATTTTATTATTACCATTGTAGAACTCCCCCTATCCTTTATAATTTGTTCATTAAACTTTTACAGCACCATGACACATGCCTTATTAAACTCTAAATAAGCTTCATCCATCACCCCTTTCTAATATAATGCCTTAGTCACTTAGCCAAAAACTCCTCATTTCCTTGGTCTTACCTTTTCTGCTGCAAATTAATTTTGCCTCTTAATTTTCATCATCATCATCATCATCAGTAACTACCCTTTTCTCATATTTACACAGAATTGGGGAACTTATTAAAACTTGCAACATATCTCATTTCAGAGCCATTCTCTTACCTACACTGGCAGTCATGCCCAACTCTTTTAGGTCTTCTAAAATGGAATCTCCCAGCCTCTTGGATGGATGTCCTCAACTCATTTTGCTTTCTTCTGGTTAATTGGTGTTTACTAGGCTAATGACCACAAGAGCCTTTTTAAGACTAGCCATGCATCCCAAATATTTGCCAAGTTCTGGTACCCTTGATAGGTGTAAGTAGGGGCTTGGGAGATGAAACATTTACAAGCTGAGGCCTGGGAGATGAACCATTTACAGTATGCCTGTATCCATTAGAGATATATGTGCCAAACAAGGGATGCATTTCCTGTTTCCCATCCAGTTATTCAAATTATACTTGAATTGGGTTAGGGAGGAACTCTGCTTCACATAGATGGGGAGTCTGTACCAGAGAAGGGGTAGTCTCTGGGATACATACTGTCTCTTTCCAGCAGATCCTATTTATATCAGAGGCAAGGTTAAAGTCTATAGAATGGGTAATTCTGGCACTGTTTTTGTCCTTTGGTTTGAATTCACCTTTCATTAACCATTCCCGTGTTCGATCCTGATCAACATGAGGTTGTTCCAAGAATGTTTTATACTTGCAGCTCTAGTTATACATTTTCTGCATTTCTTGCCTTCTCATCTGATCCTTCACCTTGCATTCTTTCTTTTGTTTTTTTTGGCACATTCAGTTGCTGCCTGATTTTTATCTACTTCTGGTTTGATTTCCATTCCCACTTAACATTGATATGCTTCTGTTAAACAAAGCAGGGAAGTCATCGTAGACTTAATTCTCCTCGTGTTTCAAAACTTTCACTACATTAGGGTCTTGTGAGGTCAGCAGGTATGTATGCAGTCCCACAAGTGCAGATCTATACATGTAAACAATTTCAAGGAGGCCCATACCTTCTTCAGAATTGGGAATATATAGTCTTGGTGTACAATGATTTTTATAAATCATTTGATGAGCATGAAGCATCCTTCCTGTTTTCCTGTCCAACATATCTAACACATAGCTCTCAACCTCTTAGCACAAACAATCTGGACAAAGCCAAAAATAATTGAGGAACAAAGCCCCAAAAATAGGGACAAATTTTAAATATCACTCTTATAAACATAGAACATTGGTAGAATGAAAGGTCTTGTGTTACCATGCATTTCCTGAAGGATATGAAGTCTGAAACTCAAACACTTGTCATTCTTTAGTAAATTCACTCCTCACTGATTTGTCACAAAAATCCAGACAATCACGAGGAATAGATAAAAAGTATGAGGTAAAATTCTGGATAACCTGTGAAAATCTGGACAGTTGAGTGGTATGATCCAACACCTTTTGGGGCCAGTCAATCACTCCAAAACTGTAAGTTAGGACATTAAGAACAAACTGGTTTATAGCTTGAACTTTGTTTCTTGATGTCAGCGCTGTTTTCAATATTGATTTTAGTCTTCAAAAGTATTCCTTACTAAGTTTTATTTGCATTTGTTTGTGTTTTATTGTTGATCCTTCGTCAGTTCTCAAATATTTATCTTGTGTCATCCATTGCTTTTTCATATGGGAACTCACTGGCCTATCATTCTACAACATTGATTGAGTCAGGGTTGCCACAGTTTTCTGTTCCTTCCCTTGCTTACAACTCCAACTGAATGTTTGTACTGACTTTCTATGAAAGGCTACAAAATATCTTCATATGGCAACTGATCAGATGTTTCCTGCTTCACTGGCTTCTTCTTAATTTGGGGATCCATTGCTCCATCCTGCTGTGATGTTTTCAGAGTTAGAGTTAGAGTTAGAGTTAGATTTTCTACACTAAATCCTTCACTTCACAGGTAATCCATAACTTCAGTTTCTATTTCTTTAACTTCTCCTTCACTAATCCTATTTTCTACTTTTCCTCTTTGCTTTCTTATTTTTTGTATTATAAAATGTTTCGTGCCCAGATGCCTTCGTCTGTATTTCTCTTCAAATATCTTTGGAACTGCTCTGTTTACATTGAATAGTTTTACTTTCTCCTTTGCATAAATACTGCACCATATTGAATCTCTTTTTTCTTTCCCATGTCCATATTTCTTCATATGTCTCCTGCTCCTCCTGTTTCTCCTTAATTTGGGGACTCGTTCCATCATGTTGTGATATAACCTGTGTTAGACTTTCTACACTAAATCCTTCTCTTTTTAGGTATTCCATAACTTCAACTTCTATTTTTTAATTTCTACTTTACTAATCTTCTGTTCTATGCTCCCTCTTTGTGATCTTATTTTTTGTATTGTGAAATTTTCCTATCTGGATTCCTTTGCTTGTATTTCTCTTTGAATATCTTTGGGGCTGCTTTTTTGTATTGATTAATTTGGCTTTCTCCTTTGCATAAATATTGCACCATATCAGATGTCTCTTTCTTTCCCATATCCATATTTCCTTTTTATACCTTTCAAAAGCCTCTAGATTTTGTTCTTAATATTGTCGCACTTCCTCAGTCACTTCTTTTTCCAAACGGCCCAAGGTTTCTTGGTCTACATAATGTTTTTCATAAATCTGTTGTATTAATGAACACAATTTTTTATTTGAAGCTTCTGACAGTTTTTCTTGTGGAAGCATATTTCTTTCCTCTAATTTCTGTCTTAATCTTTTTTGTATAACTTCTGTCTGGAAATTCTGGGCTTCTTGAATAATAGTATCAATACATAATTTCTTTCTTATCCTCAATAGTCCACTCCATCATCTTTATTGCTATTTTTTGCCCATCAGTTTTTGTGATTTTTATGGACTCCTATTTCCTTCTACAACAGGGAGCTATTCTCCCCCTGGGCCTGACCTAGCCCCATTGTAGATTTTACCATGTCTTGAGGATTCTACACTGTCATTCTTTCCAGTCCTGGCACCAGTGTGCTTACCAGGACTGGTCGATTTTTTATCCTGATATATGCTATAATATATACAGTCTATATATCACTGTTGCCTTGGTGAGATTTTGTGAAAAACAAGGTCCACCGTGTGAAGGTACTCACCAAGACTTGATGAAGAATTCAGTTCCAGCAATATTACTCTCCTTTGCTTGCTGACTTATCATCTATCCTTTCGGACCCCACCTTAGTATAATTGGCTCCATGAACAATGAGCTTTGCACACAAATGTGTATTGCATTTGAGGTTGTGGACATAGCTGAAGAATGCATTGTGGTTGCCCTTGGCCTGGGAGGCCAAATTTACTCAAATTTTGGTTTGGTAGACTTTATTTGTCCTCTAAATTGTTTAGTTTAATGAGAATGTTTTTATCCTGCTGGGTGCTGCACACCCTAAATTTTGCCATGATTTTCTTCCTTCGATTATACAGCCTACTGATGTTGTGATTCCACCAGGGTGGCTTGTTTTTGAGTTAGTTCTATACTTCTTCCTTGTGAATACAGCTGCTTCTGTGCAACTATTAACATGCTTATAAAGGGCTTCTGTGAACAGCTGCATGTAGGCAGTAGTGCTCTCAGGGTGTATGGGGGCTTGAAATGTTGTAGGCTATCACTTAATAGTAGGAAGTTAGCCTTAGAGTAGTTCCTAAATATTCCAGGCTAAGCTGGGGTTCCAGGTTTTATTTTTACTTCAAAGGAGACCATTTTGTTGTCTGACCTTACCAGAGAAGACATTACACTATTTTTTTCCCCAGAGCACTCTCCCATATTAGTGAGGACTAGGTCCAGTATGGTTGCACCCCTCATTGGCATATTGACAGTTTGGTCCAGGGAGTTTCTATTTACAAAATCCAGGAATCACTGTTCCTGTATATTTGGTGTTGTAGTTAATAACCTTTTCTTTTTTTTTTACAATTATTTTGTATTGTGATTGTTATATAATATTTGTATATTGTCACTTATCTTTCCTTTGTTTGCTGGGGCTTTTCCCCTCAGGTCTTCACTGAAAATGGGTTTGTTTGCAAATTCACTTCTACTAACCCAGTTAACAAATGCGAAATAAAATAAATAAATAAAATAAAATTCCCAGTTAATAGTGGGGTAATTAAAGTCACCCATGAATATGGTTATAGGGCTGGATGGTGAGCATTTCCAATAAGTTTAAATACATGATATGGGTTTCCTGGGTCATAGAGAGGAACCTATAGCTTGCAAGGAAGTGGTATTAGATTTTGCCTATGGTGATTTGATAATGGAGAAGCTCAAGTGCATTGTTCTGTTTGACCAGCCTTGAAGTATATTTATTTTTGACGTAAATCAAGAGGCCTTCACCTTTAGTCCGTGTCTGTATAGTAGCTGGTCTAAATGTGGAAGGCATTATAACCTTGCACTGTTGGTGTGTTTTCCATGGCTTTAAACTGTGTCTCAGTGACTGCACAGACATCCGCACTCTCTAGGGATGTAGAGAGCTTCTAGGGAGTGGAATTTTTGGTTTAGACTCCTAGCATTGAGCAGTAACACCTTTGGCATTACCTAAAAAGGGTACTGTGGAGGAGCACAATGTGTTAGCTAATACTCAACAGAAGGGACAAGTGCAGACATCCCTGGCAAAGCAGTGTGGTCTGCTGACCATCTCCTTCCATGCTGACAAATATTGCACACCTTTAGTATGATACCAGAAACTAAGACGATTATTAAAGTATTTTGTCCATATTGTGCCATTATCCTTGGAGAAGCTAAAATGCTGCTCAGTGCTATGCTCATACCATCCTGGGGCACATATTCCAAGAGCTCCATGATCTCTCTCTTCATATTGTCTAGGGAGGTACATCTCAGGTTATTTACACCCATATGGATTATGATTGAGTCATACTGGTACTTGTGGTCCAATGACATGAATATGTGCATAATGTGATGGATCATGGACCCTGATAAGTAACTGACCATAACTTTCTCCTTTCTCAGCCTGGTGAGAGGGACATCAGTGTGTCTCACAATGGAGTCTCCAATGACCAGAATGTTGGATTGTGTGGTGACTTGCTTTATGGGCTTAGAACTAGAAGCTTTATGAGATGTGGCTGTATGTGTTGATGTGGGTGTTGTTTTCAAAGAGTGCATTCAGGGCTGCTGAGGGTATTTCTTATGTGTACTTCATAAAAGAGGTCTTTGAGGTTTTGGAAGGTTACATTTAACTGCCTCAGCACAAGTAAGTCTATGTGTCTGCTTTGAATTGTGTGCGGTGGGTGCAGTGTGTGTACTACAGACAACCTTATTGACATTAGGAGTGCTTTTATGTGAGAGTTTGTCTCCATTGATATTGTCTAAATACATCTCTCACATACCATATCAGTTTGTTTGAGAATTAAAAGTATTCAAAAACAATTGCTAATCTATCTCATGCAGGAAGAACTCCTTTCCTCTGCACAACATGGTTTCCATCCTTCCCATAGTACTAGCACTGCCCTTGTAACCTATATAGATACTGTCAATAAAGGTACAGATAATAGCAAACTAGTGTCTTCCTTATTTTTAGACATGTCTAAAGCCTTCGACACAGTTTGTCACAGCAAATTTCTACTTCAAATGTCATTACTAGGTCTCTCTTAGCTCACCCTTCTGTGGTTCAAAAGCTACCTGTCCAAAAGGTATCAGTCAGTAAAATGGCACTCCACACTCTCACCTTACCTCCCAGTCACCACCGGTGTACCACACAGCTCTATCCTTGGTCCCCTCCTCTTTAACATTTTCACCAACAACCTCTGTACATCCATGCAACAGGCCACCCTAATACAATATGCATATGGCTCCACTCTCATTTGCACATCTGACAACATGGCACACCTCCAAAAAATTACTCAAGAAGCTTTAACAGCCACTGAAACATGGCTTTGTAACCCACATCTCATTCTCAACCAAAAAAGACCAAACTACTACTTTTCCCCCAAATCCCTCTCTCATGAAAAAACAAAATTTAAAGTCATCTCTCTTGATAATACAACCACTGAAGTCACCTCCCATAACAAATTATTGGGGTGATAGTGGATGATAAGTGTACATTTTACCTGCATATACAAAATTGCATATGAAAAACGCATCAAAAGCTAGGGATGCTTTACAGAGCCCAAAACGTTCTCACTGATGCAATTAAAACTACACTTTCCACTACTTATTTCCTCCTCACACTTCTGTATGGTGTTCCCATCCTAACTAACCTCCAGGCTTCACAAAATTAAAATGTGAACAATGCTATAACAAAGCTGCTAAATTTGCAGCATATAGCCCCTTCGGAAACCACCACTGTATAGCACTAAAAAGCCTAAATTGGTCTAAATTGCCTCATCAACTAACATATACACAGCTTCTTACCACCTATAAAATTATCCAACATCCATTTGCCTGTCCAGCACTAAAAACCCTTCTACAGAACTCTGTTCCCATTCATTCATTATGATTCAGTGACCAAAAACTCCTGTCTACCATACCTCTCAACCTTGTAGAGCAAGAACTCTGGACAAAGCCATAAATAAAAGTGGGATAAAGGCCCAAAAATAGGGACAATTTTTAAATATTGCTCTTACAAACTTAGGAATTTGACAGAATAACAGGTTTTACATTAACATGAATTTTCTGATTAGTATGAAGTCTGAAACTCATTTTTTTTAACTTTAATCTTTAATGATTTGCCACTAATTTGCCAGAAAACCACATTTTTTTGAAAAACAGACCAAAAATATGATGCAAAAATCTGGATGTTTTGCGAAAATCTGTATAGTTGAGAGGTGTGCCAGTGCCTACAAAGCTATCAATTCTGCTGGGCATTGTCCGTACTTGTACAAAGTTGCTAAGACTTGGAACACCTACCAGTATTTATCAGGTCAATATCTTCCAGTTTGTTGTTGTTTGTCTTTTTCGGCTTTTCCCAGTAAGGGGTCGCCATAGCGGAACTCCGGTCCACTAATGATTGGCAGTAGATTTTTATGGTGCCGAGTTGCCAGTCCGATGCTCAACCTTCAGCGAAGGCACACCCATTCACACATGTCTTTTGGAGGCCACTCGACCGCAGGGAGGACATGCAAACTCCGCACAGAAGGCACTCCAGCCGAGAATCAAACAGGAGAACCTTTCACCTTTCTAAACCACTCTGAAAGGCTTCTTATATAAAATCTGGGTCTGTTCTTGCTTAAAACCAAGATAAAATATATCCCTAAATGTGAAAAAGTACATTTTCATTCCTTATAACTCCTTCATCTCCCTTCTTCAGTTACTTTCTTACTTCAATAAAATTCTCTTCCCTGACTTTCTACCTAAATATACCATAGGCCTGTTTTCCCTCACTTCATATTGCAATTCCTGTTTGTATTAGACTACCTTACCTTTAATTTCTACACAAACTGTCTAAAATTTCTCTTAACTATTAAATGATTGTCATATAACTTGCAGTGATTCTTAACTAATGTTTATATATTATGTATGATTTATTAATTATTTAAACTGCAGATGTTTTTGATTTATTTTTGAAGATTGTAAAATTATTGTTTGTAAAATATTTTGTAATAATTTTGAGCTTTTCTCCTGGACCTCTGCTGGAAATGGGCTTCTACCCATTTGGACTTTCCCAGTAATCAAATGTCAATAAATAAATAAATTAATTAATTAGCTGGTTGTCATTAAACATGAGGCAATTTCTACATTGTCTCAGGATGCCCATATCCACCAAGCTGATAATGGAGACAGTGAGAAAGTTCATATCCATGGCAACAGACCCTTTTTATTGATTAGACAGTTGGAGGGAAAATATAAAATAATGTCAGGAGTATCTGGTTTGTAACTCTGGGGGCATTGTTTGCCACTGAAAACTAGCTGTCCTGTGTGCGTCTAGGTACTGGTGAAATTTCTTTGGTGCTTTTACATGAAACATGTTAACTCATGGTATCTGTATCTATACAGGGCACTGACAGACACTTGAGGGGAAACTAATAAGTAGACTCTGATGATTTCTGGATGAAGTATTTAGGAAGATATTCTGAAGTTAAAAGCAAATCAAGCAGTACTTTACTGAAACAAACAAAAAAAGCTTCTCAAGAATGATGAAAAGTGGGGAGTCACCTGAATGGCTACTGCCTGGCTACTACTAGTGCTGGTCTCACCACAGCTCCATACTTCTGGGATACAACACTCCTTTGCTTCTTGTCTCACCAGAAGCAAAACAGTAGTAACAATCCCAAGATGAGAAGCAGGCTGTTTGGTAATCCACAGTCTTGTCAGGGATGATGCAAGGGTCTGTAGGCTTGTTGTAGCCTTTTGCTGATAGATGCCTTGAATAGCAACCAGACCAGTCAGGAAGGTCAAACAGAGACACTCACTGCCCAACCAGAAACAGTCAGAAATCAATGTCCTCTGCTTCTTCTCTCACCAGGAGCAAAATATAAGCACAAATTCCAAGTTGGTACCTATGAAACAGTTATTAGGCTTTCAGCTGATCAGCAGTCTCCAGGAAATAATGTCCCTATGTTCCTTCTCTCACCAGGAGCAAATCAGAAGTATTAATCATAAGGAGACTACTGAGAGCAGAATGTGTGCTCTCCAGTAATTGGAGGTCTTGGAGTAGATGCTGCAGATTTTAAAGTTAAAATGGAAACAATGGGTTAATATCCTAAGAGCTGCAGTGTGCACTAAGCAGTTAGATATGAAAAAGGGGGTAACTTAAGCTTTAGCTATCCAAGTGGAGAGCCACTAATTTTAAAAGAGAAAGATAGATTGGAAGGAGGAGGGCACTTTGTATTCTGATTCTTTTTAATACAGTGGGATGGCCAATAAATTTAAATAGTTGAAGAGGAGTGAGTGATTTCACAAAATGATAATTTTGTGCTTACTCACAATCATACTTCTCAGCTGTCCAGATATTTTGCCTCATATTTTGGGTCTGTTCCTCATAAATTTTGTAGCTTTCTGGATTTTTGTGGCAAATCAGTAAGCATCAAATTCACTAAATAATTACAGGCATTTTAGTTTCAGACTTCATATCCTTCAGAAAATACATGACAACACAAGACCTTTTATTCTAGCAACTTTGTAAGTTTCTAAGAGCAATATTTAAAATGTGTCCTTATTTTTGGGGCTTTGTCCCCCCATTATTTTTCTCTTTGTCCAGATTTTTTATGCTAATAAATTGAGAGCTATGCTCACAATATCAAGTGAAAGAGGTCAGGGAAGGATATACATGGTCAAATTAAAATTAGCACTAAGCAACCTGAAAGACATTGGCGTTTAAAAATACACTACCACCAGGGTGGGGGAAAATGTAATTTCTGTGTGACTCACAAGAGACACAGCTGTGGTCTCTTTCCTAATTTAAAAATGCAGTTAAAAGCAGAATACAAGTAAAACAGATTGCAAAGAAATAAATCACTACATACAAAAACAGAACGTGGCAATGAAGTAATACAAAATGCAAAAAAAAAATAACAAAAACAAACTAACCTTTCCCACACAGCAAGTTGTGTCAGAGTCTGGGTGAGCTTTTCCAGCAGACCTCTCAGCTGTACAGATTTTCACAGAATGTCCAGATTTTTGCTACATATTTTTGGTCTCTTTTGGCTAATCATTAAAGACTGAAGTCAGAAAATAATGACAATCATTTGAGTTTCAGACTTCATACCCTTCATAAAATACCTGTTAATGCAAAACCTGTTAGTCTATCAACTGTCTAAGTTTGTAAGAGCAATATTTAAAAATTGTCCCTATTTTGGGGGCTTTGTCCCCCAATTATTTATGGGTTTGTCCAGATTTCTTGCTCTAAGAAGTTGACAGGTATGTTTTCCAGTAGTAGTGCAAGAATTCTGGATAAAGCCAAAAACAATGGGGGGGGGGGGGGGTTGGAGGGAAAGGGCCAGAATCAAGGAGAGACTTTTAAGTGTAGCTCCTGTAAACTAGTGGATAGAATAATGTGTTTTAGCAGGCATTCTCTAAAGGCTATAAAGCCTGAAACTCAAAGTTTGCCATTATTAAGTGAATTTAATCTGAAAACAAATACACATTGTATGAGGAACAGATAAAGAATATGAGGCAAAAACCTGACCATTCTGCAACATTCTGAACAGTTGAGAAGTATGTGTCTCCCATATCTGGTTTACCAAATTGTCTTCTGATTTCCTGTACATGTGATCCCAGTAATCTTTTCTCCTTGACCTTCTATGCAATTGGCCTACTTTGGCTTCCACCCTAATGTCTTTTGGCTGTCCCATAGTATGTATGTATGCATAGTATGTATTCTACGGGTCCACTTTCAAATTTCAAAAAAAAAAAACTTTGAAGCTGTAAATACCAAAGCCCAGAAGATTGAAGTTTTGGAATCTTGAAACTTGAAAAAAAAAATCTAAAACAATAAAAGTTCACAACCCACATTTTTCATGGGGCAGGCCTCCCTACACCCCCCACCCCCCTGCTACTTAAATATACCAACTCTGAGATCACACTACAGTGACGAGAATGGTAGTGTCCCATTCCACACTGTATGGTGATCTCTACTGACAAGTTTGGAGAATCCAAAACTTCGATCTTCTGAGCTTCGGTATTTAGAGCTTGGAAGTTTTGGATTTTCAAAACTTAAAAGTGGACCCGTATTCTACTACTCATTTTCAGACAATTAGGTTCATAGGTACATACTAGACTGACAACCACAAGGGTCTTTTTAAGCCTAGCCATGCATCCCAGATATATCCAATCCAACAAGTTTGGTTTCCTAGAGGTTATTTTTAGGGGTATGCATAAGCTAGGGGATGCATGGTCAGACATTTACAAGTTGCTTCTATCCGTTAGAGACATTGGTGACAGACCAGGGTTAAATTTCTGATTTCTCATCCACTGATACAGGTTATGCTTGAATAGGATTAGGAAAGAACTCTGCTTCACATGGATGCAAAGCCTGTTCCAAAGAAGGGCTATTCTCTGAGTCACATACCTGTCCTTTCAATATGTCCTGTTTATGTCACAAGCAAGGTTTAAGTCTCTGGATCAGGTAGTTGTTTATTTTGCAGATATGAAGGAGGTCCATCAGACTGGATCCTGGGATGTCTTGTATGCCAGATATAGATCATCCCTCAACACTCTGTAGGAGACACTGTATAGGGATAAGATTTTTGAGGCAATCCACATAGGACATGTTGTTAACACCATGTATTCTTTTTATGAGGAACCTCTGTGGACATTTCAGTTGTTGCATGTGCCTGGTCAGGTACATACTGAAGGGGGCACTGTACTCAATGATGAGTCTAGTTAGGGCTGGGTACAGTGGAATGATGATTTCCTTGGGCCTATATGCCATACCCTTGCTTATAAGTTGAGCAACATATAATGATTTCCTTACTACCTTAGACATAGGCTGGTCACAAGCTAGATTACTGTTTATAATCATCTGCAAATTTGGTCAGCCAAAGGTCCTTGCCATTGGCTTTGACTTCCAAAAAGTAGATGCAAAAAAGGAGAGGACCCAGCACCGAGCCCTGAGGGACTCCACTAGTGACAGGCCTCTTTGTAGAGGTGGACTCCCTTATTCTATCTTCCTGGATCATATCTGAGAGCCATCTGGAAATACAAATTCATAGATTCATAGACTGTTACTAGGCTAATGATCCAGGGGAGGGGGTGAGGGCCTTTCTAAGCGTAGCCATTTTTTCCTGAAAGAATAATGATGTCCTGTATCCAAATAGGACATTGAGGACCTGGCATTTATAAGCTACATCTGTCCATAAAGGACATGGGTGCCAGAGCCTCTGTAAATTTCCTATTCCCCATTCACTGGTCTAGGTTGCACTTAAACTAGGTAATAGACAGACTCAGCTTCATATGGATGGGAAGCCTGTTCCACAGGAGGGGTAGCCTCTGAGATACATATCTGTCTCTCTAGCACATTCTGTTTATGTTACAGACAAAATTCAGGTCCCTAGACTTTGTATTTCTGGTACTCTTTGACTTGCAAATATGTAGGAGATTCATAAATATGGGGTTTGCAGATGCCTTGTAAGCTAGGCATAGCTCACCCCTCAACAATCTATAGGAGACTGAGTAGAAGGAAAGGGCCTTAAGGCGCTTAGCATAAAGCAGGTTTATTACATCTTGTATTCTTTTTGTAAGGAACATATGAGGTCACTCTATTTGCTGCATATGCCTGGACAGGTACATACCAAAGGGATCATTGTACTCTATGTTTGGTCTGATAAGAGTAGAGTACAGTGGGATAATGACCTCGTAGGACCTTGATGCCTTGCTATTGCTTAAAAGTTGCTCAACATAAAAGGATTTCCTCACCACTGTGGCCACATGGTGGTCGAAGGTAATATTACTGTCTACTTGTGTACTCAGATCCCTGACCTCTGCATCACCTCTTAAGGGTGTATTATCAACATGATAATTAGCTGGGATGGTTGACTTCCCAAGGGGTACAATTATGCATTTCTTAGCAAATTTGTTAGTCAGAGACAGACCTTCTTGAAGAATGCTAGTATCTGCAGGGCAGTCGATGATAACCCCCAACTTGCAATCATCTGCAAACTTAGTCAGCCATAAACCTTCAGCATTTGCTTCCATTTCAGAGAAATAGATGTCAAAAAGGAGCGGGCCAATACCGAGCTCTGGGGAACTCTACTACAGACTGGCTTCTTGTTGGAGGTGGCCTCACCTAGTTTGACCTCCTGTGTCCTATCAGTGAGCTATCTGGTTATCCAGCTGATGATAAAAGGGTTTATACCTAAACTAGTGAGTTTAAAATATAATGCCTGAGTAGGATATTGTAACAAAAGCCTTGGCCAGGTCAGGGTAAGCTGTGTGCACAGTCTTACCTTCATCCAATGCTTGGCAACCCTCTCAAAAAAATCCACCAGATTTAATAGGCATGACCTTCCTTTAACAAAGCCGAACTGTGGTGGCTCCAATGTTTGCAGGTTATCTATGTCCTCATTTATCATGTCCTTGATGATTCTTTCCATGGCTTTACATATGAGTCTGGTCAGACTTATGGGCCTGTAGTTACCCGGATCAGTGGATAGACTTCCTTTGTGCATGGGAATGACTGTAGTCATTTTCCATTCCTAGGGCACAAAGCCTGATTGAATGTTCCAGTTGAAAAGTGATTGAAGTGGACCAGAGAGGTCATGTTTCATGCCATTTATTAAATATCTGGGATGTTATTGGTTCCCATCGATGCAGTGTTTTTGGCCTTGGAAAGTGCATTGATGACCTGTTTTCTAGTAATGGTTGGGGGATTGTGGCACGTGGTATTTCCTTTAGACTATCATGGGATGAGGAAAGAAATTTGAGCTGAACCTGTCAGCAAAAGGTTGGCAATGGCCTCTGGTTCACTGTGGGTGATGCCATTTACAATAAGTTCTGGGAATTGTTATGCACTTCCTCTGAGGTTATGGATACAGCTGTAGAAAGTTTTGTGGTTGTCCTTTGCCTGAGAAGCTATTTTTTTTTCAAATTTAGCATTTGAGGTATTAATTAATCCTATTAGCTGCTTGTTTAGATTGGTCAGGGGGCTTTTAGTATGTATAGCTTTGTTCTTCCTACGCTTGGCCAAGATTTTGTTTCTTTTGTTGCATAACATATTGATATTGTGATTCCACCAAGGTGGCTTGTCTTTTGAGTTTGCCTTATTCTTAATATAAATGGGCACAGCTCACTCTACACAGCTATCAGTACGGCTGTACAGAGATTTTGTAAATAGCTCTGTGTATGCTATGGTGTTTTCTGGGTTAGGGGGTGCTTGGAATTTAGCCAAGGTGTTGCTTAGTAGAGAGGGGTTAACCTTGGATTAGTCCTTAAAGGATTTTAGTTTTGCTGGATGCCAAGATTTAATTTTTATTTCAAGTAAAAAAGCCTTATGGTCAGATGTGATAAGAGAAGAGAAAATACCAAAGCAGGAATAAAACTAATAAAAAACAAAAATGCCACAGCAACCTTGGTCAAACAGAAAAAGTACCTAAACGCAAGTTTATTATCACCAAAAAAATCCAGCGTTTTCGCCACAAGCCTCTTGTGGCTTCATCAGAGTTAACACATGAAAATATACATAACCTGCCTTAAATACTTTTTGGTCAGGAAGTGACATATTTAATTACACCATTTTAAAAATTTTTAAGAAAAAATTTTTTAAGACATTTAAAATCTAACTAGAACACATATTGTTAAAAATTGGAAGATAAAACAAATGTTTCCCTAAAACTACTAATGATTGCACCATAAAGACACATATCAAGGGAATAATAATAAACATGAAAGTAAAATAAAAAAAAATTAAATATGTCACTTCCTGCCCAAAAAGTATTTATGGCAGGTTATGTATATTTTCATGTGTTAACTCTGATGAAGCCACAAGAGGCTTGTGGCAAAAACGCTGGATTTTTTGGTGATAATAAACTTACGTTTAGGTACTTTTTCTGTTTGACCAAGGTTGCTGTGGCATTTTTGTGATAAGAGAAGATATTGCATTGGTTGAGGAACATTGGGTCCCCATGTTCATGCGCACAAGGTCAAGGATGTTTGTATCCCTAGTAGGAGAATGGACCAACTGTTCCAGGATGTTGGTATCAACAAAGTTTAGGAATTTCTGGGCTTGTGCATTTGAAGTGGTGTAGGATTCCAAATCTATAGACAGGTAGTTGAAATCCCTCATGAATATCGTATTAAGTTGAATAGTGACGGACTCTCGTACATTGACATATGTAGTATAGGTTTCCTGGAACATGGAGGGAACCTACAGGTTGCAAAGAAATGTGACACCCTGTTTGTGGTTAGTTGCACATGTATGAGTTCCAGTGGGTCATACACTTTAACTAGTCTGGATGTGAGATTATTTTTACTATAGACTGAAGCTCCACCTTTAGTTCTCTCCTGTGCAGTAGCTGGTCTAAAGGTGTGAAAGGCATTATAACCTTGCACTGCCGGGGTACTCTCAGTGACTTTAAATCATGTCTCCATTACTAGATAAATGTTTACACTATCCAAGGAGAGGAAGGCTTGCAGGGAGTGGAATTTCTTGTTAGCATGCAACATAGGGATTTATACCTAATTCCATGAGTTTGTTTACAATTCCAAAGTGGAGTATTGTATCAAAAGCCAGGTCAAGGTAGGCAATATGCACCATTTTGCCCTCATCCATTGCGTTGGTGGCCTTCTCCAAGTCTACCAGACTGAGTAGGCATTATCTTCCCTTAACAAAGCCTCCGGTGTCTGGAGGTTTCCAATGGTATTATTAATAATTTTCATCATAATTCTTTCCATGGCTTTGCATATGAGACTAGTCAGATTAATGCTTCTCTAGCTTCTGGGGTCTGTAGAAGGCCTGTCCTTATGTAGAGGGATGACAGTTGTAGTTCTCCATTTGAATAGCACTGAAGCATAACTGGAATCTATGTTTAAATAGTGACTCCAATAGTACTGACAGGTCATGTTTCATGTTGTTTAGGAGGCATCTTGGGATATCATTGGGGCCCATCGATGCAGTATTGTTCCCTAGCGATGATAGAGGGTATTATAGAAAAGCAAAAAAACAAGTGGTAATGGGAAGCTGTGCTCCCAAAAAACAGTTAAATATCATATAGAAAAATTCAAGAGATTCACTGTATCACCTAAAAAATGATACAGTGAATCTCTTGAAAGTGGCAACTTTTATGTTATGTGCCTTTAAATGAAGGTGGGGATCTTATCAATTGAGTTGCTCTGAAATGGTATAAAATAGGGGGGTTGTTCTGTTTTTATTGTCTGATGAAGTGGCTTAGTCCACAAAAGCGCTCTCCTTTTTCTTGTGTGGAATAAATTGCTTTTATTTTTCTACAACCGTGGCCTGTTGCTTCTATTGTTTTTTTTTTCTATATGATATAGGGGGTAGTATGTTGGATGGTATTTCTTAAGGTGTGACTGGGGGTGTAAAACTGGAGCAGAATTTGCCAGCCAGTTGATTTGCTACATCTTACGGCTCTGTGTAGGCAGCACCATTCACAATTAGCTCTATACATTGTTGTGTACAGCCTTTGAAGTTATGGACATAATTAAAGAAAGCCTTGTGATTGTCTTTGGCCTGAGAGGTTATTTTTATCTCAAAATTGACTTTGGTAGACCTGATTTGCCCTCTGAATTGTTTGTTTAGATTGATGAGAGAGATTTTATCCTGCAGGGCATTGTATCTTGTGACTTTTGCTAGGATTTTCTTCCTTATGTTGTACAGCCTATTGATGTTTGGATTCTACCAGTGTGGCTTGTTTTTTGTGTTTGTTCTGTGCTTATTTCTGGTAGGCATAGTGGTCTCTACACATTAATTATCATTATTGTATAGAGTATCTATGAAGAATTCCACATAGGCAACTGTGTTCTCAGGCTTTGGATCAGCTTGAAATTTTGTCAGGTTGTCACTTAATAATAGGAAGTTTGCTATGGTGATTTGGACTTGAAGAAGCTCAAGCTCTGACTAGCCTTGAGGTAACCTTGATATTGATATTGATGTAAACTGAGACACCTTTACCTTTAGTCCCTGCCTGTGCAGTAGCTGGCCTAAATGTGTGGAAGGCATTGCAGCCTTGCACTGCTGGGGTGCCCTCCGTGGTTTTAAACCATGTCTTGGTAACTGCACATATGTCTGCATTCTTCAAGGTAAGGATAGGTTGGAGAGAACGGAATTTCTTGTTTAGATTCCTTACATTTAGCAGGATAAATGACATCTGATAGTTTTTTAGATTCCCAACACTGCTTCTTTATGCAGTTATCACAGCCATGTTGTTTTAGTTGATATTCAAAAGCCCAGGGGCAGGTGTAGACCATCACTGGCAAAGCAACATGGGCTGTCAAGCATGTCCTCTCATGCTGACAAATATTGCACCCCTTGGAATGACATTAGAAGGCAGGCCAATAATTAAAGTAAATTATCTTCTGTTCATATGGTGGAATCATCTATAGTGAAGGTAGAATGCTGGTCAATAATAGGTGCATAAAAGCCTAGGACACATAGTCTGACAGCTCCATAATGTTTGTCTTCATATAGTCCAGGGAGGTATAGCTCAGGTCATTTACACTCACATGAACTATGACAGAATTATACTGGTACATGTGGCTCAATGACCATCACCTCTAGCATTCTCAACTGCTTTGCCTGCACCATCCAGGTTTCTGTACCATTGTAGTACTGGTTGCACCACTGTTTTATACCCTTACTTTTCAGCTTCTATGACATTCATTTGAGACACATTACCCCCAGTACTTTGTGCCATTTGGGTACAGAACCTCTGATCCTAGTTCTGACCTCCTCTTTCAGACCTCCCTTTTCCTTATCTATACTTCCAACCTATGTCTGATTTCCTTCATTTGTTCCTATAAACACTATCCTATCTGTACTCAGTTTCATCCAATGTGTCTTCAGCTTTGCATTCTAGTTTTCTATCAGTTGCTGAAGTTCCTGTTCAGAGTCTGCTTGTAGTGCTACATCATATAAATACAGCATCTTCGTAGAACTGTCTTTTCTGACCTATTTGCTGATGTAGCCCATCACCATTTTTAACAGGACTGAGCTCGGATCTGAACCCTGACGCATAACCACTCCTACTGGGAAACTCTCAGTGAGTGTAAACACTGTATGTACTTGTTGTCATCGGTTCCTTGCACATAGCATGCACTAATTCTATTAATGTTTCTGGGACTTTTAAACATCACATGACTAACCAAATCATCTTTTGTGAAACCTTGTCATATACATCCTCCAAGTCTAGGAATTCCCAGTTGGACTTTTTCCTTATCTCCTGCTTCTGATCAACTTCCTGTCTCATTATAAACATCAGGACAATTGTACTACATCCTGATCTGAATCCAATATGTTCATCTCCCATTTTACTTTTTACTACTCTCTGTACTGATTTATGCATTACCCTCTCCAGTGCTTTCATGTTCTTGCACTGCTTAGAAGAATTTATAATCTCTCATTATCCATTAAATTCCACAGTGACAAACTATAAATTCTTCTAAGCAGTGCACAGGCCATCAGAGCAAATAGCTATATGGTAATGAGAAAAGCTGTGGAAATGAAGTTGAATATGTTAAGACTGGGAGTTTATCCACTGCAGATCACTCGCCAATGCAGCAGTAGGTACCGGTCACCATTTAGGAGGGGGAAGAAACTGTCTGCCTGACAGAAAGGGGGAAGTAAGGCTGTAGTATATGGTCAACTATGTGAAAGAGGGGAGGAAGCAGGTATAAAGGCTAGTGGTGTGTGATGTAAGTGGTATTTGTGCAGCTTTTCTATTTGAAAATGAAAGATATGGTAGATTAAGAGAGAGAGGAATCACAGTTGGAATAGTTTAGGAAATAGGTGCTTGTATAGCAAAATAAGCAACGAGAACTTAAATGAAGAGCAAAGCACTGAAGATAAGATAACAAAGCTGTGATAATTGCATAAATAAGCAGTGTTGGGAATCTGGAAAACTATGAGACAGCATTGCTTCTGAGTGGTCCCTCAACTGGAGACTCTATCTGACTTTGTTCTACTGCTGCAGCCCTTAGAGCATCCCAGGTATGTGCCAACCAAATTGAATTAAACACGTACAGCATTATCTTTACGGAATAATTGTTCTGAGCCTAATTAAGGAACTGATATCAAACTCTACTTACTTTGACTCCAACCTTTTTTTTTTTACAGGGAAGGTCTGTGTTTGCTACATAGTAATTTCTTATTGAATTCTTTTGTCTCTCAATGTAAGATTATTTACCATGAATGTTGGGTAATCTTACTCGCCCGAGCAAGCTCAAGTAGTAAGCCATCTTTTGACTGGAAGCTCACTGTACTGGCTATTATATTATACAAAATATTCAATGTTGAAGGTTGCCTCCCCCACCTTTTTTTTTTTGCAAGTTCACCTACCTTTTTTTTCTGTGGCGATTTGTTCTAGGTCTTGCACTAATTACAGGTGAACTAACTTCTCCCACTAAAGTGTGAGTTCTAGGCCACTTCATTCCTTTCCTGTTCCCAATTCTCCAACCACCCCAGATCCTACAATTTATCTCATCATCTCACCACTAACAATCTGCCCATTTTACCCCACAATTCATACAATGTCTGCTTTACCTGTCTCTTTTTAACAACTCTTCAATTTAACACACCATGTCCTATCCCTCTCTTCTTCTACAAATTCCTCTCATACTTCTCCTCTCTCATCCCAGACTCCACACCTTCCCTTTCCCCAACAAACACAAAACCCAGAACTGAACTCCACCATCATACTACACATATCACTTCTATCCTCCTCAACCATTGCCTGCATAATCAGCATCCACCACTTCACCACACACATCACTTTCTCTTAACCAGAAGCGGCCTTAGGTCAACTGGTTCCCTAGGCAAAATAGCTCTACGGTGCCCCCCACCACACCACCTGGTGCCCCCATCCTGGTCCACCTACACTAAATAAATACTGGAAATGCGCCCCTACTACAGCGGCACCCTAGGCGGCCACCTAGTTGGCCTATGCCTAAGGCAGGTTATGCTCTTAACCCAGAATTCCAAAGAACCAGTCCAGATTTTGAGCAAAAACCTAGAATCACTAACCTGATTAACCAATATAATGTTCTTACCTTTCTTAAAAGTAAATATTGAACCTAAACCAGACTCCCCTGCAAAGTACTCTCTTTGTCCCACATTATCTTTCAGTCATCTCTGAGTTACACTGTACTTAACGCCAATAACATCAAAAGCAAGATAAGTCAGATTAGTGCCTTCATCAACATATCATAGAGATTCTAGCAGTCACAAAATCCTGTTTCAAAAACAATACCCTAACTTCCACCTTCTTCCTACAGACAAAGTCCACCATGTTTTCAGAGCTGGTAAAAGACTGGGATGGTGACCTTTACTCCTTTGTTAAAAACAACTTAAACCCTTCATCATCACCTAAGCCAATACACAAACAGACTGGAGTACAAACTGGATTCTTTTAAAATTCTGATCAGTCTGCAACAAACCACTGCTATTATCCACTGCCTACAATTCAGCCTCCTCCTCATTACAAAAATTTGGAACATTTATCACAAACATTTATTATTTCACATTTGTTAACCGGGTTGGTCCAGCTGAGCACAGGCCTATTTTCAGTGGAGACCCAAGGAGAAAAGCACCAGCAAAATATACAATTTATTCAAAATTATACAATTTTCACAAAGTTGAGTAACAATAACAGTAATAGAATCATAAAGTTGAGTAAGCAAACATAAGTATGTTAAGATGTGTAGTAAAGTTAGCACTCTATTTAAAGTATATACATAGAAGGCTTGTAACAAGAAATACAGGAGAAAAATTCTTCTATGTTAGCTAAAAATCAGTGAGAGTATACAGTCATTTTTTTTTTAACAAAGTAGAAAATCCCCAAGGAGGGTGGCCACGGTGGTGCAGCGGTTAGCGTTGCCGCCTCACAGCAAGAGGTACTCCAGTTCGATTCTCGGCTGGGGTGCCTTCTGTGCGGAGTCTGCATGTCCTCCCTGTGGTCACGTGGGTTTCCTCTGGGTGCTCCGGTTTCCTTCCACATCCCAAAGACATGCTGTAGGTGGATTGGACACTCTAAATTGGCCCTAGGTGTGAGTGTGTGCATGTGTGTGCCTTCTGTGGAAGATTGGGCGCCAGGCTGGCAACTCGACACTGTAAAACATCACTGCCAATCATGAGCGGACAGTTGATCCGCTGTGGCGACCCCTAACTGGGAAAAAGCCGAAAGAAGAAGAGGAAAATCCCCAAGGAATGAAATGTGCCTGCAAGCCAACAACAAATGTAACTGAAGAAAACAAGGCACAGAAACATGACCGGAAGCATAAAATGTTAAAAGTTTAATGAGGTAAGTGCTTTCACACCAAATACTAGTGCTTCTTCAGTCCATATAAAACAAACTACATTAGCAAACATTTTTAAAATATTCATTCTAGTTCAAAGCAACCAATAAACATCAGAGAAGGGTAAAAAACTTAGCTGCAGCTTGCATCATTTAAAGAGACATCATGCGTTCAGTGCAGATTTAATAGAAACCCTGTCATTTAGACCTGGGTATTTATCAGCTTGCCATAAAATAATCCAATGCAATTCTCTGCTTTCAGTGAAATTTTTCACATCACCTCCATATATATTTTCAGAAATAATTTCAACAACTTGAAATCTAAAGCCATGTTCATTTTCATTCTGCAAACAGTTTATGGCTAGTGCATTTCTGGTGTCACCATTTCTAATGCAATACATATGCTCCCTGACTCATTCCATCAGTGACCTGCTAGTTTTTCCTACATAGAAACAGTGGCAAACTGTGCATGTTGCCAGATAAATCAAATTTCTGGTTCGAAAGTTAGCTTTAACTTCAAATTTATACTCAAACTGGGTGACTGGATGAATAAAACATACTGATGTATTAATAAATGTAAAGAAATTGCATGTAAGGCATTGTTTAGTACCTGCCCAACCATTGGGAGGGTTGCCTAATGGTTAAGGTGTTTGCCTTAGAAACATAAGGTACACGGTTTGAATCTCACAAGGGATAATTGGCTAGGCTTAAAATGGCTCGCAAGGGTAAATAGCCTAGTACTAATCTATGAACCTATGAACCTACCCCACTCTTGTTTGGCATCTACTTTTCCGAAGTACAAGCAAACACAGGAGGGTTATGGCTGACAAAGTTTGCAGATGACTGCAAACTGGGCGCCATAGTAGAAAACACATCTGACACAGATATCCTTCAGAAGGGTCTCACAGAAACGGATAACTGGTGCCAGAGCCATGGCCTAAAGTTAAATGCCAAAAAATGCATAGTCATAAAAACAAGGTTACCCCTAGCTACCAAATAGGTGGCAATCCACTGAGCACAGAAGAAGTTATCAGGGACCTGGGGACCCAGGTTGATAGTAGTCTGTCATTCGACACCCATGTAGCTAAAGTAGTTAGGAAGACCTTCTACATTGCCCACCTTATCATGAAGGGATTCTCATCTAGATCAAGGGAGGTCATAGTCTCCCTATACTCATCACTCATCAGACCAATGATTGAGTACAATGCCCCATTCGGAATGTATCTGACCCGACACTTGCAGCAGCTGGAGAGGCCACAAAGTTCCTCACCAAAAGGATAAAGGGTCTCAAACATCTGTCCTATGCTGCCCGACTGAAAGAACTCCAGCTCTATTCAGTCGCTACCGCTTGCTCAGAGGTGACCTTTGCCTAACATACAAGGCCATGTCAAACCCAGATTTGATGAATATGCTTCACCTCAAAAATCTAGATCCGTCAGAGTCACAGAGACTTAAACCTCGACACGGCTATTAATAGGACGTGCTGGAGGGATAGATTCATCACCCAAAGACTCCCTATGCTGTGGAATAAAATCCCGGTATATGTGAGGCAGAGCACCTCGCTGGCCTTGTTCAAGAGAAATCTTGACCAATGGATGGGAGATCGCAGATATACCCCAGGGATTACCTCAGTGTCACTGCTCAACAGAGGCACAGCAAAATAATGGGTATAGTTCCCCATACTAAAGGGGTAAACTATGGGCTAGGCTTGTAAATGCCCTCGGGCAGATAGCCTAGTATGAACCTATGAACCTATGAACCTATCACCAAGTTTCTTATCTTTTTCTTTTGCATTTTTATAGCAAAGCTGCCTTTTAAGAGATTTCTTGTTTTTAAAAGCAAAATTTGGTCTGTGACTGCAGTGGTAGCATTGTCGCCTCACAGCAAGAGGTTCTCCCATTCGATTCTCGGCTGGAGCGCCTTCTGTGTGGAGTCTGCATGTCCTCCCCATGGTCGAGTGGCATTCGAAAGACATGCGTGAATGGGCGTGCCTTCGTTGAAGGTTGGGCATCGAGCTGGCAGCTCGGCACCGTAAAAATCTACTGCCAATCATTAGCAGACCGGAGTTCCACTGTGGCAACCCCTAACCAGGAAAAGCCGAAAGAAGAAGGACAACAACAATTAACAACTTTTGAAATATCATTGTCTAAGCTCAATATAGACAAATTCGACTTAATAATGTTCATTATGCCAGTCATATCACTAGTATAAAATAAAGGCATAGGCACACTATTCCTATTACTAATGGCCTGGGGAGACTTTGCTTTAAAGACTTGGTTTGAAAAATATGAGTTTGCCTTATTTACCCTTTGTGTAACTCCCATACTAATGCTCCTTTCAACCTCACATGCTTTATAGCCCCTTCATGAAATTCTTTTCGAAGCATCTGGACATCTTGCCTGAAAATTTCATCACAGTTCAGGTTGTGGTTGTGGTGGTGAAATGGTATGGGGGTTTTGGTTTGGGTTAGTTAAGTTTACTGATGGTGTCAATAAAAAAACTGGTTAAGGAAAAAGGCGGTGTCTTGTGCAGAGAGATTGGGATATGTGCTAGGGGTTTGAGGTTTTTCAGGATGAATGATAGTGTTGATATCTGACCAGCAGTTTTTGGGGTTGGAGTGATGGATGGATTGAACTTGTGGTAGAAGTTTTTCTTGTCATTGTATATTTGTCTTTTAGTCTGATTCTTAAGCTCTTTGAACAATAGATGGTGAGTAGGGGATTTGGATTTTTGCCATGTTTCCAGGCGGAGTCTCTTTGGTGCATAAGGGTGTGAGTCTCTTTTGTGAGCAAGGGGGCATAATTGGATTTTATTCTTATTTTACGAGGGGGTGCTAGGTCATTAAGGATGTTTAGGAATATGCTGCTGAATTCTAGTACTGCATCATTAAGAGTGATTTTGTGCAGGCTAGACCAATTGATGGATGAGAGACTGTCCTTGAGAGCAGAAGTATCAGAGGCAGAGAGTTTATGGCAGTATTTATAGAAATGAGGTTTGTTAAGTTGGGGTGAATGGCTTTGGATGAAGTATTGGTCACTTAATGCATCTGGGAGGGAGCATGTGTTATGGTAGAGGTGAGGGTCAGTAGTCAGAATCCAGTCAAGTGTAGAACCTGTGTTAGACTGCTTGTTAAGATGAGTGGAGATAGTGATTAATTGTGTGATTCCAAATAAGTTAATGCTTTGGGCAGGGGCTTCAGTATTAAGGGTATTCCAATCTATTTAACATCTCCAAGTATTATAGTTTCATATTGTATATTTTGAGAGATTCAGGATAGTATATTTGCAATAATGGGGATGGTTTGCCAGGTGGAATATAGATTGCAGCAATAGCGAGTTTATCTGATTGTTGATGTGGCAATTTAGTAGTAATATTTCTGCTGGGTGGAATCAGGAGGGGCAGTGGGGAAAGGGGAAAAGTTGATGTGTTCAAAGTAAAGAATTGCAACTCCTCCACCTTTTTCTGTGAGTCTGTCCTGACGATAGGTATTATACCCAGGGGGCAGAATGTGTGCATTACTGATATGCAGTTTTAGCCAGGTTTCTGATAGTGCTAATATATGGGGGGGGTGAGATCCATGCATGTAGTTTGGTAATTTTAATAGATAGACTTTGTATATTAATGGAAACAAAGGTTAGGATTTTGGACGGAGAGGTGATGGGGGATTTGGTTGGTGCTGAGGGTACTAGGTTTGGATGTATGTCACAGTCTTGTAAGAGTGTTGCTAGAATGAGTGTGTGTTTGGGAGAAAAGACAGTGTAAGTGTAATTTTTCATTTTGAGTTTAGGAGAAAGGGTAAGGAAAGGTTGCAGGAGTTTGTGATGAAATAATTAATTGTGAGGGAGAAATAATATAAGGGAGATTGTTTGAGTGTTTGCTTGTGGACTGTGATAAAGTTGTTGTGGATTTCTGGTAATTAAGGTTGGTGTGATATGAAGTTAAGGAGGTAAGGAGTAGTAGAACTGATGTTATTAGTAGGCTGCATATCATGATTGAAAGGCTTTCTAAGAAGGCAGTATGTAAAAGGAGAAAAAAAAAACAAGGAAGAGTTAAAGACTGGTAAAAGAGAGCGGGAAATTGGATGCAGGAGGTGGGGTTTGGCAGCCTGATGTGAAGTTATGTGGTGATTGGCTAATTGTGGGTGAGGAGAAAAAGGATAGAGTATAAATTTAGAGGATTCAGGGGTGTGTGGGAATGGGGGTAGGGGAGGGTAGAGTAGGGGAGCGGAGAGAGCCTGAGTGTAGCAAGGGTGAATGGAGTGGGCAGAAACCATGAGGAGACCAAGCAGCAGAAAATAACTATCAGTTTAAATGCAATGCTGCAGGTCAGTGTCAAGGTAACAATCAGGTAATGTCCCAAAATAGTATAAGTTCACAAAAAATAAAAGATTTAACTATTATTCAATATAGCTAGATTGAAAAAGAAACTAACATATATCAATTTTAAACTAGAATGTGTGTGTGTGTGGGAGGGGGGTCTAAGAGCATCCCAGTTTGTGTGCACCCCACTACACTATATAACAAAGACAGGCAGTAAAATCTTAAGTTAGGGACAATTACACTAAATATACAGAACCAACTGATATTGCCAACATCGTGGCAGATAGGTTCAGTGCTAACTTTACCCTCCTCTCACCCCTAAAGGGCCCATCTTTATACGGGAAGAATCCAAAGTTCCTGTAACCACGGCTGCACAGGTAAAAACCTCACTCTCCAAAACCAAGAAAACAGCATCCATGGGACCTGACAACATCCCAGGCTGCCTTCTACATGAACTACAGAATGAACTGGCACCCCATCTAAGTACCATGTTCAATCATAGGCTCACCTCAGGCTTTGTGCCCATTGAATGGCACACCGTGATGGTTATCCCACTCCACAAAGGGGGGGGGGGCACAACAGACCCCGGGAACTACCGCCCCATTAGCCTGACGAGCCTGGTCTGCAAGGCCATGGAATGTATCATCATGGAACTCATAGACAAAGACATTGGAGATCTCCAAACTCTGGACCCCACACAGTTCAGGTTTATAAAAGGCAGATCATGTCCTAAACCAGATAGACTTCTTTGAAGTAGTCATCAAAACCATAGATGAGGGTAAGGTAGTTCACACAGCCTATCTAGATCTCGCCAAGGCATTCAACACCATCCCCCCACTCTGGAATTATAGATAAACTCACTAAACTAGGTATAAATCCCTATGTCACAAGATGGGTGGCCAACTGGCTTACTGACAGAACCCACACTGTGAAAGTAGCAGACTCCAAATCAGACTTCAGACCAGTGATAAGTGGAGTACCACAGAGTTCAGTCCTGGGTCCTCTCCTGTTTGGTATCTACTTCACTGAAGTACAGGCTAACACAGAAGGTCTTTGGCTAAATAAATTCACAGATGACTACAAACTAGGAGCAATAATCGAAACTCCTAATGATGTGGATATCCTACAAAAGGACCTCACTGAGAAGAGATGCCTGGTGTCAAAGCCGTGGTCTCAAGCTCAATGCCAAAAAGTGCATTGTCATCCCCTTTAGTAAATACTCTGTACCCATGAACTACCACAAAGGTGGTAGTCTACTTAACCCCGAAAGTGTGATAAGAGACCTTGGGACACAGGTGGACAGTAGTCTCTCCTTTGATAATCACATCACCACACTGGTCAGGAAATCATTCTATGTGGCACACCTCATCACAAAAGGTTTCTCATCCAGAAAAAAAGAGGTCATTGTTCCCCTCTACTCATCACTCATTAGACCCATTATAGAGTACAACGCCCCTTTTGGTATGTACCTCACAAGACATCTACAACAACTGGAAAGGCCGCAAAAATACCTCACAAAGAGGATTACTGGCCTCAAACAGATGCCTTACGCAGACCGTCTCAAAAAACTCCAGCTTTACTCCATCGCATATCGCCTACTCAGAGGCGATATCTGCCTAACATACAAAGCTATGTTAAACCAAGAGCTATTGGACATGCTTCACTTAAAGAAATCCCAATCCCTCTGAGCTACACGCTCTAGGGACCTAAATCTTGTCACCACAATAAACAGAACATGCTGGAGGGATAGATTCCTGTCCCAGAGACTTCCCATACTCTGGAACAGACTACCTATCTATGTCAAGCAGAGCTCCTCATTAGCACTCTTCAAGAAAAATCTTGATGATTGGATGGGTAATAGGAAATTCACCCCAGGGATCACGTCTGTGGTTCTGCTTGACAGAGGCATAGGAAAATAATTTTCTTGGGTGGCAAAAGCCAGTGTACCTTTTTGGCTAGGCTTGTATAGGCCCTAGGGCCAATAGCCTAGTACCTACTTATGAACCTATGAACCTATACACTGCAGTATATATGTTGTGTGTCCGCTTTTCAACCACTGTGGATATAATCATGTGATAAGGCAGAGGAGAGGTGCAGGGAATCTGTACCAGTAGGGAGAAGACATTCACACTCAAAAGAGTAGTTAATGTGACTGTAAAACAAAGAAGAAGAAAATAAATGGTCAAAGTAAGGGATGTTTAAAAGAGTAATTTGAAGGCAATAGGATATTGCAAGTTACTATGTATTGAAAAACGACACTCTAACAGAGCCATAGATATGCGGGTCAGATAATGCAGTTTGGTGGCAGCATCTAATAAAATTGGATAAATAGAATGTATAATAATATTGTTCAGCTAATAACAGTAGTTCAGTTTAAAGTCAACAGCAAGCAGTAGCTGGAGTTGTTAAAAATAGAACTTACAACAATATAGTTCAGCTAATAACAGTTCAATTTAGTTAAAGTCAGCAACAAGCAGTAATTGGAATAGGGTGAGAAATTACACAGTAATATTCCACCAACAGTAATAATGCAAAGGCACTGACAGAGTGCAAAATAGGGCATTCGAGTCAGCCTTTATCAAAACAGGATAACACAAAAAAAATCCTTTCAATCACACCTAAAAATAACAGCTTTGTCATTCTAGTGACTTCACTCTCAACATTTGATTACCTGCTCATCTGACATTTCTTAATTTTTATCAGACCATGGTCTACTACAACTTCTCTCTGAACCCACAAATCTACTGTCAAATCATTAAAACACTCCACTCTCAACCTCATTATTATAAACACTCCTACTTCTATCTCAAATATTTCAATTCTCCAACCCACATTTAGCAGCCACTGTTCCGAATGCCTTTTTTTGTATACTTCTAGTGTACTCCAATACCTCCTTATAGCACCCAGAACATTTTGGGGTCTGGCTTCTTTAACTAAGTGACTTACCAGCTAATAACAGGCTGAGTTAGAAAGGTCAAAATGATACTAAGATTGTTAGTCTAGGATGCCATGCAGTGCAGAAATTAATCTTTGTTTGCCAATTATTATTTATATTTTCAAATTTATGTTCATATTTTCATAACCAACAGACCTACATGTTATTGAGGTATATGGTGTGAACAACAATGTGAGAGACAGGACAATTCTCTGAAAAGACTGGTTTATATCACACCATACTGGAAATATTGCTATTTTTGTTAGTAAATATGAAAAAAAGCAATATTTCCCTATGTACCTAATATTTCAAAAACCAAGTAACTTACAAACTGTTGCATGATGTTAGGTAAAACCTTAGGTGTCATTGAAGATCACTGTCTTTGATGTTTGTGCTGTAAGTTGCACATCTTGAGAGATGTCCAGCTTTGTTTTGCTAATTATACAATTAAGCATATGTTTTCATATTTGCACTTACAGAAGAATTTCCTGTCATCGTGTGAAAGTTTGTGTCTGGTTAACAAAAATGTTCTAACAATATATGTCTAAGTTGAACAGTTTTTAAGATATGAAATTTTGTGAAAGTTTAGACAAAATATAATTTGGGGTTTCTAGGCATTACAGTATATTACAATATGTATGGAAATACTATGAATGCACTATTGTCCCTGTAACAAATACTTCTTAAGATATCATTGCTATTTGTACAGTTTTAATATATTGTATTCTTCACAAAATATTTACATTTGTTTATATTATGCTTCCTAAGTTTATGTTTAAGAAAATGTTTAGTTTATGCAAGTATATGGAATAAGAAAAATATTTATTATATTGTACTAGTAAGTGTTATTAAACTGATCAGTCACAGCATGAAGTTATGGGAAAGAGTAGTGGAAGCTAGGTTAAGAAGGGAGGTGATGATTAGTGATCAGCAGTATGGTTTCATGCCAGGAAAGAGCACTACAGATGCGATGTTTGCTCTGAGAGTATTGATGGAGAAGTACAGAGAAGGTCAGAAGGAGTTGCATTGTGTCTTTGTGGATTTAGAGAAAGCATATGACAGGGTGCCTAGAGAGGAGTTGTGGTATTGTATGAGGAAGTCTGGAGTGTCAGAGAAGTATGTAAGAGTGGTACAGGATATGTACGAGGGTAGTGTGACAGCGGTGAGGTCTGTGGTGGGAGTGACGGATGTGTTTAAGGTGGAGGTGGGATTACATCAAGGATCAGCTCTGAGCCCTTTCTTATTTGCAATGGTGATGGACAGGTTGACAGGCGAGATCAGACAGGAGTCCCCGTGGACTATGATGTTTGCAGATGACATTGTGATCTGTAGTGAGAGTAGGGAACAGGTGGAGGAGACCCTGGAGAGGTGGAGATATGCTCTAGAGAGAAGAGGAATGAAGGTCAGCAGGACTAAGACAGAATATATGTGTGTGAATGAGAGGGAGGACAGAGGAATGGTGAGGATGCAGGGAGTAGAGGTGGCGAAGGTGAATGAGTTTAAGTACTTGGGATCAACAGTTCAGAGTAATGGTGAGTGTGGAAGAGAGGTGAAGAAGAGAGTACAGGCAGGATGGAGTGGGTGGAGAAGAGTGTCAGGAGTGATTTGTGACAGACTAGTACCAGTAAGAGTGAAAGGGAAGGTCTACAAGAGGGTAGTGAGACCAGCTATGTTATACGGGTTGGAGACAGTGGCTTTAACAATAAGGCAGGAGTCAGAGCTTGACGTGGCAGAGTTGAAGATGTTAAGATTTGCACTGGGTGTGACGAGGATGGACAGGATTAGGAATAAGTATATTAGAGGGTCAGCCCAGGTTGGAAGGTTTAGAGACAAAGCCAGAGAGGCAAGATTATGTTGGTTTGGACATGTGCTAAGGAAGGATGCAGAGTATATTGGGAAAAAGATGCTAAGGATGAAGCTGTCAGGTAACAGGAAAAGAGGGAGACCTAAGATAAGGTTTATGGATGTGGTGAGAGAGGACATGCAGGTGGTTGGTGTGACAGAGCAAGATGCAGAGGACAGGAAGAAATGGAAACAGTTGATCTGCTGTGGCGACCCCTAACGGGAGCAGCCGAAAGAAGAAGAAGACTAGTAAGTGTTATTCAATAAATTAGTTTATTACTTATGTATGTAATCCATTTGCAAACACATATGTTTGTCTGGGTAAAATGTCTGGGATGCAAACTACTGAGACACAGTGGTGCATCAGTTAACATTGTCATCTCACAGCAAGAGGTTCTACGGTTTGATTCTCGGCTGGGGTGCCTTCTGTGCGGACACTGCATGTCCTCTCAGCATTCGCATGGGTTTCTTCCAAGTACTCCATTTTCCTCCCACATTCCAAAGATATGTGTCTGGAGCATTTCTCTATGGGCCTCTGCTGAAAATAGGCTCTGTCCTAATCGGACTTTCGTGGTTAACAAATGTTAAATAAATAAATTAAATAAATGAGAGTCCATACTTCTCAACTGTACAGATTTTCACAGAATGCCCAGATTTTTGCCTTACAGTTTTGGTCCATTTTTCATAAAGTTGTGTTTTTCTGGCAAATTAGTGTCAAATCATTAAAGACTAAGGTTACAAAATAATGACAGACATTTGAGTTTCAAACTTCATACCCTTCAAAAAATTCATGCTAATGCAAAACCTGTTTTTCCATCAACTTTCTAAGTTTGTAAGAGCAATATTTAAAAATTGTCCCTAGTTTTGGGCCTCTGCCTCAGTTTTATTTATGGCTTTGTCCAGATTTCTTGCTCTTAAAAGTTGAGAGGTATGAATAAGACCCTCTGTTGAACAAGACACACTGTTTTCTACATTCCTAAGTACTGGTGGACTTCCTTTTTCCTACCTCACCTTTCAGTTTCCACTCTTCTTCTAAAATCTTTAGCTACTCATCTCTGCAACATATCCTACAGCTAACTTACACTTTGTCTGTTAACCTTCATTGTTTGCTATGAATACTGAGGATCTTGTCTGTTTTCACTTTCATTATTCTAGCTCTGCTTTATTTATTTGCTGTCAGACCTCTGCCTTTTGGCAAAGACCAACTGCAGTGTAGAGCTTAAATGTCTACAATATGGGTGATAACATTTTTGCTGTAATGTAAACATTTTTATTGGACCATATGATTTCCAGTCCTGTTCAGAGGAATTTATCTTGAAATATTAATTTATTTTTTCTGCAGTATGTATTTACTTGCTAATGAATTTTATGAACCCTTGTTTTATTTTTTTCTACAGCTGCAGTTTAATGCTACCTTATGCATTTCAGTTTTTTATTTTCAGGCATGGTTTTACACTTTAGTTTGATGCTGTTCATTTCATTAGGTATAATGCCTCTTTTCAATGGCAACCTGTAAAATTTCTTTCCTGTTAAGTAATGTGAATATAAATGAATGTCAGTTTTCTTTCTTTATCCAGACCCATCTACCAGTTTATACTTCTGTTACAAAAAACATATAGCTCAGACTGTGAATGTTCATAACTCCTGATACAAAAATCATATAGCTCAGACTGTGAATGTTCATACTCTGGTTGCTATGAACTTTATTGTCACCAGGTGGCATACATAATAAAGTCTTTCTGTTGTTTATTTGTATAATTTACATTTAAACAAGAAAATGCTCTGTAAATTGCAACTTGAGTTAATTATTATTATTATTACTATTATTATTAGTAGTAGTAGTATTTTAATTGCTGACTATCCTTCATGTATGGCTTTCATAATATATCTGAAAATCTGTTGGAATATTTAGATAAAAGCTGAACTGCTAGATTATAATTATATGCTCATATAGCACTGGAGATTTGACTAGTTGTTGGACATTATTTTACAGTGATGGAATATTTAAACAAAAGTTCTTGGAACACTAATTTGCAGTGTACTCCTTACTGTGTATTCACAACGTTCTTCACTGTACTGTTTAAATAATGAACTTTTATTCTTGGATTAGTATAAGATTCCTGGAAGGCAACTGCATCTCTGTCTCCTGGGGTCAGTTTTAAATCCTGGGTGAAACAAAAACAGTAAGTTTCACACATTAACTTTATGAATATATGTTATTTTAAGCATATTGTACAGCTGCTTAACTTTCTTTTCTTCCAAACATTCTTATTATAGGTTCATGGGTTCATAGATGGCTACTAGGCTAATGGCCCTAGAGCCCTTACAAGCCTAGCCACATTTATTCCGAGTTGCCCCAATTGTTGACAGTTAGGTGAGTGACATTTGCAGAGGTAAGGGTCCATGGTAGCTAATAAGGACTTTCTCTGTCTATGGGGGACATGAGAGTTACTGCCACCCCAGGAGTGAATTTGCGGTCACTCATCCATTGATCTAGGTTGCTTCTGAAGAGGGTCAGGGAGTGTCTCGTTTTCCACGTGAATTGGAAACTTTTTCCAGAAAAGTGGCAATCTCTGGGAGATGTCTCTATCTATCCACCATGACCTGTTCATGTCAAAGGATAGTATGCGATCCCTGGAGTGTGTGACCCTCTTGCAGTTTGATTTACGAATGTGTAGGATTTCCATCAAGGTTAGGTCAGAGACTGCCCTGTAAGTCAGGCACAGGTCACCCCTTAGCAACCTGTAGCAGACAGAATGCAGTGACAGGGCTTTCAGCCTTTCCATGTAAAATTTGTTTTGTGTACCCTGTAATTTCCTGGTGAGAAACCACTGTGCTCTCTCCAACTGATGCAGGTGTCTGCTGAGGTACACGAAAAAGGGAACACTGTACTCAATTATTGGTCTGATGAGGGCCAAGTATAACAGAATAATAACATCCTTAGATCTAAATGCAATGCCTTTACTTATCAGATGTGCCACATAGAAGGATTTCCTTACTACTGTGGATATGTGGTGGTCCAAGTTCAGGTTGATAGCAACCTGAGTACCTAGTTCACGTACCACTGGGTCTACAACTTAGGAGCAGGCTATCTATAATGTAATTAGCAGGGATGTCAGCTATCCCAAAGGCAATAATAATGCATATTTTTTGCATTTAACTTTAATCTGTAGCTTTGGCACCAGTCATTTGTTTGTGTTAACCCTGTCTGTAATATATTAACATCATTGGGCGAGCTCCCAGTTTGCAATTGTCAGTAAACTTGGTCAGCCACAGGGTGTCCAGGTTTACCTGGACTTCTGAGAAATAAATTCTGAACAGTAAGGCGTCCAGCACAGAACTCTGTGGTATGCCCCTGGCGACTGGTCATTTGCTAGAGGTGATGTCACCCACTTTGACAGCATGTGTCCTGTCAGTAAGTCAGTTGGCTATGCATCTGTTAATGTAGGGGGTTAATTAATAATTGGGAGAGTTTCTCTAGAACACCTGAGTGGGGGATCGTCATTTGCCTTGGCTAGGTTAAGATGGGTAGTATGCACTGCCTTTCCATAATCCAGGGCCTTGGAGACTTCCTTGAAGAAGTTAACCATCTTTAACAGGCATGCTGTACCTTTAACACATCTGAACTTGGTTGGGTCCAGAGTTTGGAGATTACCTATGTCCTTGTTAATAAGGTCCATAATGATTCTTTCCATGGCCTTGCAGATGAGGCTAGTCAAGCTTATAGGCCTATCAAATCTAGGGTCAGTTGATGGTCCCCCTTTGAGCAGACGGAGTACTGTTGCTGTCCTCCATTCCGCCTGAACATAGCCAATTCGTCGGCTGTGGTTAAACAGAGATCCAAGTGTGTCTGGTAGGTCATGTTTTAAGTTGTTTAAAAAGCAATCTGGGATGATGTCTAGTCCTGTTGATGTCATGTTTTGTCATTGGAGAGCTCCAAGACAACTTGCTCTCTTGAGATAATATAGGCTGAGAAATGGTGGCAGGTATACTTTGGGGGATTACTATAATCTGGTTTAACAGCTACAGCTCTGATCGGCAGCAATGAGTCAAATGGCTTTCTACATTTTGTCCGTTTATTCCTGTCAAACCAGGTATCCCACAAGACTTTATTCTTGGAGCCCCTCCTTTTTAACATCTTCACAAATGAATTACACAAATCCTGTCCTTACTCTTCTCTCACACAGTATGCTGATGAGTCTACTTTTATATCCATAGTTGACAATCCAATTGAACTATTTACTCTCACACAAACATCTTTCTAACACACAGAAACTTGGCTTATGAATAACCAACTAATACTCAATCTTAAAAAGACTAAGCTTCATTTAACATCTTTTCACTGAACAACACTAACATCACCCCTAAAAATCAGACTAAGCTCCTTGGAGTAATCATTGATGATCAACTGAAATTCAACCTTCACATATATCACTGAATTAAAAAAACACCAAAAGCTTGGCCTCCTATATAGAAACAATAGGTTCCTCACTTCAGACTCCAGAAAGTCAGTAGCCAATGTTTTCCATCTTCGCAACCTTTTCTATAGTTCACAAATCTTTACTAATCTTCAGTCTTCTCTTCTTACTAAACTTGAAATTACCTATAATAAAGTAACTAGATTTCCAGCTAATTTACCACCCAAAACACACCACTGTCATGCCCTCAGGTCCAAGGGAGCCCGCAGGATTTTTTGCAGGGGGTGCAAACCCAGAGCCCCACCCACATAGCGCTCCCCGCCCCCTGCCAACACAGCCCCGCCCAAGCCCACCCACCCCGAGCCCCGCCCACACAGCCATTCCAGTGTCCCATTACTTGGCTATTTCTCCCCATTTGCCATAGACATTGTTCAAATCTCTGTGCATACTGTTTTATGCTTTAGTTCTACAATGATTACAGGCAGTTGGATTTAATTTAAAACTTTTATTTCAAACATTATAGCCCAAACACTGAGACATTTACTAAACCTAAACAAAGCAATAGTCTTACAATGAAAACAGACTTGGCATTAAAGCTTCTCTACTTTTGAAACTCACATTCAATTAAACAGCATTGAAACCCATATTCAAAGAAAATGCATCTGGCCAGTGGCAGGTTATTTACCTTTGAACTGTTTTCAAGCAATAGGCTCCTTGCACACTGTTAGGGCCATGCAAGAGTTTTGATTTACCTGATTGTATTAATTATAATATATAATTGAATTATATCCCTTGTATTATACAGCAACACTTGTTTGAGTGTCTCTGCCGAAGTAAAAGTAATCTGAATAATTCCACATTAAAGATATATGAAACTAATGAAGATGTTGCTAGAAAACAACTGTATATTTCAGTGTTTCATCTGCAAATTCAGTGCCTGCTGCAGTCAAAGAATAAATTGCCTATGTTAAATTAAAAAAAATGGTAAGCTGGTATATTGCAATAGAAAATGGATGGCAAGCTGAAAAACAGGTTCATAGTTATTAGGCATCTCATCCAAAGGAGGACATCCTCAGAACTGCAGCATACAAATGTACATGCTGTAGGAATAGAACCTCAAGCCTCTACATTAAGATGCAAGCATTCTACTTGTGGTGCTACTAACATAGCTTTAAAATTTTATACCACAATAGAGATACCATTTGCTAAACAAAACAGTTGCACATTGTAAATAGACTTGGCATGAGCAGCAGTAAACTTTGCTTCCCTTAAAACTCACAGTTCCTTGAAAATGCACTTGAAAATAAATTCCACCTGCTAACTCTAACTTGGGCATTTCACTTTCTCTCTCCCTCATAAACATACCATACCCCTCAAGGCCTCAACCTTAGTGCAAGAAATCTGGACAAAGCCTAAAATGAATAGGGACAGATTATAAATATGGCTCTCATAAACTTAGAAAATTGCAAGAGTAACAGGATTTGTGTTAGTATGCATTTTTCTAAATGATATGACATCTAAAACTGAAATGTCTCATTATTTAGCAACTTCAATCCTTTTTAGGAGGAATATGGGGCGAAAATCTGGACATTCTGCAAAAACCTGGACAGCTGAGGGGTATGCTACTTCCCTCATACACACACACACACACACACACACACACACACACAAAATAATTCTGGTCAGACTTGAATTAGTTCTGGGAAGGTTGCACTGAACAGCACCGTGCTTGATCTGAAGTGGGTGAAATCCTGGTAGCCAGTGATAATAACTGATCTGCAGCTCAGCAATGTGGAGCATTAAAGCATTTTTAGCAGAGCATTGTTTCATCACTACCTATTGTGTTTGCACGTAAGCTGTAGTTATTTCAAACATTTGCCTTTTTTGATTACTACAGAGTACATTTACCCACCAGAGCTATTGTGTTTTGACTTCAGTGTGGAGCTTACCTAGTTGTTGCAGGGCTTGGCTTTTAAGTAAGGTAGCAATGCTTATTTACCATATACCATTAAAGCCACCCAACTAAGTGTGCTAACACACAGACACTGCTATAAGACACTGGTCTCCAATAAAATGTAATGAGCTTCTGAAAATACTGTAATCCTGTCCTTTTATTACAAATACTGTCATATGCATTTCAATACCCATGGCTTATACATTATCTAGTTATGTAAACATTCTCTGCATGGCAACAACGAAAAGGCTTTCAATGCTGGTAATTCTTTAACAATATGCTTACTAAAGCTTACTTGCATCTTACAATCTCCGACAAGCTTACCTGATGTTCATTAAACCATGGCTACTTAAACAGAGCAACAGGGCACTGTGACAGCATGCAGTTCCTGAATAATAAGAAGCATAAATCAACAGTATAAAAATCTGATAGAAAACCAGAACATTCTGCAAAATCAAGGACAGATGAAAAGCCACGGTCGTATTTGTGATCTACCTTGGATGGGGGAATGCTCTGCACACTTACACTGCATAACTGCTCCTTGCCTTCCTTGGACACATCCAGAGCCACTATAATGGAGAGTGGGGTGCAATAAGTATGTCATAATTTGAAATGTCTCTGGCTGACAGTGATGGCTCTAACACTCATACCTCTCAACATCAACCAAGGCAGCAACAAGCGTAAAGGACTGCCACCAGTTCCGTAGTAAGAGAAAACAGTTTATTCCAAATATTCCAAACCACAAAACACGTATTTCATTTCATTTATGAAATACGTGTTCTGTGGTTTGGAATATTTGGAATAAACTGTTTTCTCTTACTACGGAACTGGTGGCAGTCCTTTACGCTTGTTACTGCCTTGGTTGATGTTTTGAAGTTATATAGCAGTGACTGTCTTTTGGACTCATACCTCTCAACTTCAGAGCAAGAAATCTGGACAAAGCCATACATAGAACTAGAAGTGGGACACAGGCCCAAAAATAAGGCCAATTTTTAAATATTGCATTATTAACTTAGATAATAGAACAGTAGTAGATCTTGCATTAGTACGAATTTTCTGAAGGGTATAAAATCTGAAACTCAAATGTCTGCCATTATTTTCTAACTTCAATCTTTAATGACTTGCCACTAATTTGCCAGAAAACCACAAGTTTATGAAAAACGGACCAAAATGTGATGCAAAAATACCTGTCAAAAAAGGGACACCTTTTTAGTATTAACATTGTTAACTTGAGCAGCTAACAAAATAAGAGCATCTACATGCATTTCTGAAATAAAAGTAATCTATAACTCTGATCATTAGTTATATACAATTGTAAACCCTCCACATTTTCTTCCAAAATTGCCATTTTGGAGAAGGGATTATTAGGAGAGAGCAACATTTTGAGCCAAAATTGGGGACAATTGAGAGGTTTGGATATTCCTAATCTACAGTGATTTGCACGTACCTCTCAACCTCTTAATGCAGGAAATCTGGACAAGGCCAAATATACTGGGGGAACATACAAACACTACTAAAAATTGCTCTTGTATAAACTTAAGACAGTCTTGCATTAGCATGCATTTTTCTGAAGGTTATGACGTCTGAAACTATGTGTCATTTAGTGACTTCATTCCTAAATGATTTGCTAGAAAACCACAAATTTTATGAGGAACAACCCAAAAATAAGAAGCAAATATCTGTTCATTCTGCAAAGATATGGACAACTGAGAGATATAGTTCAATCAGGGCTGTCTGAGTTCGCTACCCCCCCCTCACAAAATCATGGTCGAATGGAGCCTCCCCCTGCAGCCATTCCAATGTCCCATTCCTTGGTTATTTTGCCCCATTTACCATAAACACTGTAATGTGCATACTGCTTTACTTCTGCGATGATTTAGGATTTCATTTGAACGTTTTATTTTGCATTTTACAGCACAAACCCTAATACATATCTGTTAAACAAAGCAATGCAGTCTCACAATTAAAATAGACTAACATTAAAACTTCTCTGCCCTTGAAACTCACATGCATTGAAACAGCATTGAAACCCACATTCAAAGAAAATACATTTTGCCAGTGGCAGATAAATATTAACTCTGGGCTGTCTTCAGAATCATAGGCCCCTCGAACATAACATACACATGCTCTTTGATACACCTTCCTGACTGTATTACATTATATTCCTTGTACAATGCAGTACAGTTGTTAGAGGACATTTTAAAATTATTGTTTTGAACATTTTTCCAGTAAACAATGAAACAAAATGCATACACCACTGACAAAACTGCCCAATTCAGAACATTTCCATCATAAAAAGTCTACTTAACCTTCTATAGTCCACCAGTATCAGTAAAAAATATGCACAATCTCTGAAGTAGTAAAATCCACATTAAAGAAATTTGTAACTAATAAAGAGGTTGCTGCTTTATATGTCATTGTTTAATAGGTTCATAGGTTCATAGGTTCATACTAGGCTATCTGCCCGAGGGCATTTACAAGCCTAGCCCATAGTTTTGTGGCTTACGCCACCCCTTTAGTATGGGGAACTATACCCATTATTTTGCTGTGCCTCTGTTGAGCAGTGACACTGAGGTAATCCCTGGGGTATATCTGCGATCTCCCATCCATTGGTCAAGATTTCTCTTGAACAAGGCCAGCGAGGTGCTCTGCCTCACATATACCGGGATTTTATTCCACAGCATAGGGAGTCTTTGGGTGATGAATCTATCCCTCCAGCACGTCCTATTAATAGCCGTGTCGAGGTTTAAGTCTCCGCCCTTGTGGCTCTGGCGGATCTAGATTTTTGAGGTGAAGCATATTCATCAAATCTGGGTTTGACATGGCCTTGTATGTTAGGCAAAGGTCACCTCTGAGCAAGCGGCGACTGAATAGAGCTGGAGTTCTTTCAGTCGGGCAGCATAGGACAGATGTTTGAGACCCTTTATCCTTTTGGTGAGGAACTTTTGTGGCCTCTTCAGCTGCTGCAAGTGTCGGGTCAGATACATTTCGAATGGGGCATTGTACTCAATCATTGGTCTGATGAGTGATGAGTATAGGGAGACTATGACCTCCCTTGATCTAGATGAGAATCCCTTCATGATAAGGTGGGCAATGTAGAAGGTCTTCCTAACTACTTTAGCTACATGGGTGTCGAATGACAGACTACTATCAACCTGGGTCCCCAGGTCCCTGATAACTTCTTCTGTACTCAGTGGATTGCCACCTATTTGGTAGCTAGGGGTAACCTTGTTTTTCCCGAAGGGTATGACTATGCATTTTTTGGCATTTAACTTTAGGCCATGGCTCTGGCACCAGTTATCCGTTTCTGTGAGACCCTTCTGAAGGATATCTGTGTCAGATGTGTTTTCTACTATGGCGCCCAGTTTGCAGTCATCTGCAAACTTTGTCAGCCATAACCCTCCTGTGTTTGCTTGTACTTCGGAAAAGTAGATGCCAAACAAGAGTGGGCCCAGGACTGAGCCCTATTTTCCACTACCAAGTGGCAAGAGCCTGAATTCCCTAATCTACAAATAAAGTGCCTGTTACCCTTGAAAAATAAATTGCCTTTGTTGCATGCAATAAAAAAATGATAAGCTAGTAATACCGCAATAGGGAATGGATAGCAAACTGATAACAGGTTCATAATTACTAGGTATCTTTACCAAAAGGACTGCAGCATCCACCCCCTTTACAACACAGTACAGTATCAGCAATGCATCTACCTGCTGTGGGAGTAGAACCCACAGCCTTCAGCATTAAAAGCAAGGACACTATCTGTTGTGCTATTAACAATGCAAGCCGACTAAACATAAGCAGCACTAAACTTTTGCTTCCCTGCAGCTCTCAGCTCGTAAAATCTACTTGACACTCAGCTGTATCTCTGAACTTTGCAGCACAAGAAATCTGGAAAAAGCCAAAATTTATTTGGGGGGGGGGGCAAAAGGCCAAAAACCAGGGACACATTTTAAACATTGCTTGTATAATGTTGGAAAGTTGCTAGAATAAAATGCTGCGTTACCACCATACATTTCACTGCCACGTCTTGAACCCAGAGGACCCTGTGCAAAACAGAGCAACATACCACTAATGCTCACCATAGCACAGCTGTCAACCTCTTAGCACAAAATATCTGAACAAAGCCAATAATGGGTGAATACAGCCCCCAAACATTCAGTGAATTCAGTTCTCACCATAGCTCTCAACCTCTTAGCAAAAAACACCCGGATAAAGCCAGTAATGGGGGAATATAGCCCCCAAACATATTCAGTGAATTCAGTTCTTACAGTAGCTCTCAACCTTAGCACAAAACCTGGATGAAGCCAATAAATACCTGAACAAAGCCAATACTGGGTGAATATAGCCCCCAAACATATTCAGTGAATTCAGTTCTTACCATAGCTCTCAACCTTAGCACAAAACCTGGATGAAGCCAATAATGGGGGGGGGGGAGATACAGTCCCAAAGACAGGGATACATTTCAAATATCCATCTTGTACACTTAAAAAATTGCTAGAATAAAAGATTTTGTTACCATGCACTTTCTGAAGAATATGAAGTCTGATATTGAAATGAGTGCCCATTTTTTTTTAACATTTGTTAACCAGTAAAGTCTGACTTGGAAAAATAAGCTAGGCCCAGGGAGAAACACTCCAGAGAGCCAAGAATCAAACGAGGGAACATGTAGCTGTCAGGCAACAAGGACACAAATACAGAAACTACAGATTTTATGAGGAACAGAAACAGTATGAGGGAAAAACCTGCAACATTTTTACAAATGGTGGTGGGTAGGGAATTCAGGCTCTTGCCACTTGGTAGTGGAAAATAAGCTGGGGAACATGGTTGTCCTGTCAATACATGTTTGCATTTTACAGACTTAAACTTTAGGGTTAGATGAAGTCCTGCATCTTTTCAGGAAGTAATTTTGACATCTCCATTTTGTACGATGTGGCACAGAGCTGAATGATGACACTGTGTGATGAACTGAAGACCGATTCATCCACAATAAATAGTTTCAGATGACTTTAAAAAAAAACAAGTTATTGCATCTTCCAATGCAGATTTTCCACAGTACCGCAGTGGGCATTATAATAATTCAATTTCATTTGTGCAGGCAAATTTCTAGACATAAGCTTTTTATTTTCAAGTCCAAGACATGATCTCATCATAAATCAAAAATACATTTCTTAAAAATATTTACAGTACAGTAAAACAAATTCAGTATTTAAGATACACATTAGCACATTTTGTACCACATGTGCAAAGCATTTTTCAGATAAATTTGACATCCTGCATGAATAAAGTAAGGATGTAGGAAAACAAGTGCGACCTTCAAAGCTCTTTTTGTTATAAGCCACTGAGATTTTTCAAAAAGCCATCCATCTTCCCAGTGACTGCTAAATTAATTTTAATCAATAATGCATATGCTACTCTATTACCTGTATGTTTCATAAATAATTTACTAAAACATCATTAATGCATCAATAAAGCTCACTTGGCAACATCAGAACTAAAGAGATGAACATGACGCAATAAGCTGCTCCATCCATCCTAAATCTACAAACTTTATGTAATGACTCTGCCATATCTTCTGTTCAGCATCAATACCCCCACACCCTTTGTGGGCAGCCTCATGTGATTAATTCATAATTCATACAGAATTCACTGTCCTACATCCCTGGAAGAGTAATATCACACTGTCTAAGAACAGTTCCAAAGCAGATAACACACTGGTATGGAAAATAGTTTAGGATTCGGTAAAGGGGACATTAGCATTACAGGATAATGCTTAACTGCATGAAACATTGTGCAAAGGGTTGTGCTGTGGTTGGTATATGGTATATGTTGGGTGGGAGGACATGTATGCATTGTAGATTGGGAAGGTCTATGGAGATTTCTATTCTAACCTAAACAAATGGTCATTCCTATAGTTTTGATAAACTAACATGAACAACAACCTTTACAAAGATGAAGACTTTCATTTGAAAATACCTAATTATTACTCATGTAGTTATTGATTAACTTTTGTAAACTAATTAGCTGTCCCTACCCTCTGGCCTTTTCAGAGAAGATTTGAGGGGCTGCTTTTACAGGCTCTGAAAATTGTGAAACTTCTCTATCAGCAAATACCATAGGATTTTTTGACATCTTCGAGAATGACCACCAGCTCATTCAGATGACAACTATTTATTGTGCAGTCTTCTGTACTTTCATCAGTTATAGCATCTTTAAGTGTGGTGCCCTAGCAAACAAATTCCTCGCACGCACGCACACACACACACACACACACACACACACACACACACACACACACACACACACACACACACACACACACACACACTACCTTACTAAAGCTGCCCGTTTCAGTTCCCGCTCCACTAAAGCGTCCCATCTTCCGTCCGTTTCGGTTCCCGCGTGCAAGGGTCCCATCTTCCGTCCGTTTCGGTTCCCGCTCACTTGCAAGGGTCCCATCCTCAGTAAGGTCCTCTAAACTGTCTGTTTCAGCTCCCGCGCGATGATGTCACAGCATCCTCTAAACTGTTCAGTTCCCGCTCGCAAACTTCGCGCGATGATGTCAGCACGCCTGCTACTGGACTTCTTAAAGAAGAACGCCTTAAAAAAAAAAAAAAAAACTTTTTTTTTTAAATGAAAAGATTAACTTGTCAGCGGATTCCAGGGGGGTGCAAGTGCACTCCCTTGCACCTGCCTGCGGGCGCCCTTGCTCAGGTCTCTAAATTGGCTAAAGTTTCCTAATAAGCTCAAAATTACTCAATTGCTTATCATTTACTCCATTATTAATAAACCTTCTTCCTGCCCTAGCCTTTTCTCACTTGTCTCACCTTATATCCATCCCCGTCCTCTTTGGAGCTCTGATCAATATCTGTTACAGATCATAAACCTAATAAATCTATTGGACAGAACCTATATAGTTACTCTCCTGCCATTCAGTGCAACAAGCTTCCCATGATTCTGAGAAGCATACCTCAGGACTATAAATTCAAAAAATATCTCAAAGAATATTTAAATAACACCTGGATTTGTAACTGCAGTCACCCTACCTGAATATTGTCCTCACTCCATTTCTCCTCTTCTTTATTTTTCTCTCTCCTTCCTAACCCTTCCTTTACTCCTTGTTTTCTTTTTTCTTTATTTTTCTCTCTCCTTCCTAACCCTTTCCCTCCCTTTACTCCTTGTTTTCTTTTTTCTTTATTTTTCTCTCTCCTTTCTAACCCTTTTCCCTACTTTTACTCCTTGTTTTCTTCTTTTCTTTATTTTTCTCTATCCTTCCTAACCCTTTCCCTCCCTTTACTTCTTGTTTTCTTTTTTCTTTATTTTCCTCTCTTCTTCTTAACCCTTTTCCCTCCCTTTACTCCTTGTTTTTTTTCTTTATTTTTCTCTCTCCTTCCTAACCCTTTTCCCTCCCTTTACTCCTTGTTTTCTTTTTCTTCATTTTTCTCTCTCCTTCCTAACCCTTTTCCCTCCCTTTACTCCTTGTTTTCTTTTTTCTTTATTTTCTCTCTTATTCCTAACCCTTTTCCCTCCCTTTACTCCTTGTTTTCTTTTTTCTTCATTTTTCTCTCTCCTTCCTAACCCTTTTCCCTCCCTTTACTCCTTGTTTTCTTTTTTCTTTATTTTTCTCTCTCATTCCTAACCCTTTTCCCTCCATTTACTCCTTGTTTTCTTTTTCTAACTTAAAACTGCTCCTTCAATCTAACATTCACTTTACTTTTTATTACTACTTCTCCTCTCATTTCTTGACTTTTGTTTTACTATATTTTATCTATTACTAATATCTTCAACTCTTGTTTGACTACTATTATTAACTAGTCAATATATTGTGTCTTACTTTTTATTACTCTACTTGCCTGTGCCACCTTTATGTTTATCAGTTTAACCACATTCTACATTTTACATAAGTCTTTCTTGCCTTTATTTTTAAGTATTTTTTTTTGTTAATCTTATTGTATTACATAGTTATTGTAACATGCATTTTTTAAATATAATTGTACCGTGGAGCTTTTCTTCCTGGGCCTCTGCTGAAAAAGGGCTTTGTCCCAGTCAGATTATCCCGGTTAACAAATGTCAGATAAGTAAATAAATAAATAAATCAGCTAATAGGTTGGCTATTACCTCCGGATGAGTATGGGTGGTGCCATCCACAACCAGTTCAGTGCATAGCTGGGTGTTACCTTTTAGATTTCGGACATAGTTAAAGAATGCGTTGTGATTATCTTTAGCTAGGGAGTCTATTTTTGCTTCATAATTAGCTTTGGGTGACTTGACAAGCTCTCTAATTTGTTTGTTTAAGCTAGAGAGGGATTGTTTCCTTTGCTCATAGGTTCATAGGAGGTTACTAGGCTAATGGCTCTAGGACCTTGACGAGCCTAGCTGTGTAAAAACCCGAGTATTCTTATTGACCATAGTTAGATGGTCATTGTTAGCAGAGTGATTCTGTGATCAGCACTGACTGCCTCTGTCCATGAGGGACATAGTTGCCACCCCCAGGATGAATTTACAGTCACCCATCCAGTTGTCATGGTTGCACTTGAATAGGGTCATTGAGGAGCTCTGCTTCACATGGGGTGGAAGTTTATTTCAGAAGAGCGTCAATCTCTGGGAGATATATCTGTCTCTCCAGCATGTTCTGTTAATATCACAGGCTAGGTTGAGATCCCTGGTGTGAGTTTTTCTTGTTGCACTTGATTTGCAGATGTGCAGCATTTCCATTAGGGCAGGGTCTGAGACTGCTGTATAGGCCAGGCATAGGTCACCTCTCAGCAGCCTGTATAATACAGAGTACAGTGACAGGGCTCTCAGTCTTTTCATGTATGTCATGTTTTAGAGGCCCTGGATTCTCTTGGCAAGAAACCTCTGTGATCTCTCCAGTTGCTGTAGGTGTCTGGTGAGGGAGGAAGGGAGCATTGTACTCAATTAGTGCTCTGATAAGGGTCAAGTACAGTGAAGCTATAACCTCTCTGGTCTTGGATGCGATTCCCTTATTTATGAGATGCGCAATGTAGAATGCATTTCTTACCACTACAGACACACTTTGATAAAAGTTTAGATTGCTATCAACCTGTGTTCCCAAGTTTCACACCACTGAGTTTGAGCTTAGAGGGGTGCTATCTATATCATAATTAGCAGGGGTTATTTCTTTTCCAAAGGGGATAATGAGGCATTTTCTTGCATTAAGTTTTAGTCCGTGAGTTTGGCACTAATCATTTGTCTGCGTCAGTCATTTCTGTAATATGGTATAACATAGTTGGGGGAATCTGACTGCACTCAATGTATAGTCATCTGCAAACTTGATAAGCCAAAGACCATCTACCTTCACCTGGAGTTCAGAGAAATAGATTCCAAACAGTAGGGGGCCCAGCACAGCTCCTTGCAGTACCCCATTGGTAACTGGTCTACTGGTGGAGGTGGACTCTCCAAATTTGACAGCATGCATTCTGTCAGTGAACCAGTTGGCTACCCATCAGTAATGTATGGATTAATCCCCAACTGGGAAAGTTTCTCTATGGTACCTGAATGGGGGACTGTGTCAAAGGCCTTGGCTAAATCAGGATTGGTGGTATTTACTGTTTTGCCCTCATCCAGGGCTTTGGTGACATTATCGAAGAAGTCCACCAGGTTTAATAAGGAAGATCTACCCTTGACGAAACCAAATTGGGTTGGGTCAAGAGTTTGAAGGTCACCTATGTCCTTGTGGATAAGGTCCATGTTTATTCTTTCCATGGCCTTGCTGATAAGCTGGTTAAACTTATAGGTTGATAGTTCTCAGGGTCAGCTGATGGACCCCCTTTGTGCAAGGGATTACTTTTGCTATTCTCAACTCTGCCAGGACAAAGGCAGTTCTCAGGCTATGGTTAAAGAGAGTGCCAAGAGGTTCTGCTAGATCTTGTTTTAGATTGTTTAGTAAACAGCCTGGAATGTTATCTGGTCCCACATAGGCCATGTTTTTGGCCTTGCAGAGTGCTTGTATGACCTGTTCTTTGGAGATACTCGGCAGAGAACTGGTGTCAGGAATGCTTTCAGGTATGTCAGGTGGGGACCGGGGTGTGAAGTTATTGCCAGATCTGTCTGCCAGGAAGTTGGCAATTTCCTCACCTTCAGTGTGAGTGGTATCGTCAACTATAAGTTTGGCACACAGCTGGGCATTCCCTCTTAGGTTTCAGATGTAGCGAAAGAATACCTTAGAACTGTCTTTAGCTAGGGATGCTAACTAAGACTCATAGCTAGTCTTAGAGGACTTAACAAGATATCTGATTTGCTTATTGAAGCTGTGGAAGGTATTCTTCCTCTGCTGAGTTAGTTCCCTCCTGTTCTTAGATATCATTTTCTTTCTTTTGTTGTATAACTTATTTTATACTTACAGTCCACCAAGGTGGCTTGTTTTTTTGGGAAGACCTGGTTTTGTTCCTGTTAGGTATAGCCAAGTCAATGCATTTGTTTAAGTGTTTATGTAGGGCAATTGTGTATTGCTCTGCATAGGAGACATTGATGTATATGTCGGCAGGGTCTTTGAAACATTTTGCATCATCGCTTAGTAGGCAACAGTTTGCTTTGGAGAAAATTTTCAGTTTTTTTACTCTTGTGGAGGTGTCAGGTTTGATCTTTACTTCAAACAAGACAGATTTATGGTCTGACCTTACCAGGGAGGGCAGCACACAGAGGGTAGTACAGTGATCCCCCATGTTGGTGAGCACTAGATCCAGGATATTTGACCATGTTGTGGGGGTGCAGACCAACAGTTCCAGGGTATTTGAATTAACAAAGCAATTGTGTTTGTGTTCATGTAAGTCACCCAGTCAATGGAAGGATAGCTGAAATCTCCCATGACCAAGGTGTTTGGCTGTATGCTGAGCAGCTCTGGCAAATCCACGTAGGCGGTATACTTCTCCAGTTTCATGGTGGAGCACCTGTAGCTAGCGATGATGTGGAAGGATATTTTTCCTATAGCTAATTGGAACTGAAGTAGCTCAAGAGAGACATAGTGTTTCACCAGTCTCAAGGTGCATTTGGATTTAATGAAGATAGATACACCTCCGGCTTTGGTTCTGAACATGTGAAAGGCATTGTTGCCTTGTACAGCTGGGGTGCTCTCAGCGGCCTTGAACCAAATCTCTGTGACTGCACAAACATCAGCATCTTCCAAAATGAGGAGTGCTTCCAGGGAGTGCAGTTTACCGTTTAAGTTCCTTGCATTAAGCAGCACGACCTTGAGTTTGTCTTTAGTGGATTTATTTATGTCAGGGGCTTTGCTGTTTGGACATTGCCTAAAAAGGCACTATGGAGGAGGTAAACATCTTTGCCAGAATCCAAAAGAATTGAGGAGACAAGTGAATGTCATCTCTGGCAAAGCAGCATGGACTGTTGATCATGTCTTCCCAGGCAGACAGATACTGGATCTCCCTCGAGTGACACCAGAAGCTAAGTCAATTATTAAAATCAATCATTTTTTGTCTATAATGTGACATCATCCTCGGTGAAGGAAGAATGCAGCTTTGGGCTAGAGACATACCTGCCTGGGACGCATAATCTGAGAGTTCGGTCATGTCTCTCTTCATAAAGTCCAGAAAGGTAAATCTCAAGTCATTTACACCAACGTGTACTATGACAGAGTCATAACGGTAACTGTTGCTGTGTGACTTTTGATGGATCCTGGCACCTGACAGGCAGCTAACCGTGACTTTCTCCTTGTTCAGCCTGGTGAGGGGGACATCTGTGTGTTTCACTATTGAGTCACTTATAACCAGAACATTAGGTTTTGAAGTGTTTTGCCTTAGGGGCTTAATTGTTGAGACTCTGATATGTGTGTGTTATATGTGGTGGTGGATTCTGTTCATGTACCAGTATGTCTATGTTCTTTGCACTTGGGAGGTCTCTGGTCTTTTGGTAGGCTCTTATTGAACACCTCCTCATATGTGGGTTTATGTGTCTTGACCTTTTCTTGTATGAGAGAGGAGGTGTGTATGTTGGCAACCTGTTGTATGTCTTGTTTGTTGTTATGTGAGAGGACTGATTCTAATTTCATGGTATAGTTACATCTCTCACACACTGTATTTGTCAGTATACATGAGGCAATTGCTACATTGCCTTAGGATGCCCATGTAAATCAGGTTGGCTGGAGAAATGGTGGCAAAATGTCTATCCTTTATGGCAGATATATACTGTAATGACTAGTGGGGATGAGCTAGATGGACCAGGGTTTGCTTGTGAGACTAACAAGGGTGGCTATTCTGTGGCAGGCTAAGGGTGAAAGCATGCATCAATCCCTCTGAATGCACATCTGAGTTGCTCGCAGTATATCAATGCACAACTGTGTTGCACACAGAGAGGCGGTGGAGCTAAGGAAGGTTTTCTAACAGACATCAAGGGAAACTTGTTGTTTCTAAGCATTTGCATCTATACATGGCAGCTTTAAACCCACTGCGCAGTGCACAGCTACACTGAAATGCTGTGCTTAAATACAAGCAAATTTAAAAAGTTTTAACACAAACTAACCAATGGGAGAGCCTAAAACTAAGCCTATTCCAGCAATCCCCAACTCAAATTGGTCCTGTGCTACACACTTCTGCCGCAAGGGTGCAGGAGGGCCTTCTTAATGTAGGATGGCTGGTTTTAGTGCTCAGGTAATGCCAAACAGCTTAGATTCAACAAATCTGAATCTAGAAAACCACCGGAGAAGGATCCAAGAAGTCCGGTGACAAGCACACTGCAGACCACCACTCAGTACTGCTAGTATAAATACTGTTCCGATTGAACAAACCCTCAAACACAGTTAGACTTTAAATTGGGTATAAAAGCTCTGCAAACAGTTCAAAAACAAAGGCTTTATTCCAACGAACAACAAGAAAGAACTGATTTAGTCACAAGCGCTTTCGCCTGGTCATACCAGGCTTTTTCAAGTGTAACTAAGTTAAAAAAACGACAAGCTTTTATACTAAAAGCACATTGCCCTAATTGTAATTAAATTATTACATCACACCAATTGTGAAAAATACCTAATTGATTGTGAGTCAAGGATTTTATCCCTGCAAAATTTTTTTTTGTACAAAGAATGCCTAGTTAAACAACACATATAATTGCTATTAGATTCCCTTTAAAAACTATTAAATAAAGATTTTTTGAAAAAAATGTATCTTTAAAATTTTTCATTAAAAAAATGTTATTACTCCTTCAAATGTAACTAAAAAGTGCTCACGTTGATTAACTTTTGTTAAATGAAATGACTGTGAATGAGCTTGACCTGCTATTGCATTCCAATGTGTTATGAACTGATAATATGTCAGATGGGCTTGGGTCAGTTCAGTGGTGTGCTTCCAAATGCACCCCTTTGTGCCAAAAACTACTCACTCTTCACATTTGTTTGTAATAAATACATTAAAAACAGTAAAAACTATTTGTAAGAACTATTTAACCAATAACATGCTTAACAAAATAAATGTAAAAATGAAATGAAAAGAAGAAATAAAAATGACCAAACAGTAAAAAACTACTTTGAATAAGAAACTTGAGACCGAGTTGTAGGGCATTATAATGTACTCCTTTTCTTTTTCAATACTGGTGCCAAACTTGTAGCCTCATTTAAACCAGGATGTTTGGTTGCATTTAACTGCAACTGCCATGTGAGTTCCCTAATAGCTAAGAGGGTTTCCCAGTCCCCCCCCCCCTTTGATCTTGTTATATTTTGTCAATCACAAAGAACCTTATGCTCATTTGTGGACAAGCTAAGGAGTGTCTGTGAAAGGCATTTGTGTCCTTGCCTTTGGTAATATCATATTGGTGTTCGTATATTCTACGCCTGAAAACCCTGTCAGTTTTTCCGACATAAAATGCCGGACAGGGCTGGCATAGACCAATGTAAACCACCCCTGTAGTGTTGCATGTGAAATGTCCCTTTGCATATAAAGTAGTATGCCTTGCACTGATGTGCACCTTGGTCCCTTTTAAAATGTATTGACATTGATTACATTTTCCACAGGGAAATGTTCCATTCTGTACAGTGGTCGTGTTGTTCCTTAGTTTTAATTCAGTTGTTAAATTTCTTTCAAATAGTCCTTTGAGGTTAATGTTTGCTTTTTTGACAAATCCTACCTTTGTGGGAACAAGCCCTGAAATTTCCTCCTGCATGGTTACCATTGGCCATAAATTCCTTATGGTTCCTTCTATCATTAAAGAATCTTCAGAAAAAGTGTACACAAAATTTTTTGTAAAATTGATGACACCAGCTGATTTCCTTTTGCTAATCTCAGTCCTAGTGCTTAATAGCGGGGGATACTCTTGCTCTCTTTTTGATGTTATTTCATCTTTAATAGATTGAAATAATTGTTCTGGGTACCCTCTACTTAAGAATAACTTTTTTAGAAAATCCACTTCCTGCAAAAACATCAAGTTAGTACTACATATTCTTGATGCCCTTATGAGCTGGCCCTTGATTATGCCCATTTTTTGTTTCAAAGGATGCCCGCTTTCGAAATGCAGAAAACTATTTGAATAAGTGTGTTTACGGAAAATACTGGATATTAATCCAGCTCCCTTAGGATTCTTGCATAATTTAATGTCCAAATAATGTAACTCAGTGTTACTGGCCTCAAATGTAAATGAAAGAAAATCAGTAGAGTTATTTAGATACTGCATGAATTCATTTAGCTGGTCCTCAGAACCTCCCCAAAAAATACAAATGTCGTCAAGAAACCTCCTGTAGTGCTTAATATGTTTGTTCCAGTTGGTTGAGTGTATGTAATCCAACTCCCATGTGTGCAGTACTATATTTGCATAGGCTGTAGCACACGGTGCACCCATTGCTACCCCACTCTTTTGTTTAAAAAATTCCCCGTTGCAAAACAGAAAATTATTCTTTAGTACTGTGTCCATAAATTCAATGATCAAGTTGATGATGCTACTACTTAGTTTGGTTTCAGTAGCAATCATCTGCGAGAACCATTCCATGCCTTGTTGGTGAGGGATGCTTGGGAAGAGTTCAGCTATGTCCACCGTTACCATCAAATAATCAGAATTATCTAAGTCGGGGGGTATATTGCTTAAAAATTCCCATGAATCCCTACAAACAAATGGTAAAGAAGATGTATATTCCTTTAACTGCTGATCTATGAATATACTTAATGGTTCTGTTACACTGCCTGCCCCTGCAACTATGGGCCTGAATTTGAGTGGGTCTAGACCCTTGTGCACCTTGGGAATTCCAAATAGGGTGGGGGTTCTAGGTTTAGGTACTAGTAAATAATTGTATAATGTCTCATCTATGCAGCCCTGCATCAAATGATCATATAAACCATATTTTATGTTGGCAATCGAAATATTCAATTCATTCTGAGATGCTAGCTCATAAATTTCGTCATTTTGTACCAAATTTTGTAAATAGTTCTCATAATCGTGCTGAAACATGAGTACAATTCCCCCTCCCTTATCTGGTTTCATGACTCTTATGCACTTTTTCCTGATGTCCTGCATGATATCCTCAAATGCACGTGGAAAATTGGTGGAAGCTGTCCCCTTATTGCCCTTAATGTTTTCTCTCCAAATCCTTTCCACCATTTCTTCGAATATTTTTAACGAAGGATGTGTGGGTGGGTTGAAAGTACTACCTCTCGTCAAAGAGCTACCTGTGTACAACTGGTTTTTAAAAAATAGATTTAAATTGATATTTCTGATAAAACTTTTAAGATACATATTTTTTTCCAAAAATCTTTATTTAATAGTTTTTAAAGGGCATCCAATAGCAATTATATGTGTTGTTTAACCAGGCATTTTTTGTACAAAAAAAAAATTTTGCAGGGATAAAATCCTTGACTCACAATCAATTAGGTATTTTTCAAAATTGGTGTGATGTAATAATTTAATTACAATTAGGGCAATGTGCTTTTAGTATAAAAGCTTGTCGTTTTTTAACTTAGTTACACTTGAAAAAGCCTGGTATGACCAGTCGAAAGCGCTTGTGACTAAATCAGTTCTTTCTTGTTGTTCGTTGGAATAAAGCCTTTGTTTTTGAACTGTTTGCAGAGCTTTTATACGCAGTTTAAAGTCTAACTGTGTTTGAGGGTTTGTTCAATCGGAACAGTATTTATACTAGCAGTATTGAGTGGTGGTCTGCAGTGTGCTTGTCACCGGACTTCTTGGATCCTTCTCCGGTGGTTTTCTACGTAACGGTGGTTCTTTTTGTATTATTTGTACCAAGGAATGGCAGAGGACCAATCGGAGCCCGGGTTTGAGGGCACACCTCTCCTGCTGAGGCAGGAGCCGGATGATGCGCCAGTCACCAGGCGCGAGTTTAACCAGGTACTTTCACTTCTAACACAGTTAAACCAGACTCTTGTAAATATGAATGGAGGTAGCGACTCCATTCCATGTAACCAGCAGCATGCAATGGATGTTCCCCATCGACAAGAACGGCAGAAGGAGCCGAACGGCGTATCTGCGGTCAAGAAAAAGGGAGCAACAAGCAACTTAATGGGGTCGCCAACCAGAGACTGTCTTTTGAACGAGCAAGATCGGAACAGAGAGAATGGTGGATTTAATTTCAAAGCTTGGGCCGAACAGGAGCCGCAATTAAAAACAGGTACTGCAAACATTAACTTTGAGCAGTTGGACAGTAAACTAGAGGTGTTCAGGACTAAATTATATGCTTATAGAAATACCCAAATGGAAATTAACTATTTAAAAGAATGCATCAGGGTGGAGAGAATTCCTAAAGGTTTACGTTGTTACCGCTTTCCGAATAATGCGCACAAAGGCTCTGAACTTCATCAAAGACTTGTAGAACTGTTTAACAGGACGGGTTTGGAGATGTTAAATATGATGATTGATGACTATAAATGTAAATCAAATTGTATTCTGAACGAGCTTACTAAACTGGATGATTTAATAACTGAGAATGAAAATTTTATAGGCTGTAAGAAAAAATATGATGACACTTTTATTGAAGTTGACATGCATTGCAGTAAGGTACTTGATAGAAAGGCCAAAAAGTTGGATAGGGATTTTTATGAATACAAACAAGGCTTGGCATATCCCACACCATTCAAAGGGAGAGGTGGTGATTTAGAACATCATGAAAGGAATGATGCCAATAATTTTAATAGTAATTTTAACAGTAATTCCAATAACAATGCTAATGTATTCAACAGCTGTAACCAGGATGAACAAACGACCATGCACGAACCCCCGAGGAGAAGTGAGCGTTTAGCCAGAAGGGAAGGGTTTAACCAGCAGCAGGGTTTTCAGGTTCCCCAAGGGAGACCAGGGGGAACAACGAGTTACCATCAGCAGCGAGCATGGGGGAGGGGACGAAAATGAGTAATGTAATTAACACTACTTTGATTGTTCCCAGTTCCATAATAGAGGAGGAAATACATGGTTGTAAAATCTTTAACAAGGACAATTTTTACATTTATAATTACACCGATTTACTTATTTCTGATAAGCACTTTGATTTGTTCACAAAAGGTTTGCACTTTGTTCCTAGTAAGCGCAGTTACCTTCCCAACCTCCTGATAGAGCTTAAAAGTTTTATCAGAAATATCAATTTAAATCTATTTTTTAAAAACCAGTTGTACACAGGTAGCTCTTTGACGAGAGGTAGTACTTTCAACCCACCCACACATCCTTCGTTAAAAATATTCGAAGAAATGGTGGAAAGGATTTGGAGAGAAAACATTAAGGGCAATAAGGGGACAGCTTCCACCAATTTTCCACGTGCATTTGAGGATATCATGCAGGACATCAGGAAAAAGTGCATAAGAGTCATGAAACCAGATAAGGGAGGGGGAATTGTACTCATGTTTCAGCACGATTATGAGAACTATTTACAAAATTTGGTACAAAATGACGAAATTTATGAGCTAGCATCTCAGAATGAATTGAATATTTCGATTGCCAACATAAAATATGGTTTATATGATCATTTGATGCAGGGCTGCATAGATGAGAAATTATACAATTATTTACTAGTACCTAAACCTAGAACCCCCACCCTATTTGGAATTCCCAAGGTGCACAAGGGTCTAGACCCACTCAAATTCAGGCCCATAGTTGCAGGGGAAGGCAGTGTAACAGAACCATTAAGTATATTCATAGATCAGCAGTTAAAGGAATATACATCTTCTTTACCATTTGTTTGTAGGGATTCATGGGAATTTTTAAGCAATATACCCCCCGACTTAGATAATTCTGATTATTTGATGGTAACGGTGGACATAGTTGAACTCTTCCCAAGCATCCCTCACCAACAAGGCATGGAATGGTTCTCGCAGATGATTGCTACTGAAACCAAACTAAGTAGTAGCATCATCAACTTGATCATTGAATTTATGGACACAGTACTAAAGAATAATTTTCTGTTTTGCAACGGGGAATTTTTTAAACAAAAGAGTGGGGTAGCAATGGGTGCACCGTGTGCTACAGCCTATGCAAATATAGTACTGCACAAATGGGAGTTGGATTACATACACTCAACCAACTGGAACAAACATATTAAGCACTACAGGAGGTTTCTTGACGACATTTGTATTTTTTGGGGAGGTTCTGAGGACCAGCTAAATGAATTCATGCAGTATCTAAATAACTCTACTGATTTTCTTTCATTTACATTTGAGGCCAGTAACACTGAGTTACATTATTTGGACATTAAATTATGCAAGAATCCTAAGGGAGCTGGATTAATATCCAGTATTTTCCGTAAACACACTTATTCGAATAGTTTTCTGCATTTCGAAAGCGGGCATCCTTTGAAACAAAAAATGGGCATAATCAAGGGCCAGCTCATAAGGGCATCAAGAATATGTAGTACTAACTTGATGTTTTTGCAGGAAGTGGATTTTCTAAAAAAGTTATTCTTAAGTAGAGGGTACCCAGAACAATTATTTCAATCTATTAAAGATGAAATAACATCAAAAAGAGAGCAAGGGTATCCCCCGCTATTAAGCACTAGGACTGAGATTAGCAAAAGGAAATCAGCTGGTGTCATCAATTTTACAAAAAATTTTGTGTACACTTTTTCTGAAGATTCTTTAATGATAGAAGGAACCATAAGGAATTTATGGCCAATGGTAACCATGCAGGAGGAAATTTCAGGGCTTGTTCCCACAAAGGTAGGATTTGTCAAAAAAGCAAACATTAACCTCAAAGGACTATTTGAAAGAAATTTAACAACTGAATTAAAACTAAGGAACAACACGACCACTGTACAGAATGGAACATTTCCCTGTGGAAAATGTAATCAATGTCAATACATTTTAAAAGGGACCAAGGTGCACATCAGTGCAAGGCATACTACTTTATATGCAAAGGGACATTTCACATGCAACACTACAGGGGTGGTTTACATTGGTCTATGCCAGGCCTGTCCGGCATTTTATGTCGGAAAAACTGACAGGGTTTTCAGGCGTAGAATATACGAACACCAATATGATATTACCAAAGGCAATGACACAAATGCCTTTCACAGACACTCCTTAGCTTGTCCACAAATGAGCATAAGGTTCTTTGTGATTGACAAAATACAACAAGATCAAAGGGGGGGGGACTGGGAAACCCTCTTAGCTATTAGGGAACTCACATGGCAGTTGCAGTTAAATGCAACCAAACATCCTGGTTTAAATGAGGCTACAAGTTTGGCACCAGTATTGAAAAAGAAAAGGAGTACATTATAATGCCCTACAACTCGGTCTCAAGTTTCTTATTCAAAGTAGTTTTTTACTGTTTGGTCATTTTTATTTCTTCTTTTCATTTCATTTTTACATTTATTTTGTTAAGCATGTTATTGGTTAAATAGTTCTTACAAATAGTTTTTACTGTTTTTAATGTATTTATTACAAACAAATGTGAAGAGTGAGTAGTTTTTGGCACAAAGGGGTGCATTTGGAAGCACACCACTGAACTGACCCAAGCCCATCTGACATATTATCAGTTCATAACACATTGGAATGCAATAGCAGGTCAAGCTCATTCACAGTCATTTCATTTAACAAAAGTTAATCAACGTGAGCACTTTTTAATTATATTTGAAGGAGCAATAACATTTTTAATGGAAAATTTTAAAGATACATATTTTTTTCCAAAAATCTTTATTTAATAGTTTTTAAAGGGCATCCAATAGCAATTATATGTGTTGTTTAACCAGGCATTTTTTGTACAAAAAAAAAATTTTGCAGGGATAAAATCCTTGACTCACAATCAATTAGGTATTTTTCACAATTGGTGTGATGTAATAATTTAATTACAATTAGGGCAATGTGCTTTTAGTATAAAAGCTTGTCGTTTTTTTAACTTAGTTACACTTGAAAAAGCCTGGTATGACCAGGCGAAAGCGCTTGTGACTAAATCAGTTCTTTCTTGTTGTTCGTTGGAATAAAGCCTTTGTTTTTGAACTGTTTGCAGAGCTTTTATACGCAGTTTAAAGTCTAACTGTGTTTGAGGGTTTGTTCAATCGGAACAGTATTTATACTAGCAGTATTGAGTGGTGGTCTGCAGTGTGCTTGTCACCGGACTTCTTGGATCCTTCTCCGGTGGTTTTCTACGTAACGGTGGTTCTTTTTGTAAAATCTGAATCTAGCCTATGCTGTGAAATACAAAAGTACTAGAATTTCAAAGTGCAGAAAAAACAGTCACAGCAAGTAACAACAGCAAAAATGAAACAGTAATTAAGCAAAATACAGTTCAAAAAGTGAAATGCAAGCTTAAAATATTCTTATTTTTAGTTGATCACAGTGGATGCCTTGGATTTAATTCAGATTCACTCCAGGTTTCTGGCTAAGTGGCCAAACTCAGAGCAGCTCAGCCAAACTGTGCGCAAAATGGCTCAACTCAGTGCTTAAATACAAGCAAAGGTGAACAGTTTTAAAACAAACTAACCAATGGGAGAGTCCAAAACTGACTCTTATTCCATCAGTCTCCAACTCAGATGGGTTCTGGGCTACACACTTCTGCCACATAGGTGCAGGAGGGCCTTCTTAATGTAGGATGGTTGGTTTTAGTGCTCACTTAATACCAAATAGCCTAGATTCAACAAATCTGAATCTAGCCTATGTTGTGAAATACAAAAGTACTAGAATTTCAAAGAGCAGGAAAAAATGCAGTTACAGCAGTTACAGTTACAGTTCCCTCTTGTTCTTGGACATTAGTTTATTTCTCTTGTTGTATAGCCTGTTTATACCACCAGAGTGGCTTGTTTTTTCGGCAAGACCTGGTTTTAATCCAGTCAGGTACAGCTAATGCTGTACAACTGCCTAAATGGTTATACAGGGCATTGGTGTACACCTATGCATAGGTGTCTGTGTTATCTGTGTTCGAGCGGGCTTTGAAACTTCTTATACCATCATTAAGTAGGAGGCAGTTTGCTTTGAAAATTTCTTAAGTGTTTTTGAGCTTGATGGGGTATCTGGTGTTTTAATTATATTAAATAAGACTGATTTATGCTCCGATCTTACCACGGAGGACTTCACACGGGGGGGGGGGGGTGCAGTGCTCTCCCATGTTAGTGAGTACTGTGTCCAGGACATTTAAGCCTCTTGTGGATGTGCTGACTAGCTGTGCCAGAGCATTTGCAGTGACAAAGTTTAAGAACTTCTGAGCCAGCATGTTTATGGTTGTGTATGTTTCCCAGTCAATGGTAGGATAATTAAGATCACCCATAAGTAAGGTGTTGGGCTATATGGCAAGTGACTCCAGTAAGTGCAGGTATGTGGTATGCCTTTCCTGTTTCAAGGTGAGGGACGTATATTTAGCTGTGATGTAGTAGAGGGCTTTGCCTATAGTTAGTTGGACACAGAGAAGCTCAAGAGACTCATACCGTTTGACCAGTTTTGAGGTGTACTTATCCTTAATGAAGATGGATACACCTCCTCCTTTGGTTCTTTCATGCTCAGTTTGTGGTCTGAACATATGGAAGACATTGTAGCCCTACATGGCCGGGGTGCTTTCCACATCTTTGAATCATGTCTCAGTGACTGCACAGACGTCAGCATCTTCCAAAGTGAGGAGTGTTTCCTGGAAGTGCAGTTTCTTATTTAGTTTCCTAGCATTAAGTAGCAGTACCTTGAGTTTATCTAGAGAGGATTTTCTTATTAAACAAAGGAAATAGCCCAAATACAATAAACAAAATGATGGCAGGAGGAACCAAACAGAAAAATGATGGAATCCAAAACAAATGGCGTACAAAACTTTTAATGACCGCTTTTCATCATTATCCATTAATAAGCACAGCTTTCTTTTTTAAATAACATGATTGTTATTTTATTATTTTATTATTTTTTTATATAACAATGTTTTTTTATATAACAATTTTTTAATTAGCAATTTACTTGTTATCACTTTGTTAATTGGTTTTTAACATGTATTTAAGAACATTGTTTTTTTGAATGAATGTATTCTGAGGAGGATTTTCTTATGTTGGGAGGTTGGTTATTTTGACACTGCCTAAAAAAGGCACAATAGGGGTGGCTAACACTTTTGCCAGTACCCAAAAGCCTAGAGGAAACAGGTACAGACCATCTGTGGCAAAGCAAAGTGGCCTGTTGACCATGCCTTCCCAGGCTGACAGATTTTGGATCCCCTTGGACTGACACCAGAAGCTAAGCCAATTGTTAAAGTCAATCATTTTTTGTTTGTATTGTGGCGTTATTCTTGGAGAAGGTAGAATGCTGCTTAAAGCTAGTCTTATACCTACCTGTGATACATAATCTGAAAACTCAGTCATGTCTCTCTTCATATAGTTCAATGAGTTACTTCTCAACTCACTCACTCCCACATGGACTATGACGGAGTCATATTGTTTCTTGTGGTTGAGCGACTTGAGTGCTTGAGTGACTTGACAAATCCTGGCACCTGATAGGCAGCTAACCGTAACCCACACCTTATCCAGCCTGGTGAGAGAAACATCTGTATGTTTCACAATGGAGTCACCTATGGCCAGTACATTAGGTTTTGTGGTGTTACACCTTATGGGCTTATTTGTTAAGACACTGGTGTGTGTGTTATTATGTGTTTTGGTTGTTTTTTACATTGTTATGTGTGTAATAGGTTTATTTTGTATTCAGATTGACACCACATTTTATTTACATTTACTTGCTTTCCAAACAAGGATGTAAGTCTTTTAAAAAATGACTACATATGATGGAACACTAGGATGTTTATTACTATTATTACTACAAAACTAAACCATAGATGTCCTTTACCAGACAGCAGGAAGATACCTACATGGGATGCAATCCCCTAGAAAATTGCTTGCTCAGAAATTAAGACAGCAGTTCTAAATTCAAAATCATGTTGCCCCATCAAAGCTGTTAACATGAATGGCAACGGATGAAAACAAAACAGTTGAATAAACAAACTATAAGAGAATACTGGGGATTGGGGTAAGTTTTTTTATGTTGTAGAGGGCAAGCCCTCATACCATCCCAAAATGTATATATATATATATGCCCACTCAGATGTTGCACAATAGTGGAGAAAAGAGAAAAGTCCACTGTAGGTAAGATGTCAAAATGTGGCTCTTGCAGTCAGTGCCAATACATTTACAAGGCTACATGTTGTATTAGTAACAAAAACCTCCAGCCTTTTTGTTGTAATAGCAAATATAATTGTGCCACAATAAGGACAGTATATGTTTCCTTGGGCACTTCTTGCCAGGATTTATACATTGGCAAAACAGCATGCCCCTTTAGGCAACATATCTACCAACATATTTATAGTATTGGAAAAAAGGATGCAAATAGTGCTTCATACAAGCATTCAACTAAGTGTAAGTCTTTATTTTTTTTTTTTTTATTTTAGAGAAGATATCTCTGCACCTTGAAGGGGAAACTGAAAAACTCTTTTTTTAAATAGGATCATAGAAATTTATTAGGCTATTGGCCCTGAGGCCTTTACAAGCCTAGCAAAGAATTTAGCCCATGTTCCGACAAGTCAGCACCTGATACCTCTGTCCAGCAGGGACACAGGTGGAATCCCAGGGGTGTATTTTCTGTTCCCCTTCCAGTTATCCAGGTTGCACTAAAAAAGGATTAATGAGGTACTCTGCTTGACGTGGAAAGGAGTCTAGTCAACAGAAGGGGGAGTCTCTGGGATACAAATCTGTCCTGCCAACAAGACCTATTGATGTCACACACCAGGTTGAGGTCGCACGTGTGGGTTACTAGAGTGAAGCTTGACTTGTAGATATGCAGCAGTCCCATCAATGCAGGATCTGAGATTGCTTTTCATGCCAGACAGAGGTCACCTCTGAGGAGTCTGTATGAGACTGAGTAGAGGGACAGGGCTTTTTAGCCCATCTGTGTAGGGTAGATGTTTGAGGCCCTGGATTCTCCTGGTGAGGAAACTCTGTGGGTTCACCAGCATGTGCTTTGTGAGGTACATGCTAAAACGGGCATTGTACTCAATAATGGGTCTTATAAGGGATGAATACAGGGATGTTATGATCTCCTTGTCCCTGGATGAGATACCCATACTAATGAGGTGGGTTATGTAAAAAGCTTTCCAACAATGGAGGTAATATGGTGATCAAAAGTCAGTTTGCTATCAACCTGGGTCCCCAAGTCTCTCACAACTGATTGTTATATTAATGTGATAATTTGTGGTGACGTCACTCTCCCCAAAGGGGATGATGATGCATTTTTGGCATTCAGTTGAGGCCATGTTTCTGGCACCAGTCATTTGTTTGGGTGAGACCCCCTTGGAGGATGTTCATATCAACAGGGGAATTGATGACAGCACCCAGCTTGCAGTCATCTGCAGACTTGGTCAGCCATAGCCCACTGGTTTTGGCATGCACCTCAGAAGAGTATATCCCAAACAAGAGGCCCTAAGACTGATCCCTGGGGTGCACTGTTTGTTACGGGTTTACTGTTTGAGGTGGCTTCCCCTATTTTGACTAGGTGTGTTCTTTCAGTGAGCCAGTTTGCTATCCATCTGGTAACATATTGATTGATGCCTATTTGACAGAGTTTATCTATTATACCCGAGTGGGGAATAGTATTGAAGGCTTTGGCCAGGTCAAGGTAGGCAGCGTGCACTGTCTTCCCCTCCTCCATGGCTTTGTTGACTTTCTCAAAAAAGTCGACCAAATTTAACAGGCATGACCTCCCCTTGATGAAACCAAAGTGTGTGGGATAGAGTGTTTGGAAGTTGCCAATGTCCTTGTTAATGAGGTCCATGATAATCCGCTCCATGGCCTTGCAGATCAGGCTAGTTAGGTTGATGGGTCTATAATTTCCTGGCTCAGTGGACACTCCACCTTTGTGCAAAGGGATGACAGTGGCTCTCCTCCACTAGTCTGGCATGAAGCTGATACTCAGGCTTTGGTTGAATAAGGTACCTGAGTTCATGTAGGATGCAGCCTGGGATGTTATCGGGTCCCATGGAGGCTGTATTTTTTGCCTTTGAGAGACAGTGATGACTTGCTTCCTAGTGATAAGGGGAGGGGGAGCAGGTGCTGGAGATGGCCTGATTTACTGATGGGGGGGACAGAGGGGTGACGTTTTCACTGAACCTGTCTGCTAGCAGGTTGGGTATATCTCCGGCATTTGTGTATGTGGTGTCCTTGACCACCAGTTCTAAGCAGATCTGAGTACTTCCTTTGAGATTGCGGACATATGTGAGCACGGCCTTATGATTGTCTTTAGTAGATGTGGCCAATTTGGACTCAAAGTTTGCTTTGGAGGATTTCACTAGTGCTCTTATTTGCTTGTTCAGGCTAAGGAGAGAGAGCTTCCAATTAGGCACCTGCTCCTTCTTGGTCCTGTACAGCATTTTTTTTCCTTTTATTATAGAAGTTATTTATTGCAGATGGCCACCAGACAAGTTTACTCTTCCTTGAGGAGGAGGATTTTGTCCTGTCAGGTATTCCTGATTCCATGCAGCTATATAAATGCTCATGTAGAACTTTGGTGTATGCCTGGACATATGTGCCAGTTCTTATGGAGGGAGAGGGAGCTGTGAAGCTGCTTATCCCTTTCCTCAGGAGGTTGTAATCAGCTTTGGAGAAGTGTTTTTGTTTGACCCTAGCTGAGGGGGGGGGGGTTGGGGGAGATGGTGACTTTAAAAGTGATCACTTTGTGGTCAGATATTACCAGGGAGGATGACACTGTAGTTATGCTGCAGTGGTTACTCATATTGATTAATACCAAGTCAAAGATATTTTCACCTCTTGTGGGGGTGTCGACCAGCTGGTCCAAGGCATTTGCATTGACAAAAATCAAGGAATTTCTGGGCATTTGTGTTTCGGCATGAATACTTCTTCCTGTCTATGTTTGGATAGTTAAAGTCACCCAAGATCAGGTAAAGGGTTGAATTCTGATAGATCCAATGAGGTCCAGATAGGTGGAGTAGGCATCTTGAGTCAAAGTTGGAGGCGTGTAGCTAGCATTGATTTGAATAGGGGTCTTGTCAATGGTTAACTGCACCTGGAGTTTCTCCCGTGCGTCATACTATTTAACGAACCTGGAGGTGTGTATGTCTTTAATATATATATCGCAACTCTACCTCCTTTTGTTTTGCTGCCCATGGTTTAGGGGTCTGAATGCATGATAGGATGAGTAACCTGGTATGGCTGGGGTGCTCTCCGCAGCTTTGAATCAGGTTTCTGTGACTGCACAAATGTCAGGATCTTCCAGGGTTAAGAATGCTTGCAATGAGTGCAGTTTCATGTTTAGACTCCTAGGGTTTAGCAGCATGAACTGTAATTTGCATTTTGATGAAATTTTCATGATGGTAGTTTTGACCTCATGGCATTGCCTAAAAACAGCACTATGGGGTAGACAAGAGCCCTTGCCAGAAGCCCAAGGGAGACAAATGCAGGCCATCTCTGGAAAAGCATCATGGTTGGTCAATCATGTCTTCCAAAGCTGTCAGTTACTGGATCCCCTTGGAATGACACCAGATACTAGCCAATTGTTAAACTCAATCATTTTCTGTTTGTATTGAGGCATCATTCTGGGTGACAGTAGAATGCTGCTTAAGGCTAGGAACATACCTGCCTGGGACACTTATTCAGTGAGCTCGATCATGTCTCTCTTCATATAGCCCAGGGAGGTACATCTCAAGTCATTCACGCCAACATGGAGTATGACAGACTCATAACAGTAATTGCAGTACTTGTTGTTGAGAGACTTGAGTGCATGAGTGATATGGCAGATTCTGGCACCTGACAAACAACTAACCATGACTTTCTCCTTATCCAGCCTGGTTAAGGGGACATCTGTGTGTCTCACAATGGAGTCTCCTATGACTAATATGTTGGGTTTATGTTTTAGTGGCTTTGAGACACAGGTATGTGGACTATGTGTGGTGTGTGGTGTGGTGGACAGTGGAGTTCACATGTGTTTTTGCCTCAGAGGTCTCTTTTGTTTGGGTATGTTTTTATTGAAGACATCCACATATGTGGGTGCAGGTGTGGTTGGTGTTTCAGGTGTGGTGTCTGTGTTGACAACCTTCTCAGTGCCAGGTATACTGTTTTTTGAGGGAGAGAGCATAGACTCTAGGTTCTTAATGTAATTGCATCTCTCACAAATTGTGTTCCTAGGTGGTAGTAGTAGAGGCTTGTCTGTGTACATGAGGCAGTTACTAAACTGTCTCAGCATGCTCATATCAACCTAACTGGTAGGAGAAAATGTAGGAAATTGTCCATCCATATTTCTCAAAATCTGAGGGAGAGAAGCCAGCGAGAGCTAACAGGGTAAAAGGTGGAAGGTCTAAGAGTAGTACTACTAGGTAATCACACAAGTGCTACTAAGGGAAAATTTGTAGCTGGAATATCTTATAAAGGGTTAGAAACAGTGCAGCTGTGGTACGTGACATGCAGACAACTGCAAATCAGCTCAAACGCGGGGTTTAAATACCACAAAAAATAGAGGATTCTAGTAACACAGAAATCTACCATTCTTGCTCGTCCCTGCTTTCTTTGCAATCAGCTTGGGGTAAACAAGGTCCAGGCAGCCCTGCTACTATCACTAGCAGAGGAGATAGGCCCCTACCAACACAAGATGGCTGCCAGAAACACAGAAGACAAAAACAAACAGCGCTGGATGCAGCAAACCTGTATCCAGACCATGCTAATAAATTTAAGGGTTGAAAACACAGTAAAATGCACACAAATCACAGATTAACCACTTAAAGACAAAAACAGAACTTACAGTATGAAAAAATAGTTAAACAGTAATGAAATGAAGTAAAATGCAGTTAAACAGTAATGGATTGCAGTAAATAGCAATAAAATGCAGTTAAACAGTAATGACATGTAGTTAATCAGTAAATTGCTTTAAAACAGTACAAATGTGATAAATTAGCTCACAATCACAACAGTAAAAAACAGTTCAAATAAACCAACAATTCAGTAGAATACTGTCATCAATTTAATAAGGCTACTGACAAGCAGTAACAAATGCAGCAAACTAAATTCAGTTGAACACCTAAGCACAAGCAGAAAAATGAAGTGGGAAGAGGCACAATCTCTCTCTCTCTCTGTGTGTATATATATATATATATATATATATATATATATATATATATATATATTTTTTTTTTTTTAAGCAGAAAGTGAGGAGAGAGAAGGTAATTCAATGTTAAGAAGATAAAGGGGTGGGCCTTCTCAACTGATGACACTGTACTCAGTAGAATGAGCTGATGCAAAGTGTGTGCCTTCACAAATTATCTTACTGTACTCAGTTGAATGACATGAAGCAATGGGACTGGGACGAGTGTCCAATAGCACTCAAAGGCCACCAAGCTTTAAGACCACAACAACAGTTGTGCCGGTGGATGGGGATACAAGATCAGAACACAGGTAAGGACTGAATATTGTTTTAGTTAATCAGAAGTGCAGAAAACAGTTGAAAATAAGCACTTATCTTTTGTAGTCTCTGTAGTCTTAGAGCAGTTTTTGGAAAACAGCAGAGCAAGAGCAGAAGGCCTAACTCACTACAGCTTTGAGCAAGCAAGCACAAACTGGTTTAAACACTGGCTACTAAGGCAGAATAACAGGAACCAGCCAAATAATCCAATCAAAAAACAGAGCCCTGTAGCAGAAACTCTAGCCATATCAGACCAAACTGAAACTCCCTCCCATGAAGAAACAGCTAGGCCTCTCTAGACAAAAGATTAACTGTACTACAAGCCTAAAAGGTCACAAACAGTACTAGATTCAGCTCTATGCTAGTGTTTTTCAAGTGCAGCAACAAGTAAAATGAAGGGAACAAACAGAGAAACAAAGTCTAGATAATTAATCTGGCATATTTATTACAGTGCAACATCCAGTTCAGGAAGTATTGATCCTACAGAAATGCCTCACTGAGTGGTGTCAGAACCATGGCCTTAAGCTCAATGCCAAAAATGTGTTGTCATCCCACTTGGGAAAAAGCCGGTTCCCTTGAATTACCACATCTATGGTAGTCCACTGAACACAGAAGCTGTTATAAGACATCTGGGAACACAGGTTGACAGGAACCTCTCTTTTGAGCACCAAATTGCCACTGTGGTCAGAAAGTGCTTCTATGTGGCACATCTCATTACTAAGGGTTTTGCATCCAGGAAGAAAGAGGAAATTGTCCCCCTCTACTCTTTCCTCATTAGGCCAATCATTTGTCCCAGGGATTACTCCCGTGTCACTATTAGACAGAGGCACAGTAAACTAAACCTTAAAAAGGGCACAGTATACTCAAATCAAGGGGTGGCGTAAGCCATACAGAATCGGGCAAGGCTTATAATTGCCCCAGGGCAGATAGCCTAGTATGAACCTATGAACAATGCCCCATTTGGCCTGTACCTCACTAGATACCTGCAACAACTGGAGAGGCCACAAAAGTACCTCACAAAGAGGATCCTAGGTCTTAAACACTTGTCCTACATGGACAGACTCAAAAAACTCCAACTATTCTCTGTCTCATATCGTCTACTTAGAGGCAATCTCTTACAGAGCCATGTCTGACTCAGCTCTGTTAGAAATACTACATCTAAAGAAATCCCAATCTCTCCACACCACATGCTCCAGAGACCTCAACCTCATTACCACAATCAACAGAACATACTGGAGGGACAGTTTCATAACCCAAAGACTACCTTGGCTATGGAATAGACTTCCCATACATGCCAAGCAGAGCACCTCACTGGCCCTCTTCAAGAGAAATCTTGATGAGTGGATGGGAAATAGAAAATTCACCCCAGGGGGTCACTCCAGTGGCTCTACTCAACAGAGGCACTGGGAACTAAGGTCTGGTGGCACGATGCCAGGGTAATCCAATGGGCTAGGCTTGGAAAGGCTCCAGGGCCATTAGCCTAGTACACACCTATGAACCTAAGTTTCCATCAGCAGTTTATTGAAGCTTAGAAGTGCCAGATTATGATGTTATGCTTATAAAATATGGATTTTGGATTGGTTATTCTTGGAGTGGAATAGGTATTAAGTATATGTATATGTGTTTTATGCCTCTGTTATTTACTGTAACTGATGAAGTTTAAAAATTTCTTGATTGCAATTTTAAGTCATTGATCACGTGATTTGAACTTTGTTATATATTCAAGCTTGGGGAGGGGTGATGAAGTCTTTGTCTGATTGCAGACAAAAGTGTTCAGATAAAACTAGGATAAACTATTTTCCTTTGGGTTGTAGACTCATATTCTTTGATTACAATTATAGAAAAGAAAAGAAAAAAAACATTGTATATAGTTTCATGAGTTTCATGCATTCTGTATATATGTTTCTTTCTTAACAAGTATCATTCACTCCAACATTGCATATATTTCTCATATCCTGTTTTCCCTTAAAATTCACTGCTCCTTTAGAACATTATTCTGTAATTATTGTCCTACAAATTCCATTTATTTATATGTAATTTGCTCCTTCCCTTTTCTAAAGATCATCCTCAAATTATTTTATCCTCTTTACATTACTCAATACTTTGTTTATTGCTGGTTCCAATTATGTTTTCCATTTTCTAGTAATTACTTTTTTGGTAGCCAACAGCATTCAAGGTCTTACTATGTCTTCGCATTTCAGATCCTATATCTCAGCTCAAAAAAAATTATTGACTTAATTATAATCTTTTGCTCAACACAATTTCTGACAAAGTGTAGGGAACTTTTAAAATATACAAACTTGTTACATCCTACCCACCCCCCCAAAAAAATGTTCCTAATTACCCCTCTCGTTCCCATCACACCTCCAGCAGTTGCTAGCTACCTGAGGAAAAAATATCTAAAGTGTGTCTGAAGTATCACAATACCTATGCATATGCACCCATGCAAAAATCCTAAACCGTCTGGACTTTTTTGCATAGTAGGGAATCATCAAAATGTCCTCCGTGTGTTGCTTTTTATAATGTCTTTCCATTCTCTTTCCAGTCTTTTTTAACCTCTAATGACTGTTTATTGTAGCTATTTTGAAACATTTTATATGTCCTAATTATTACCCATTTTTAACAGCAGCTTCTGTTCTACACTCAACTAAAAACTCATTTATACCTTTCTGTTTGCCTATACTCTGCTATAAATCCACTTGTTCTCATTCAGTTCTTTTATGTCTCTATATTTATTTGCTCCTAGTGCCTTGGTTCCTTTGTTAATTAATTTTCTTCAATAAATTCCAGCTCCTCTTGCCTATTTTTCTATGCCCCTACCTCCAGTAATTTCTATTAGTAAAATCTTTCTCCATTCTCATGTTTGTTTAACTCTTAGAATAATTTCTGCTACTTTATAAATATAATATTCTATATGGTTGTTATTTTCTTTAAGGGTCTAGATCCAAAATCCTTCGATCTACTTATTTCTTGACCCCAACCCATTTCATTGTCATTTCTTTCCACTTTTATTGGCAACCTTCTCCATGTGTTATGTATATGAGTTTTAACCATGTACCTCTAACATATCCCTTCAAATCAAGTAACCCTAAGCCATCTTGTTCTATGGAGAGAAACAACTTATTCCACTTAACTGCTGCCATCTTCCCTCCCCAAATAAATTAATTTACCTCTTTGTTATGGTCCACAACTTCTCTTCTGGTTGATAAAAATATACCTGACCTGTATATAAGTCTAAAAGGACAAGAAATATTTTCACTGTTAGAATCCAACAAACCAAGAAGGAAAACTCAGTGTAAAAGCCACCAATAAACTAAAAAAGCACCATGCCATGCCGGAGTGAGTCCCAGGAGAGTTTTATTTAAATACACAATTGAAACATAACATAAACGTTTAAAAGTTACGTTTTTGTCAATGACGTCATCAGGTAGAAATAAAAATATATAAAATTTATATCTGATGAAGTCATTGACGAAAATGCTGTGACTTTTAAGTGTTTATGTTATGTTTTAATCATGTATGTTTCAATCGTGTATTTTAATAAAACTCTCATGGGACTCGGTCCAGCATGGATTGGTGCTTTTTTAGTTCACTGTTAGAATATTACTATTCATATCCATAATCAAGAGCTTCCAACTTTTCAGTTTTTGTATTATCTTTTAATTTAGTCTGATACCGCATATCCTCAGTTGCCATAATATAAAATATCTAATCCATACATCTAAATACTTTATATTATCATCCCCCATATATATATATATATATATATATATATATATATATATATATATATATATATATATATATATATATATATATATATATATATATATATATATATATATATATAGATAGATAGATACAGGTATTGCTGAACCAATTCATATGGAGGTGTATAATTTACCACTATGGCATTTGTTTTAACTTCATTTTTTATTTCCTGGGAAGGACTTGAACATTTCTAAAAATATTCCACAACACTGAAATGTCCTTTTCTGGATTTATCAGATACATAATAATAATAATAATAATAATAATAATAATAATAATATCTTCAAATAATGCTAACGTGTCTTAATTCCCATACCACTTATATCTTTGAATTTGTGAGTCCCTTATTTTTTTACCAGTAGCTCTAACTATAATGTAAATAAGAAAGGGGAAGAGGACACCCCTGCCTGATTCCTCTGTTCAAACATAATTTGTTGGAGAGAAACTCTCCCACCTTAATTCTTGCCTTTGACCCTTCATACATCTTCCTAATTAACTCTATTATTCTCTCAAGGAGTATAACTGCTAGCATTGCCCTACTCATAAGCTCTCAGCTGACTCTATTGAATGCTTTCTCTGCATCAAGACTCACCATAAACAGCAGTGTTTTTTACTTTCTTCTTTCTAAATCATTATTGTTCTATTAATACTATCAGCTGTTTGCCCACCCCCACAAAACCATACTAATCCATATATGAGTGTGTGCAAAAAAAAAAAAGAATATATATATATATATATATATATATATATATATATATATATATATATATATTGGAATCATGTGTTCACAAGTAGAGACATAAACATTATGTCATCATTGTTTAAAATTGAAATTGGTCTATATGAAGCTGAGCCTGAGGGGCCTTTAGTCTGTTTGGGTAATTAATACAAGCCTGCTACAACAATTTCACAAGATGCTGCTGCCCCTACTTTTAAAAAACCTGCTAGATCTTTATCACTTTCCTCTATCTTAACTTCTAAATATCCACAAGAATACCATCAGTTCCCAAATACATGCCTGTTGTTTGATTATAAATCACAATTTTATCTGATCCCTTCCTATTTTAACTTTTAATTCTTGAACCTCATATTCCTCTAACCTTGGCATAATTAAGTCTTCTATAAATATTTCTCTTTGGGCCTTTTCTTGGTTTACTCATTCCACTGAATAATATCTGTAAAACTTCTATGCAATCTCTACTTATTTTTCTTGGCATAGGCTCTCAAAGTTTGATAACAACACTTTCTAGATTTTGTTGCCTAAATCATTGTGTTAAGAGTTTTTGTGCTCTGGAGTTATCAAAAAAAAAACATGCTCAATTAACAGTAACCTTTCTAAAACTTGTGCATATTATCTAAATACTCCATTATTTTTTTTTCAGTGCTCAACAATTGCTCCTCTTTTTGTTCTGTGAGATTCTCCTTCCTCTGTAATACTTTAATCTTTGGCAACCCCTCTAAATAATTCCTATTACTTATTTCCCATATCTCTTTCTCTGTTATTTCTACCAAATTTTTAAACTTCATTTTCATTTTATCCCACCCCCTAGATATCTTTTCTGAAAACAAATCTTCCCTAATAACTCTTGAATCATTTTTGCAGTCAACCCATTATATTCCTCTCTTTTTAACAAAAAAGTAGGAATGTGCCAGTGTTTTATTTTTACTTCTTTGCACTGCATAATTTATGTTAGTCTTTATTGGTGCATGATTTGAAATAGTTATTGGATGTGTGTCAAAGCTCTTTATTAAATATCCATGTTCCTGTGAAATGTAATTTCCATCTGGTCTATCCCAGTTGTTGTAGCTTGGGGAATAATATGTAAATTCTGTCTGAGTTCCTGCTAGTAAATTCACCTCTTCCATTCTAAATGTTTTCATATTTTTTCTTCATAAAATCTACTCTCTTTTGTTGTATTTCCCTTATACTTCCACTGATACATCCTCGCTATTGCAAAACAAGTTACAGTCCCCACCAATAAATAATATTCTTGTTGAAAGATAAATTAAGTTCCATAATAGCAGTGTTTGAAGGAATATAAATACTTGACAGTGTAAGCCTCCTTCCATGTCAACAACCCCTTATTGCCATAAACCTACGATTATTTTCTATTATTACTTTTTCTATAGCTATTACAGCCCTTCTCCCAATCAGTATTATTACCTCCTTTTTCTTTTATCCCTGATACTCTGCTTAACATTCATTCTAAAATATTTTTTCTGCCAAAAACACATGTTCATTTCTATCCATATACATCTCTTCTAATGTTGTAACTTGCATCCTGTACTTCTTAATATGATTTAGTGCTTTTTGTTTAAGTTTTTATCTGCAATACCATTTACATTCAAAGATAAAATTGATAAGGTAGTCATTCTAAGCCATTACTTTCACATATCCTGCACAACAGTTCTTTTGGATATATAGTTCCAACTTGCAAATTATATGCACACATTAATGCATGTCAGGCTGCAATTGCTACTTTTCATCTCTATTTTAACCCATGTCACATTTCACAAACCTTTATGCTTCAATAAAACCACCCAAGAAACAAGAAACTAAATGCATTTTAAACCATTTTAAAGCATGCTAGAGCCTGTGTTCCCTCTTGCACAGTTACCACCTGTCCCTGTTTTATCTCTATTTCCCTTTCAGATGTGCAAAACAACTTGCATGCTCTCAATTAACTTATGTTTAACCTTAAGAAATAGTACACTAGTGTGCTGTGGTGTAGTGATTGCATACAATATTCCAAACAACTATATAAGTTTGATTCCAGCAGGCTCAAACTATTCATTGTTTTTAATATCAAGTCAGCTACATATTCTCTGACTTATATTAATAATTGGAAGAAAAGACATCACTAGGAACTGGAAACAGAATAAAAGACCACTATTTAAAGAATGTATTTGACTATTAAAACCTATAGTAAGCAAAGAAATTGGTGTAAAGAAGATCAGAGCAGCAACAACAACAAAATATCATCATTAATCAACCTCTTGTATAAAGTAGTACAGTTGTGGAAGAAATTTGAAAAAAAAATGCATATCCATCTCTTCTTAAATATAAATTCATCTATTGAGCATTTATCGGTATTTAATCTATCTGAATTATCAACTGTTAAAAAATGCATTCACAACCTAAATTTTTGTTACAGACATGCTTTGTATATAGTGTATATAGTTAAAGTATGAATTTAAGATTTTAGTTGTTTAAATCTTAGCTCTATTTCATAATTAATATGCCAATATGAAATTCAGTGAAATAATTTGTAGAGATATATAGCGTTGAAATTTGTGCAAACAATCAACAAATATATTAATGGAAAAAAGAAATAGTGCACTGGCTATAGTTCAAATAATAAACAAACCCCAGGATTTAATAAAATCCATGTAGGCACCATGTAGAGTCTACATGAAGTGTGTCCATGTACACAGCCACAGTTCCCTCTCAGCAGAGCACCATGCATATTAATGATGGTGTGCTTCCTAGGGAGGGCATAGGAACAAGGATATGGAATCCATGTAGGGAGAAGTGTAGAGGCTACCCATGGTTGTGGATGTCTGGTCAGATGTTATGTATAGGGTGAGGCTCCCTGTGATGCTCCCTGCTACTGTTGAAATGTTGTGAATTGTTTTAAAATGTGTTTTAAAATATTTTATTTTTATGAATTTATTTTTTTTTTCCTCTCTGTATGTTTGCTTGCCACGGCACAGAGAGCAGCAATGCCAAGCTGTGCTCACATATAGACAGCTGACACCTGATACACATCTAAAAATAGAAACCAGATGTAATTAATTATCATAATTACATATCTTTTTTTTAATAGCTGTTTGCACAGTGCGGCGCAGAGATACGCAGAGCAGAGCGGCCCTTATACATACATAGCTGACTGCCGCTAGAATCTAAAAATATTAACCAGATGTAATTAATTATTTATTTATGGGTCTGTTTAAGCATGTTTGCACAGTGCAGCATGGTGCTTAGCAATGCTAACAGGTAGTCCAGTAGTATATGTGAAGGTATACTAGTTTTCATAATATGAAATAAAACAACAAAGAGAGTAACGCTGACAGGAACAACTGGATTCACTTCACAATAAAAAAGGTGACCAAGTCTAGATAAAAATTTATTAAAAAATGTTAAAACTGTCAAATATATATAAAATCACTTCTTGATTTAGCGCTTTCATCCACAATAATGTAGACTTCTTCAGAATGTAATTACAATATATTATTTAATTTTTAAACAATTCTCCCTTGGCACCAGTAATAACTTAACCAATAAGAAACCAACAGAACAAGAATGTGACTTATCCAGAACACTCCCATTCTCCTAAATTAACCCCTTCCTGTCCTTTCTTCTTATTAGTCTAGTTGTTATTATCTTAATATATAGACTGAATACCCAGTAATTCGTGCATTTGTCCTTGTGACTGAAGTTATCCAATTTCAGATAAACCTAATAACATAATGTGGACAAGTTTGCCCATCCTTACTTGAACTACAAGTTAATTACCTACTCTTAATTCATGCTCTTGTCAATAGAACTGGTTTGATAGGTATACTGTCATTTAAACCGGATGGATTAGTGGCGTCTACTAAAAGTTGCCATTTCACCTCTTTTTCCCCAAGAATGGCCTTTATAGGTTCATAGGTTTATAGGTTTATACTAGGCTATCTGCCCTAAGGCATTTATAAGCCTAGCCCAAAGTTATGTGGCTTACGCCACCCCTTATGTTAGAAATAATGTGCCCATTAGTTTGTTGTGCCTCTGTCCAGCAGTGACACAGAGATGATTCCCGGGGTAAACCTACGATCTCCCATCCACCGGTCAAGATTTCTCTTGAACAGAGCCAGCGAGGTGCTCTGCCTCACATGGACCGGGATTTTATTCCACAGCATGGGGAGTCTCTGGGTGATAAATCTATCCCTCCAGCACGTCCTATTTATATCCGTGCTAAGGTTTAAGTCACTTGCTCTAGTGGTTCTGGTGGATTTGGATTTTTGAGGTGGAGCATGTCCCTTAATTCTGGGTTGGTCATGGCCTTGTATGTCAGGCACATGTCACCTCTGAGCAGACGGTATGCAACTGAATAGAGTTGGAGTTTCTTCAGTCTGGCAGTATATGACAGGTTTTGGAGTCCCTTTATCCTTTTGGTGAGGAACTTTTGGGGTCTCTCCAATTGCTGCAGGTGTCGGGTGAGATACATCCCGAATGGGGCATTGTACTCGATCATTGGTCTGATAAGTGAAGAGTACAGGGGAACAATGACCTCACTTGATCTGGATGTGAATCCCTTCATGATCAGATGGGCAATGTAGAAGGTCTTCGAACCACTTTAGCAATGTGAGTGTCAAACGAGAGGCCACTGTCAACCTGGGTACCCAGGTCCCTGATAACCTCTTCTGTGCTTAGTGGGTTGCCACCTATATGGTAGCTTGGGGTTACCTTGTTTTTCCCGAACGGTATGACTATACACTTTTTTGCGTTTAACTTCAGGCCATGGCTCTGGCACCAGCTATCAGTTTCCGTGAGACCCCCCTGAAGGATGTCTGTGTCCGATGTACTATCCACTATGGCACCCAGTTTGCAGTCATCCGCAAACTTTGTCAGCCATAGTCCTCCTATGTTTGCCTGTACTTCTGAGAAGTAGATGCCGAACAATAGGGGGCCAAGGACTGAGCCTTGAAGGATACCACACCTGTCGTGAGTAGTGTGAAGTTTGCTTTAGAGAAGTTCTTCACTGTGGTCTTTTTTGTTTGGGGTGGGGGCGGGATGTGGATTTCTAGTGAGATTAGTTTATGATCTGATCTCACCAAAGAGGGATATACTTCCGGTGTGGAGCATTTTGTCCCCATGTTTGTGATGATGAGATCTAGTATATTGTCTCCTCTTGTGGGGACGGTGACTAGTTGTTCCATGGCATTTGAATTTATGAACTCCAGGAACCTTTGGGCTAGAAAGTTGGGGCTTGAGTAATGTTCCCTGTCTATATTCGGGTAGTTGAAGTCACCCAATATGATGGTGTTTGGTGATACATTTATACCCTCCAGTGTCTTCAGGAAGGCTGTGTGGGTTTCCTGAGTTTGAGAGGGTGGCCTGTAGCATGCTACAAATTGTAGAGCAGTTTTGCCTATGGTTATTGCCTCCTCTGGGATTACTAACAACCTGCTCTAAGATAGCAAAGTTGAACTTGTGACTTTCCCCTTCATTCTCAATGTGTCTAAACAATGCATTGTTTTTGTCTTCTTAGCTGGTTTGTGCTCTGCTAAGTGACCTGGCACTTTTTTGAATGTTGCTCAATAACGTGTAAGGGCAGGAAAACATCCTATATTAGATGCAATAGGTGGGAATTCTGCACTATTCTTTAGAGTCTGATTATCTGCAGATATGCCAGGTGGTGTTGGAGAGGGCATGAGCTTTCAGGCACAGAGATGGAGTATGCAGGAGTCCAGGGTCTTTGTTGGGCTCCTGGTAAAGAATTATGAATCCAGGCTGATGCAGGGCAGTTTTGATGGGTCAGAATGTAAGGTGGAGGCCTGGGACCGGTTGGAGAGGGAACTTACCAGTGCGACTGGTATTCCCCACACTGGTGGGCAGTGTCATCACCATTATGATGAGCTGAAGAGGAAAAAGTGGGAAACCTTGGACACCTGGGTCCAAGAGGCAAGAGCTGGACATGCCCCACAAATATGTAAGTATGTTTTCCACTGTTTTATCAAATGGCAAGCTGAATGTTTGCAAAAGTGGTATGCATAATCTCTCCAAAAGTTGCAGCTGAGTGGAATTGCAATGTTGAGTCCCATGCTGGGTGCCTGGCCAGGTTGTGCCATGAGTGTGGTAAGTATGGATTTATTATGCTAACTGTAGGGCAATAAGCAAGAAAAAGTAAAGCATTTACTGCAATAATGTATACACAATAAAAACTGTACTGCAATAAATGGGCAAGTAGAACTATAGTGCAACAAATGTGCAATTAGAGCTGTAGTGCAACAAATGAACAATAACAACTGTTATTGCAATAAACAATAAACAATACCAATAGCAGTAAGCAAAATGGTGTACAGCAGGATTGTGTTGTCATAACCATTGCAGTAGAGCTGTATAGGTTCATAGGTTCATAGGTTTATACTAGGCTATCTGCCCTAAGGCATTTATAAGCCTAGCCCAAAGTTTTGTGGCTTACGCCACCCCTTATATGAAAAAATACTGTGCCAATTAGTTTGTTGTGCCTCTGTCCAGCAGTGACACAGAGATGATTCCCGGGGTAAACCTACGATCTCCCATCCACAGGTCAAGATTTCTCTTGAACAGAGCCAGCGAGGTGCTCTGCCTCACATGGACCGGGATTTTATTCCACAGCATAGGGAGTCTCTGAGTGATAAATCTATCCCTCCAGCACATCCTATTTATATCCGTGCTAAGGTTTAAGTCGGTTGCTCTAGTGGTTTTGGTGGATTTGGATTTTTTGAGGTGGAGCACGTCCATTAATTCCGGGTTGTACATGGCCTTGTATGTCAGGCACATGTCACCTCTGAGCAGACGGTATGCGACTGAATAGAGCTGGAGTTTCTTCAATCTGGCAGCATATGACAGATTTTGGAGTCCCTTTATCCTTTTGGTGAGGAACTTTTGGGGTCTCTCCAATTGCTGCAGATGTCGGGTGAGATACATCCCGAATGGGGCATTGTACTCGATCATTGGTCTGATAAGTGAAGAGTATAGGGGAACAATGACCTCACTAGATCTGGATGTGAATCCCTTCATGATCAGGTGGGCAATGTAGAAGGTCTTTCTAACCACTTTAGCAACGTGAGTGTCAAAAGAAAGGCCACTGTCAACCTGGGTCCCCAGGTCCCTGATAAACTCTTCTGTGCTTAGTGGATTGCCACCTATATGGTAGCTTGGGGTTACCTTGTTTTTCCTGAAGGGTATGACTATACATTTTTTGGCGTTTAACTTCAGGCCATGGCTCTGGCACCAGCTATCTGTTTCCGTGAATCCCTTCTGAAGGATATCCGTGTCCGATGCACTTTCCACTATGGCGCCCAGTTTGCAGTCGTCTGCAAACTTTGTCAGCCAAAGTCCTCCCATGTTGGCCTGTACTTCTGAGAAGTAGATGCCGAACAATAGGGGGCCAAGGACCGAGCCCTGTGGGACACCACTTGTAACCGGCTTGGAGTCTGACATGGCTCCAGCAACTCTAACCCTGTGGGTTCTGTCCTTAAGCCAGTTTGCAACCCATCTTGTGACATATGGGTTTACATTTAAGCTGGTAAGTTTTTCTACAATACCCGAGTGGGGTATTGTGTCGAAAGCCTTTGCAAGGTCAAGGTAGGCTGTATGGACTGCCTTTGCATTGTTTGTCTATGGTAAGGTTCCTGCAGTCAAGTGTAACACTGTCTCCAGGCCAGTATCAGTCACATAATGCTCTCTGCTCCTCCTACTCCTGGTAATAAAGGTATATGAGTGAGGTAGCCCATTTTATGGGCAGATATTGTGTGTGGACATCACAGACATTTATCAGCAATACCAATAACATGTTAAGCAGTATTGTTGATTCCTAAAGAAATCTGTCTTAATAAATGCAGTGCAACTGCATTCAATGCATGTGTGTTCTACTGTCATTGCAGTCAAGTATAACACTGTAATAGTTCTAGAATGCAAAACAAATGTCCTGCAATATGCATTGCTAAGCTCATAGTATGATCCAAGGCTGTCTCCAGGCCAATATCAGTCATGTAATGCTCTCATTTTCTCCCACTCCAGGAACAAAAGGTATATGGTTGAGGTAGCCCATGTTATGTGCAAATATTGTGTTTAGATTTCACAGACACTTATCAGCAATACCAATAATAGTGTTAAGCAGCACTGTTGATTCCTAAATAAAACTGTGTACATATTTCCAGTATGCCTGTATTCCTTGCATGTCTGTACTAAGTTGCTCCAGTCAATTGTTACATTATTTGCAGATGTCCCCTGCAGTCACAGCTATTGGGTTATATCCCCATGCCTGCCAACTAAGGTATGACAGCTGTCTAGTTTATGCATGTACACAAACATGCCTCTCAAGTGTCACAATTTCTTGTAATGTAATTAAAACTGCCTATTCCATCTGTCACAGGATTACCAGAAAAATGATTACCTGAAATGCAATGTATTACCAAATCCACCCACAGAACACCTTGGTAGTTATATAAGTCCACATTATGTGAAACTGTTCTGTGTAGTTGTGTACCTGCATTTGTTATTGCTGGGTCCATTCTCACCCCTGCTAAAAGCTTGAGAGGTATGTACATGTTATATCAGCTATAGGAGAATTGTAGTCACTGTACTTAAAACTGACATTACACACCTGTACAGTATTTATTATCAGTGTTTTCAGGGATACAGTCTGCATTGTTGGTAATGGAATATTTCTCTCTCTCTCTCTTCCCACCCCTTATCTTCATTTATTTATTATTGTTAATTATTATTATGATTTCATATTAACACATTTTGTTAAACTAACTATATTTTGGTAAAATGTAATTTATTATTGTTATGTGTTATTATGGTTCAATATTAACATATTTTGTAAAACGAACTGTTTTATTGTCCGTATGGTTTACTTCATACTGGCATGTTTTTACCATACTGACTGTTATGTTACTTAATGCTGTGTTAAACATAATATACATTAATATGTATTTGGATTAATAAATATGATGTCCCATTCTGTTAATACTAACAATGGTTTGGTTATTGCTAACCTTAACTTATTGCTATACCTCATTTACCACAGTACGTCAAGGTAGGCCGGTTCCAGCTGATCCACCTACCTTGCTTCCTCTGGCAGTGGCACCAGGTCCCAGCACATCTGGCACCCAGACCGGTGGTGCCCCTTCTGCTGCCTCTGCACTACCTGTGGTGTTGGGAAGTACTTCCTCATGGGACAGGGACGGGCCCCCCCCCCTCTGAGAGTGGTGGTGGAGGGGCAGCTGTCACCTGGGCTGAGCTGCCAGTTTTGGTGTGCAGGACAGTCTACTGTGGTTCTGACCACTGCCTGCACTGGATTGAGGGCATGTGGCTAACCTGGTGAGGTAGTCTCACCCCAGTCCCCAGCCTCCACCACTGCCACCTCTGATGCAGTGAAGGAGGAGTGCTGACAGTCCCATGGGAGAGTATGTGAGTCATGCTGCTGCCTTGGTGAGGCACAAGGGACTTTGATGTGTTCTTTTATCAGCAACATGTAGAAAGACACCTGCTAAGGCATTAATGGCAAAATACATGTGCAATTGGGACCCTGGTGCAGAAATACATCCATATAAAGCCATGCACATACTGATGGATGTAGAAAATGTTTGTCACAGCCTGTATGTGTACACATATATCTTGCAAATACACCTACTGTAGCAGTAACTAAGTAGCTCAGTCTGTTAAATACCTTGCAAGCAGTACATTTTGCAACACACAATCCTGATTTCAAATCCAGTAGTGAGTACCAATGGAATTTTAGTATTGTGAAGCCAGCAAATAATATCTGAATCATCCACTCTTTACCCACACAGTGCATATCAAATGAAATGCCTGCATTTCACTGATGGAAGTCACAGGTCTGCACATAGAAACACACTTCACATATCCTTATAGCAATTCACAGAGAAATTCAACTCATCTACTGCAAATGAGGGCCACTAATATCAGTGTGCACCACACAATGCTTTCAAACCCACAGTTCCAATTAGCACAGCTGCACACCTAACATACACATTTGAAGTACCTGCTTGTAACATGGACTGCCCTCATACACACTCCAAATTACTACCACACTGTAACACATGGCCTGACAGTCATCCAAATGGTGGACATATTGTTATATTTATCCCCCGTGTTGCTCAAGGACACAACAAGCATGTAGCCTAGTACTCTGTTAGTGATACCATTGCCTAACATACCTTAAACACATGCCTTAAATGGATTGGAAAGGGTAGCCTTACTCTGTCTGTGCCTCTAAAACAAGGTTGACACAACTCCCATGGCTACTCCTACAGCTTGTTGTCCGCCAAAGTGGGCACACTCTCTGCCTATGCCTATTACCTGCCATAGCAGCTGCAGCCTGTAGCAGACCCATCTCTATGTAAAAGTTGCTGCTACAGACCTACCCTTTGCAATGAAGTAGTCTCCTCACCCCAGTAATATCCAGCACAACATATCAGAAAGGGCCCCTAATCTGCATGAAGACCTTATATATTGTACTGTAGTTACATGTGATTGGCTAATGATAGTGCAAATTAGATATTTTAGCTTCAATCAGCATTTCAGAGCCACAAATTGGTTAAGAGGCAATCACCTGCTGATGAGAAGCATGTTAAAAAGGCAAGCAGCTGGCTATGGGGAACCATTCTGTATGAGACTTTCTTCACACAGACCACATGGATGCAAAGTACTAACTATCAGCACATATCAGCAAAGGAGTACTGCACTCCATCAGGTATGTAACCATCTTGTTTACATCAGGATGCAGATGTCTGACTATACTTTGGGAATAGGGATTATAGTATTAAGCCTTTGTTATAACCGTGATAATGACATGTCAATGATCTCCAGATTTGTTACACTTACAGAGGATATGCAAGACATCAAGGGTGGAATGTATATTGTCAATGTGGCACACTGGGCTCGTGTAACTCTCCCTTTACAGTAGTTGTAATAGTACACTGCTATTTGTTTGGCACAGTTGGTTTGACATGTTACCGGGGGGGGGGGTTGAACCTTGGGGACAAACTACAATAGACTCCAGTGTTGGCTGTATGAACATACAGCAGTATCTGTCGAGGCACACATGGGAATACCTGACTATCACTAGTATCCTAGTTGTATCCACACACTTAGTATATTTGCACACTGTGGAATATGACATGTGTGATCAAGCAGTGGATATTGCCAGCCATTCTGTCCTTGTTGTACGTCTACATAGTGAACTTCCACATATGTGATCCTGACATGTGTTCCCATGTTGTTGTCTTTCAGGGAACATGTATGCAAGACACCATGCATCTTTCATGGATGCAGAGAATGAGTTAATACTGGAAGGCCTCCATCAACACCATGAACTCCCACTGTCCAGGGGGAGGCACAACAGGGAACCTCCATGATGTCAATCCCATTGGTCATCAGAGCAGGTCATATGAGCAGGTTTGACACTGTGCAATGGATATGATCAATAAACCATGCAGAAGAGCAGCAGATGTAGTCAGGGATTGTGGCACCACTGGTGGAGGGCCTGCAGAGCCACTGAGGAATTCCTAGCAAATCTAGGTACACATGGCATCTCCCAGCCATCTATCACACCCTACATCATGGATGTGGGTACTACAGTGTCTATGGCAGAGAAGCATGCAGGTAAGTTTAGTTTGATCAGCATTGCAATACTGTAGCATTCAGTATGCCAGGGCGTACATAGTCTTACATGGGTGTCAGGTCTGTCTGCTTTTTGGGGGGGAGAAGGGTTTCACTGCAGTTTGACTGTCATGCACAGATTTTGACCAATTTAACAATTAACACAGTATCTACTGTAAACGTGAGCTATATGGATGTATTACCTTGTGGTGGTGGAACATACAGTGGTACTGACAGTACCTCTCCCTCAACTTTTCATTGGTCTGTCAGGTATAGGCCAAGCCCGTGATCCTGCTCCTGGTAAGCATGACACTGTTTTGTTATAGATGTAGGTTTACAGCAGTGTAACCCCTAGACTGTCATCCCAAGCCTGCTGCCTGCATTGATGTACTGTCGGCATGATTGGCAACTGCACACATATATTCTGACTGTGCACATGTTAGACCCATACCTATGCCTTGTAGGTGTGACCATACTGAATGATGTGACAGTATTATCAGGACACTATAGAGTGTCATATGTGTCAACTGTGCAGATTCTACACAAATATCAACAGTGTACCTCACTGTTGCTGATGAGATTGCAGTGTAATGAGATGTTATTTTCAAGTAACTACAGTTGTTAGTGGGAAGAGTACTGTCCTCATGTCCTACTACATGAGGTTGGGTTTTCAACAGTCTGTCATAGTGATGACCGTGTATAGAGCCTTACATATATCACAACATAGTACTGCAGAGCATAATAGTGCAGGTATTAATGTACTGCTTTTTCCTTTCTTATCACAGATGACTTGGGGGGGTGTCTGTCTCCCATACAACCTGATGTCAGTGTCTCCTCAGACTCTGATGATGATGGAGGCTACATTGTGGCACAGGTGGAGGTTTTGGGGGCTGAATCTGTCCCAGAAGTTGACATCCCACTTCTGCCCTCACTGTCACCACAGTCAGTATCCCCACACATACCCAGTCCCCGGAGGCCAGAGATATTGGACAGTTGGGGAGGGCGTTGATCCATCCAGCACCTGTTGCAGGTGTCACATCACAGCTGTGCATGTTTCTGGCTGTCATGGAAGCATAGGCACATTCTGAACAGAACACTAGACATGTGCTTAGGGTTATGGATGCAGCACAGTCTGACATCATTGACTGCCTCCACTGCATTGGAGACACCCTGGATCAGTTCACTGATGCAGTGGACAGAAGGTGGGCTGAGACAGTTTCTATCTTCGACTGCACATTGTCTGTACTGGAACATGTATTTGGAGTTGAGCGTCGGACTCATGGACATAGGTCAACAACCCCATCTGTTGAGAGTCCACATGATCATGCACAATCACACTCCCATAGTGGCAGTACATCCAGTGCTACAGAGTGGAGTGTGCTATCCACACCATGATGTGGCAGGCCATGGATTCATGGTCCTGGTTGTTCCCATGGGGGACATGGTCCCAGCAGACAGCAGTCACCGTAAAGTACTAACACCGCTTCTGACCTTGGGCATGGAGGTACCAGTGCAACTCCTGGCAGAGCCTGTTCTGTGATCAAGGCCAGAGATGATGAACTGTCAACTCTACCATGTACAGTCCAAAGCTGTCCAACATGCACACATATAGGGCTAGAACTGAGCTTTACCATGTACACGCACACACTTGCACACCACTGTCAAATGCAGGTCACCTACAGAAACACACGGCATCTTTCCATGGTCCATCTTACTTGCTTCCATTCCTGACTCACACACATGCTGTCAACTGTTTGGGTCAGCCTAGGTCTTCTGCACCCCCACACAACAGCCTGTGCAAGTGGTGATACCCGTGCCATATCCCTGTCACCCTCACCATCCATCAATGCAAGGAAATTAAGCTATGTGCCTGATGCACAGGGTGAGTATATTAGTTAACATGTACTTGTGTAATGCAGTGTTGTTCTGCCATGCCACTTGTAATGGTTACCGACAGATACTGTATGCTGGCATTTGTCACTAGTACCCCACATACATTTGTGTACCTTATATTGTATGATGTTGTAATGGCTATATAGTTACACAATGATAGGTGTGTCCTGGACCTGTTTATGTTTATGTTTCAGGAGTCTGTTGGGATAACCTACGGATACACAGTAGCAATAAAGCAGCACAGCAGACATGTGTCTTCAGCAAGGTACAGAACTATAAGTGCATGGCTCCATAGGTTGATATGTGTATAACAGGCTAACAAGGACAATGGCGGCATTCAGTGTACTCATGTATCCATAATATGTGAAAAGGTCTGCTACCCTTGATATGTGTTACCAGGGTTTTGGGAACTAACACATCTACAAGCTGTGGTAATGGAGATGACCCATCCACAAATATCCTGTGTACATTACAGACAGTTGCCATCAGTGTCACAGCAGATGTGTGCTTCACATACACGGCAGGGGACCTGTTTCATGTAGGGTGTACTGTCTGTGTTACATACCTGTCTCTCCAACATGTACTATGTATACCACAGTGATGTTGTAGGTGTGTAGAACAGGTGATACCTGTGTTAGTCCTGTCATGGATATGCAGGAGGTACACAGTGGGATTTGACACCTCCCTGTATGGGGCCATACACATCCCCTCCAAAGTATTTAGGAGACCGACTACACATTTGTGGTTGTAACAGGGACTCCATAGGACATGTTATATACACTGTGTATTTGTGTACCATGGAACCTATGTGGCTGCTACAGTTGTATGAAATGCCTGTGTAATGACAAAGCAAGGGTGCCATTTTAAAAAATGATAGGTGTGATGACTGCCACATTCAGTATATTAGTGACAGTCTGGGATTTACATCCCAAACCTGTGGATATAGGTTGTACAACAGTGCATGCATCCTCACATCTTACTGAGCAGTGAAAGTCAAAGGCTACAGTACTTTGTGTGAATAACTTCATGTTTAATAGGTTAACTGTGTGCAGTGTGCAGACACTACAATATTTTGCAGGGGTGGATGATTTCCCACAGGATAGTATTGTGCAGTTGGTGCCATTTAGTCTCTGTCAGTGGCTCAGAAAACAACTGACTGTGTCTTAGGCCATCCTGGATAACTGTTGGTTCTGTGTGGGATTATGTGACAGATCCTAATATGCCATCACCTGCTAATGTACTCAGTCAGAGGTCACTGACAGTGACTGTGACTGCAGAGAGGGAATAGGTAGATGGGGTACACCAATAATGGAGGATGGTGAACTCCACTGGTGACTGGCATCACTGCAGCATATGTCTCCCAATGCTATCTTCCCAGAGTATAATTGTCAGACACTTGCCTATCCACCAGCTGACATAACACACTGTACATGATGTACACAGTTTCCAGCAAGGCCTGCTGGGCTAGTATTGTCATACACCTTGTCAGGCCATGGTTAGTGGAGTGATACATATGTCCACCATCCATTACATAGTGTAACAGTCAATGGGCTCCGCAGGTTACAGTCAGTAGGCATAATCTGGCCTTGAGCAAAAGTAACAGTGTTTGGTCCAGTTTCAGTAGGTGTATGACAGTGTTAGTGCTCGTATCCATGCTAATTCCTATCATGGCATTTCAGGTAACATGACTCAGAGATCTGGGGACACCGCTTGGCTCTGCATGCTAGTTGTCCTCTGTGCAAGTAAGTACTGCAGTTACTTCCAGCATGTTGCAAAAAGAGAACCATGCAAGGTGATTGTACAGAGCACAGACAACACAGTAGGTAAGTGTAGTATGTACACACTCCCTGGGATTCAGCAAACTTCCATGCAGGAATACCTTATTCCTGCATGAAAGGGACTGTTCCTGTACAGCATGGCAGTGCGCAATCCATATTCATGAAGACGCACTGCCGTGCTGTTAACCGGACATGGTTCTGTGTACGAATGGAGGGAGTGTGTCTCAGAGCAGTGCTCTCACAATACAGAAGCCCACTACACACCAGAATTGCCATTATGCAATTTAAAATGAGTGAGAACACTTGTAATACTCCAAAGCCATCAGGGTAAGAAATCTGGTCAAAGCCATAAGGGACAATCGTCCCTACCAAGGCAAAAGTTGAAAGAATAACAGATGTAGCATAACCACATAGTGCACACCTCCCAACCGTCAGAGTAAGGAATGTGGACAAAGCCATAAGGGGCAATCGTCCCACAAAGCAGAAAGTTGATAGAATAACAGGTTCGGCATTAGCAGGGATATTCTGAAGGGTACAAATAATAAAACACAACAATAGATTTTTTTCATACATGCAGCAAAGTTTAAGCATAGCTGGGCGGGTGTGCCCGTTGCTTAGCTAAGCTTAGTCCAGCTTAAACAGCACAAGACGTTAAATAGCAAGAGACAACAAACATAGGCAGTACTGCAATAGTGTAGTGGTTAGAGTGTATGCTTTGCAAGCAGCCATTCCTGGTTCGATCCTCACTATAACCAATTTGCATTTTACATGTGAAAGCATTACATAAACATTTTTTTTTATAATTAGCTACTAAATAACATATTTTTATTAACCAGAGTACTGTAGTAGGTCCGGATGTGAGGTGTCAGTTTAATAAAGTTGTGAAACCTTCATATAAACACAAGTACCCCATACAGTATAGTCACACATGAATAAATGTAATGAAAGCACATTGGGGGATGTCAGGGACAGAAAACAAATATATAATATGTAATGAATGATGAATGAATCCCATACAGCAGATAGTCTATAAAATAAAAAATAAACAATGCTAAGCAGTGCATAGCTCTGCTTACCAGGTGTAAGCATTCTGTAAATATGACTGCTAAGCAATGAGTAGCTCAGCTAAGTGGATTTGCCCATTGGTAAGCAGTGCTGAGAGTGCCCGTTTAAGCACTGCCAACCTTAGCTAAGCAGGTTTGCCCGTAGCTTAGCTTAGCTCTCTAAACAAGTTTGCCCATAGCTTAGCTTAGCTCAGCATATTCAAAACCATCCAATCATGGAAAAGGGTGGGAAATCGACCATATTTAAACCCCGCAGTCAGGAATACAGCTCATAGCTGGTTGCAGCTTCCCACTGTAGGCAGTATGGCAGGTGTTGGTGAGGGCATGCACTTCCAGGTGCAGCGCTGGGGCATACAAGAGTCCAAGGTCATGGTAGGACTCCTGGTAAAAAATAATGACAAGACACTGCTGCAGGACCAGTACCAAGGCTCCCAATATAAAGCAGAAGCCTGGGACCATCTCGCCTGTGATCTCACCAGTGCCACTGATATCCCTCAGACTGGTGAGCTGGTCCAGCACCATTATGCCAACTTGAAGTGGAGGAAGAGGGAGCTCTTAGACAAGTGGGTCCAAGAAGCAAGGCAGAGGGGTGATGTCCCAGCAGTGTGTAAATATTCATATCAATAACTGTTTACCAAAGTCCAGCCTGTGTATGTGATGGATAGCTATGCCTAAATACTTCTCCATTCCTTTTATAGCTGCAGCTGAGCAGGCTGTGAATCAGGAAGCCTATGCCAGTAGGTTGCAAAGGCTGCATCGTGAGGCTGATGAGTAGCAATCCTGCTTGTAGTAGTCATACCAAATAAATATAAAGTAGTAGAAACTCACCTAGTAGTATAAAAACTGTGTATGGGTTGTACTGAATAAACCAGAAAATATGACAGTAATAGTCCCATATTGGTGATATTTAAATAAAACCGTAACTGCCTGGCAATAAAGTTCTAAATCATGGACTGGTTGTGTTTACTCTGGTATTGTATGGCATTTAGTGTTGCATTCTCTTAATAGTAATGTTATGTTAACCACTGTTAGCCACACTGTGCTACATAAGCAATATGTCTAGGAATGTCTGTTTAAGACTGTTGTAAGTACAAGGTCATATTGTACAACCAAGAGAGACTTAGACAGAAACCACTAAAGGAACAGACAGTAGTTTCTAAACAGTTCACTCGGATGAAACACAAACTGTTATATTTTTAGCACACACAGCCATGGTTCGAATTCTGGGAGTGATAGTAAGCTGTATGCATAATCATACCTCTGAACCGTACAGAATGTCCAGATAATTGGCTCATATTTTTGGCCTCTTCCTCTTTTTTTCCTGGCAAATCATTGGGATGATCTCAGGATTGTAGTCTCCAAATAATGACATACATTTGAGTGTCAGACTTCAAACCCTTCAGAAAATGTATATTAAAAGAAATCCTGTTACTCTAGCAACTGTCTAAACGTTTATGAGCAATATTCAAAATATGTCTCTATTTGTACCCCCATGTTCTCAAGCTTTGTCCACATGTTGTGCATTAAGAGATTGAGAGATATGAGCATAATTTTAACTAGGAATCTGGGAATATGTGTAGAAACAGTCAGGTAGTGTTAACAAACATTCCCTCCACAGGTCTACCAGGTAAGAGTAGTAGAATTTTGCTATAAGACAGCTGAAGTATACACTTGTGTACAAACATACCACTGCCCAAACCAAGTCCATAGGGTATTTTAATTATATATGTAGAGTACTGATTACAGCAATGATCATTAAAGTTGTGAGTACTGCAAGGATATGCAAATTGTTAATTGACATCTCCCCCCCACCAAATCTGCAACAATAATCTAAACACACAAATCAATAGGCATGTTTACACCAAACCTACATATCTCCCATTGTTCAACAAATATTGAAATGTGTTTCTATTAATGTTCCATGTTGAAATACTATCATTGGTGGCCTGTTGCTATCAATGTAACCTGCATGCTGTTGTAATGGCTACTGTGGTTCCATATATGCATGTGTTCTGTTTGCTATGCAACTGTTCCAAATCTGTTGTTTTGGGTTAATGGGAATATCTATGCATGCTGTTATAATTAATCCTGGATTGTGTTGACTATTACTAACCCACATATGTCCAAAAACTGTAACACCATAGCACATTTGAGAAGGCCGGTTCCAGCGGACCCACCTCTTCCCACCTCATTTGGCCGTGGCACCGGGCCCAGCACATCTGGGACCCACCCTGGGACCTCTTCATCTGCTGGTCCTGCACCACCTTCAGGTGGAACCACCTCAGGGGATAGGGCTCGTCCCCCCCAGGAGTGGGTGCGGACAGGATCCTGTCACCCGAAGCCAGGTCCAGGGTTTGGTACATAGCGAGCTCCAAAAGGACTTTGGAGATCTGCTACGCCAGCTTGAGGGCTGCATGGCACAATTAGAGGGTCAGCCTGCCCGTCCTGCTCAGCTCCCAGAACAGCCACCTTCAGGGCCGTGAAGGTGCAGTGGTGACTGCCCATGGATATGGACCTCAGTCCCACTGTTTCCAATTGGGGGCTCATGGGCTTCCGATTTGCAAACACCCCACCCTGTCCAAGGTGTTTACCCACCACATGTCACATGCCATCCCTCTATGCCATCTTGTCTTTCTTGTCTATCTTCCTACCGAACCTACCTCCCCAAATATACCTGCTATCCTTCCCCAACATTCCACTCTCACCTTAAAAAAAGGGCAATCTGTTCCCAAAAAAAAAAATTTCACCCCATACATAGCTGTCCATTTTGCACACGTGTTCACTAGATACATGTAATCTGGTCTAACTGGCTTCACAACAAATTACTGTTGTCCTCACCCCTCTCTCAAGGGTTTGAGTGTCCAAATCTACCTCTAAATGTAGTATATATGCACAGCTGTTGCTGTAGAAGAAATGGACAGCTATGGACCTTCCATACACCTATCCTGCACATCTCTAGCTACTTTCCCTATTGTCTTTCCCTCTTGTGCCCCCTTTTTCACCACTTTCCTATCACCCCTTTTTCTTTTCTTTTAAAGAAATTAGCATGGGGGTAAGCAGGAGTAAGCACTTTTAAGCAGTAGTAAGATGGTTTAAGCCTGTTTGTGCATTGCTAAGCAATGCCTACACAGATTAAGCCCTTTTAAGGCTGTCTGCAAGCATATTTAACCGGAAGTTAGCATTGCTTACCACAGTGCAAACATGCTTACAACTGCTTAAAAGTGCCTTCTTCTTCTTTCAGCTGCTCCCGTTAGGGGTCACCACAGCGGATCAACTGTTTCCATTTCTTCCTGTCCTCTGCATCTTGCTCTGTCACACCAACCACTTGCATGTCCTCTCTCACCACATCCATAGACCTTGTCTTAGGCCTTCCTCTTTTCCTGTTACCTGGCAGCTTCATCCTTAGCATCTTTTTCCCAATATACTCTGCATCCTTCCTCAGCACATGTCCAAACCAACATAATATTGCCTCTGTGGCTTTGTCTCCAAACCTACCAACCTGGGCTGACCCTCTAATATACTTATTCCTAATCCTGTCCATTCTCGTCACACCCAGTGCAAATCTTAACATCTTCAACTTTGCCACGTCAAGCTCTGACTCCTGCTTTTTTGTCAATGCCACTGTCTCCAACCCATATAACATAGCTGGTCTCACTACCCTCTTGTAGACCTTCCCTTTCATTCTTACTGGTACTCATCTGTCACAAATCACTCCTGACACTCTTCTCCACCCACTCCATCCTACCTGTACTCTCTTCTTCACCTCTCTGAACTGTTGATCCTAAGTATTTAAACTCATCCACCTTCACCACCTCTACTCCCTGCATCCTCACCATTCCTCTATCCTCCCTCTCATTTACACACATATATTCTGTCTTAGTCATGCTGACCTTCATTCCTCTTCTCTCTGGAGCATATCTCCACCTCTCCAGGGTCTTCTCCACCTGTTCCCTACTCTCACTACAGATCACAATGTCATCTGCAAACATCAAGTCCACGGGGACTCCTGTCTGATCTCGTCTGTCAACCTGACCATCACCATTGCAAATAAGAAAGGGCTCAGAGCTGATCCTTGATGTAATCCCACCTCCACCTTAAATGCATCCGTCACTCCCACCGCAGACCTCACCACTGTCACACTACCCTCGTACATATCCTGTACCACTTTACATACTTTTCTGACACTCCCAACTTCCTCATACAATGCCACAACTCCTCTCTAGGCACCCTATCATATGCTTTCTCTAAGTCCACAAAGACACAATGCAATTCCTTCTGACCTTCTCAGTACTTCTCCATCAACACTCTCAGAGCAAACATCGCATCTGTAGTGCTCTTTCCTGGCATGAAACCATACACCTGATCACTAATCATCACCTCCCTTCTTAACCTAGCTTCCACTACTCTTTCCCATAACTTCATGCTGTGACTGATCAATTTAATCCCTCTGTAGTTACTACAGCTCTGCACATCACCCTTATTCTTAAAGATCAGTACCAAAACACTTTTTCTCCATTCCTCAGGCATCCTCTCACTTTCCAAGATTTCATTAAACAATCTAGTTAAAAACCCCACTGCCATTTCACCTAAACACCTCCATGCTTCCACAGGTATGTTATCTGGACCAACAGCCTTTCCATTCTTCATCCTCTTCATAGCTATCCTTACTTCCTCCTTGCTAATCCACTGCACTTCATTATTCACTATCCACACATCATCCAACCTTCTCTCCCTCTCATTCTCTTCAGTCATCAGCCCCTCAAAGTACTCTTTCCATCTGCTCAACTCACTCTCCTCGCTTGTGAGTACGTTTCCCTCATTATCTTTTATCACCCTTACCTGCTGCACATCTTTACTAGCTTGGTCCCTCTGTCTAGCCAATTGGTACAGGTCCTTTTCTCTCTCCTTAGTGTCCAACCTTTCATGCAACTCTTCATACACCTTATCCTTAGCCTTCGCCACCTCTCTCTTTGCCATGCACCTCATCTCCTTATACTCTTGTCTACTTTCTTCATCTCTCTGACAATCCCACTTCTTCTTTGCCAACCTCTTTCTCTGTATACTCTCCTGTACTTCTTCATTCCACCACCAGGTCTCCTTGTCCTCCTTCCTCTTTCCAGATGAAACACCAAACACCTTTCTAACCATCTCTCTTACTAGCTCTGCAGTAGTTACCCAGCTATTCGGTAACTCTTCACTACCACCCAGTGCCTGTCTTAACTCTTCCCTGAACTCCACCTCACAAGTACCCTTTTTCAATTTCCACCATTTGATCCTTGGTGTTGCCCTCACACTCATCCTCCTCTTCTTGATCACCAATGTCATCCTACAAACCACCATCCTATGCTGCCTAATTACACTTTCCCCTGCCACCACTTTACAGTCTCCAATCTTTTTCAAACTGGCCCTTCTACATAAGATATAATCCACCTGTGTGCACCTTCCTCCACTCTTGTATATCACCCTATGCTCCTCCCTCTTGTTAAAATATGTATTCATCACAGCCATGTCCATCCTTTTCACAAAATCCACTACCATCTGACCTGCATTCCTTTCCTTAACACCATACCTACCCATCACATCCTCATCCCCTCTGTTCCCTTCACCAACATGCCAATTGAACTCTGCTCCAAACACCAGTCTCTCACCCTTGGATACAATCATCACCACTTCATCCAACTCACTCCAAAATTTTTCTTTCTCATCCATCGCACACCCAACTTGTGGAGCATAGGCACTAACAACATTCATCATTACATCAATTTCCAGCTTCATAAACATCACTCTATCAGACACTCTTTTCACCTCCAAAACACTCTTAGCATACTGTTCTTTTAGAATAACCCCTACGCCATTTCTCCTCCCATCCACACCATGATAAACAGCCCATGTTCTGCCCAGCAACAAAATAATCAGCCCTGCCCAGTCTTGAACCCAGGACCCTGTACACCATAGTCAGAGCAATGTACCACTACTCCATCAGAGCTGTACTACTGAATGTTTTTTTTAAATATATCATTCCATACAGGTATAGAATACTATGGAACAAACACTGTGGAACCAGCATGTTTATAATATATAAATATACAAATACAGATGTGTATAGTGATAGATGCATATGAAAAGTGTATACATCAGATATATGTAGCTGTACATATGAAATTACACATATAGAACATGTACACATATGTCATAAAATAATATAATATGTAGATGCCATCTTTTCTAGCAGCAAAAATCTTAGAAGGTCCACTTTTAGGGACTTGCATATTCCTGCATCAGAGCACATTGTGATGTAAACACTAGTTATACAAGCACTTGTCCTGCTAGCCTGCTAGTACTTTTTTGCCACACAGTGTAGTTTAGGCTACCTTATTTGCTGTCATTGGTAAAGTTCTGCATTTGTATGCTCATCAGGTCATGGACTGGTTGCACATGAGAATGACGGCTCCTCTCTTGGGATGGGTCCCAGCCCAGTTGAGCTGGCAGGTTCTAGTTGAGGAGGGATCCCTCAAGTCATCTTTGGCTTTTGACTGAGAAACTAGAAATACAACAAACATAGATGGGAGGCTGAGACAGAGGTGCAAGATATTAGGGAATATGGTTTGAAGCCATCAGAGGCTTTTCTCCAACCCATACCAGTTTTGGCTGGAATGCTATCACATGTTGGTTCCATTCCACCTGACATCAACTGTATGTTACTCACATGCTTGCCTTCACATGGCAGTGCACATGTGCATATCTTAACAGGTAGTGGGGGCAGCATAACTCCCTTACTTTTGGGCTTTTGTGTGGAGTCTGATTACCTTAAGGCTAGAGTGTCTTAGATGGACAAAGATGAGTCTACCCTTTGCTTCCCCTACAGATTACTCAGGCATGCCTTCTGGAATCTCTGGGAAAGAGGCCTGAGGTCTTCTTAGATATCTTGCCAAGGAGACAGTTACTAAGGGTGTTGTCCAAGCAGTGTGAAGGCTTTGTGACTTTACCTTTTCATGTCCCAAAAGTTGGATGTTGTCTTTGAGCCTTTACATAAGTGGGAATTGCAATTAACCAAGCATTGTATGATGGCGGTTGGTATAATAGTTAAGGTGTTCACCATAAAGACACAAGGTGCAGGGTTTGAGTCTCACCTTTGAAGGAGAATTGACTAGGCTTAAAATGGCCCTGCAAGAGCAGCTAGCTTAGTACTTGCCTATGAACCTAAGCAATATACTGATATATCAATAGGCATATACATATATTAAAAAAAATATATATATATATATATACTATATCTATACAAAGATAAATATATATTAACATAATATATACATATATATATAAATATATATCTAGGTATACACACACATGTGTATATATATATATATATATATATATATATATACAGAGATTTATATATATATATATATATATATATATATATATATATATATATATATATATAAAGAGATTTATATATATATATATATATATATATATATATATGTGTGTGTGTGTGTATATATATATACTGACTACATACAATTACATACATACATACATATACCGATATAGATATATATGCATTTATACACACACACGCACACACACACTCACATATATGTGTATATATATATATATATATATATATATATATATATATATATATATATATATATATATATATATATATATACACACACACACACACACACACACACACACACACACACACACATGAAATAAATAAATATATAGAGATAAAAATCAGGAGCAAGAGCGAAGCAGAACCAAGCAAAGCAAAGCCAAGTCAGTCCAAAATATGTCCATAAAGCTTTAACAGTTCACTGCAGGTCAGATAAACGCTTTCACTCATATAAGAGCTTCGTCAGATCACATCACAAAGACCAGTACTCATAGGGGCTATATATATAGATAAAACATAGTCTCCATCAACCTATCGAACACAATACCTACTTATATATTAATGAGAAAAACAACATAATGAGATGTATATTGTCAAACCTGGTATATATACATCTTGAATATGTATGGCACATAGATCTAAAACCATCTAATACATGTTAAATAAAATTAGGCACATAATAAAAATGTACTTGTGAACATTGCAGATGAATAAATATATAAACATACATATAAAATCACATTAAAATTTCTACATTTTACATTTTACATTCCTACGCTTCTTGAGTATGGGCTTAATAGAGGCTCTCTTGTTAAGGCCAGAGCCCCTATCTGCTCTTAGCCTAACTATCCATTTGCTCTCTCTACTCTCAGTATGATTCCTAATATCGCCCCCCCCCGTATATTAGGTCTGATAATCTCAAGGGCTCTAAATAGAAAATAGTGGTCAGTCCCAGCCTGAACCACATGTTTGGCTAGAGCATTATGTAAAGAAGCCTTCCTTATATGATAAAGATGTGCGCGTATCCTATCTCTAAAACGGCGATTCGTTTTGCCAACATAAAATGCACCACATACCTGGCATACTGCCAGGTAAACTATATGAGTGGTGTCGCAAGTGACATCAGCTTGTGTACTAAAGCTGGTCTGTAAATCAGGATGTAAAAAATGAGTATTGGTATCAATAGAACTACAGAAGCTACAATGTCCACAGGGTTTAGTATACTTAAATTCCATACATTGCTCATCTCTCTTAGAATAACAGAGCATTCTTCTTAAGTTAAGTTTGTTCCTATAAAGGAACAAAGGTTTAGCACCAACTATCTCACCTATAATTTCATCAGTGCAAAGAATCGGCCAATGTTTAGTAATAATACTCCTAATAGCTGAGCAGTCAGTACTAAAAGGTAAAGAAATTCTGACTCGAGATACCCCCTCACATCTATCTCTCAACATTGTCTCTCTTAACATTGACATCCGGTCCAAAGTATGGGGCGGCCAAGGGCGCCCGCAGGCAGGTGCAAGGGGGTGCACTTGCACCCCCCTGGAATCGGCTGGCCAGGAGAGTAAATTTTTTTTTTTTTATTAGAAGTAAATTAAGGGCGTTCTTCTTTAAGAACTCCCTTTGCGTCCGGTCGTACAAATGGAGGTGCTTGCGACCCGTTTTCATCTTTTCCATGCGATTTACGTCTTTATCTTCCGCATTCGCGCGTGAAATTTGAATTCTAGATGGGCGCCAGCAGAAATGCCGTGTTGTGTCCACGAAGAGGGTCTTGCCATTAAAATTGGAGCAAGCAAGCTGTTTCAGGAGCAGAGAGGGATTCCACAAAGGTAGGAAGGTTGCAGAAATAAGTTAGTTTGGTTAATAACAATTACCAGGGAACATACTCCTTACTAATAGACTGAAGTGTTCATTATTATGCACTATTAGGATTGTGGTCCAAACTGACTGATTTTATGACTCCATGTGTATGGTTGTGTTATTGCGTGTGCAAGTGCTGGCTGATCTGTTTTGCAATAAAATGCATACAGCAAAAAGGAATAAAATAAGGTTGTGTTTGCTTGGTTTGTAAAAACAATGTTTAAGTTGTGTTGCTTTTTCCTCTTTGCTAACAAGGTTTTGTTTCTTTACCAGAAATTTAAAACTGGAGTTCAGGGATAATGTTGGTTAGTTTGTGTGGTACTGTGTTATTACTTTGTAAAGTGACAGTGTGGATGTCTGGCAACCATTTGGCATAACCCAAAATGTTTGTTTGTACAGTTTTATTTAGTTTTTTCAGGTTTGCAAAGTCGTTTTTTATACAAGTTAAATTTGTCTTCATGAATAGTGTTGTATGTCCGTTTAATATTAGTGATGTCCTCTTGTGAATTATTTGAAGGTTTTAAATAATGCTGTTGAACTATACACAGCTCTTGTTATAAGAATTCTGATTTTTCTAACATTAGTCACAAGAAGCCAGATTTATATTTGGATGCTTGGAAAATACAAGTTCATATTCATAGTCCCAAGGATTGTAGTTGCTTTGGGAAGTCATACATACCTGATACTATCATATTGACAACACACACCTTAGAGTTGACCCAGTAGTCAGGGACTTGGGGACACACACAGGTAGTAATCTAGCCTTTGATCATTGTGTCTGCTGTGTTGAGGAAATCCTTATATGTTGCACAACTTATAAACAAAGGTATGGCATCTAAGTCCAAGGAAGTCATTGTTCCATCAGACCTATCATTGAGTACAATGCCCCCTTTGGTATATACCTAACCAGGCATATCCAATAACTATATATCAGGCATATCCAATATCTGAAAAGTCCACAGAGGTTCCTCACTAAAAGAATACATGGTGTAAGTAATATGTCCTATGCAGGTCGCCTCAAGGCCCTATCCCTGTATTCTGTCTCCTATAGGTTTTGAGGGGCAATTTATGCCTGGCATACAGGGCATTGTCAGGCCTCACTTTGATAGACCTCCTGCATAGCCACAAAATGATTTTGTCCTGTTGGGTAGTCCTGATTCCATGTGTCTATATAAATGCTTGTATAGTACTTTGATGTAGATGTGGCCAATTTGGAAAGTTGGCTTTACAGGATTTCACTAGTGCTCTTATTTGCTTGTTCAGGCTAAGGAGAGATTGCTTCCAATTGGGCACCTGCTCCTCCTTGGTCCTAGACTGCAATTTTTTCCTTTTGTTATATACTTTATTGCAGATGTCCACCAGAGAGGTTTACTCTTCCTTGCGGTGGATGATTTTGTCCTGTTGGGTATTCCTGATTCCATGTGTCTATATAAATGCTTGTATAGTACTTTGGTATAAATTTGGATATCTGTGCCAGTTACTACAGAGGTGAAGGAGGCTGTGAAACTGTTTATACATTCCTCAGGAGATTGTAATCAGCTTTGGAGAAGTTTTTTTGTTTGACCCTAGCTAGAGGGGGTCAGGGGAGATGGTGACTTCGAAAGTGACTGCTTTATGGTTGGATCTTGCCAGGGAGGTTAATACTGTAGGGGGTGCTGCAGTGGTTACTCATGTTGGTTAATACCAAGTCCAAGATAGTATCACCGCTTGTTGGGGTATTGACTAGCTGTTCCAAAGCATTTGCATTGATAAAATCGAGGAATCTCTGGGCATTTGTGTTCTGGCATGAGTAATTTTTCCTGTCTATGGTTGGGTAGTTAAATGTTAAAAAAATGGACACATTTCAATATCGGACTTCATATTCTTCAGAAAGTCAGAAAGTGTATGGTAACAAAAGCAAGCTTTTATTCTAGCAATTTTCTAAGTGTACAAGATGGATATTTGAAATGTATCCCTGTGTTTGGGACTGTATTCCCCCCATTATTGGCTTCATCCAGGTTTTGTGCTAGGGTTGAGAGTTATGGTAAGAATTGAATTCACTGAATATGTTTGGGGCTGTATTAACCCAGTATTGGCTTTGTTCAGGTGTTTATTGGCTTCATCCAGGTTTTTTGCTAATGTTGAGAGCTATGGTAAGAACTGATTTCACTAAAAATGTTTGGGGGCTATATTCTCTCATTACTGGCTTTGTCCGGGTGTTATTTGCTAAGAGGTTGAGAGCTATGGTGAGAACTGAATTCACTGAATGTTTGGTGGTTGTAGTCACCCATTATTGGCTTTGTTCAGGTCTTTTGTGCTAAGAGGTTGACAGCTGTGCTATGGTGAGAACTGAATTCACTAAATGGTAAAGTTTCAGCCTTCCTCTTTCACAAAACAGCTGATTTGGCGTAGTGGTATGTTGCTTTGACTGTTTTGCACGGGGTCCCCTGGGGTCAAGACGTGGCAGTGGAATGTATGGTGGTAACGCAGCATTTTATTCTAGCAACTTTTAAACATTATACAAGCAATGTTTAAAATGTGTCCCTGGTTTTTGGCCTTTTGCCCCCCCCCCCAATAAATTTCGGCTTTTTCCAGATTTCTTGTGCTGCAAAGTTCAGAGATACAGCTGAGTGTCTAGTAGATTTTACAAGGAGCTGAGAGCTGCAGGGGAGCAAAAGTTTAGTGCTGCTTATGTTTAGTCTGCTTGCATTGTTAATAACACAACAGATAGTGTACTTGCTTTAGATGCTGAAGGCTGTGGGTTCTACTCCCACAGTAGGTAAATGCATTGCTGATGCTGTATTGTGTTGTAAAGGGGTGGATGCTGCAGTCCTTTTGACAAAGTTACCTAGAAACTATGAACCTGTTAACAGTTTGCTATCCATTCTCTATTGCGGTATTACTAGCTTTTCATTTTTTTACTGCATGCAACAAAGGCAATTTATTCTTCAAGGGTAACAGGCACTTTATTTGTAGATTAAACAATGACATATAAAGTGTTTGCTAGCAGCAACCTCTATTAGTTACAAATTTCTTCAATGTGGATTTTACTACAGAGATTGTGTATATTTTTACTGATACTGGTGGACTTGAGTAGACTTTTTATGATGGAAATGTTCTGAATTGGGCAATTTTGTCATTGGTGGATGCTTTTGTTTCTTTGTTTACTGGAAAAATTTTCAAAACAATAAATTTAAAATGCCCTTTAACAACTGTACTGTATTGTACAAGGAATATAATGTAATACAGTCAGGAAGGTGTGTCAAAGAGCATGTGTATGTTATGTTCGAGGGGCCTATGATTTTGAAGACAGCCCAGAGTTAATATTTGCAATTGGCAAAATGTATTTTCTCTGAAAGTGGGTTTCAGTGCTGTTTCAATGCATGTGAGTTTCAAGGGCAGAGAAGTTTTAATGTTAGTCTATTTTCATTGAGACTGCATTGCTTTAACAGATATGTATTAGGGTTTGTGCTGTAAAATGCAAAATAAAACTTTCAAATGAAATCCTAAATCATGCCAGAAGTAAAGCAGTATGCACATTAGTGTTTATGGTAAATGGGGCAAAATAACCAAGGAATGGGACATTGGAATGGCTGCAGGGGGGGAGGCTCCATTTGACCATGATTTTGTGAGGGGGGGTATCAAACTCAGACAGCCCCGGTTGAACTATACCTCTCAGTTGTCCATATCTTTGCAGAATTAATAGATATTTGCTGCTTATTTTTGGTTTGTTCCTCATAAAATTTGTGGTTTTCTAGCAAATCATTTAGGAATGAAGCCATTAAATGACAGACACTGAGTTTCAGATGTCATAACCTTCAGAAAAATGCATGCTAATGCAAGACTGTCTAAATTTATACAAGAGCAATTTTTAGTAGTGTTTGTATGTTCCCCAATATATTTGGCCTTGTTCAGATTTCCTGCATTAAGAGGTTGAGAGGTACGTGCAAATCACTTTGTAGATTAGGAATATCCAAACATCTCAATTGTCCCCAATTCTGGCTCAAAATGTTGCTCTCCCCTAATAATCCCTCCTCCAAAATGGCAATTTTGGAAGAAAATGTGGAGGGTTTACAATTATAACTGTAATGATCAGTTATAGATTACCTTTATTTCAGAAATGCATGTGGATGCTATTATTTTGTTAGCTGCTTCAAGTTAACTGTTAATATTAAAAAGGTGTCCCTTTTTTGACAGGTATGTTTGCATCACATTTTGGTCTGTTTTTCATAAAATTGTGGTTTCTGGCAAATTAGTGGCAAGTCATTAAAGATTGAAATTAGAAAATAATGGCAGACATTTGAGTTTCAGATTTTATACCCTTCAGAAAATTTGTACTAATGCAAGATCTACCTGTTCTATTAAGTTAATAAGAGCAATATTTAAAAATTGGCCTTATTTTTGGGCCTGTGTCCCACTTCTAGTTCTATGTATGGCTTTGTCCAGATTTCTTGCTTTGAAGTTGAGAGGTAGGAGTGTCAGCCATCACTGTCAGCCAGAGACATTTCAAATTATGACATACTTATTGCACCCCAGCCCCCATTGTAGTGGCTCGGGATGTGTCCAAGGAAGGCAAGAAGCAGTTATGCAGTAAGTGTGCAGAGTATTCCCCCATCCAAGGTAGATCACAAATACGACCGTGGCTTTTCATCTGTCCTTGATTTTGCAAAATGTTCTGGTTTTCTATCAGATTTTTATACTGTTGATTTATGCTTCTTATTATTCAGGAACTGCATGCTATCACAGTGTCCTGTTGCTCTGTTTAAGTAGCCATGGTTTAATGAACATCAGGTAAGCTTGTCTGAGATTGTAAGATGCAAGTAAGCTTTAGTAAGCTTGTTGGACATTGTAAGATGCAAGTAAGCTTTAGTAAGCATATTGTTAAAGAATTGCCAGCATTGAAAGCCTTTTCGTTGTTGCCATGCAGAGAATATTTACATAGCTAGATAATGTATAAGCCTTGGGTATTGAAATGCATATGACAGTATTTGTAATAAAAGGACAGGATTACAGTGTTTTCAGAAGTTCATTACATTTTATTGGAGACCAGTGTCTTATAGCAGTGTCTGTGTGTTAGTACACTTGTAGTTGGGTGGCTTTAATGGTATATGGTAAATAAGCATTGCTACCTTACTTAAAAGCCAAGCCCTGCAACAACTAGCTCCACACTGAAGTCAAAACACAATAGCTCTGGTGGGTAAATGTACTCTGTAGTAATCAAAAAAAGGCAAATGTTTGAAATAACTACAGCTTATGTGCAAACACAATAGGTAGTGATGAAACAATGCTCTGCTAAAAATGCTTTAATGCTCCACATTGCTGAGCTGCAATCACTAGCTACCAGGATTTCACCCACTTCACATCAAGCACGGTGCCGTTCAGTGCAACCTTCCCAGAACTAATTCAAGTCTGACCAGAATTATTTGGTGTGTGTGTATAAGAGGGAGGTAGCATACCCCTCAGCTGTCCAGATTTTTGCCCCATATTCCTCTTAAAAAGGATTGAAGTTGCTAAATAATGAGACATTTCAGTTTTAGATGTCATGTAATTTAGAAAAATGCATACTAACACAAATCCTGTTACTCTTGCAATTTTCTAAGTTTCTGAGAGCCATATTTATAATCTGTCCCTATTTATTTTAGGCTTTGTCAAGATTTCTTGCACTAAGGGTGAGGCCTTGAGGGGTGTGGTATCTTTGTAAGAGAGAGAGAAAGTGAAATGCCCAAGTTAGAGTTAGCAGGTAGAATTTTCAAGTGCATTTTCAGGGAACTGTGAGTTTTAAGGGAAGCGAAGTTCACTGCTGCTCATGCCAAGTCTATTTACAATGTGCAACCATTTTGTTTAGCAAATGGTATCTGTATTGTGGTATAAAGTTTTAAAGCTATGTTAGTAGCACCACAAGTAGAATACTTGCATCTTAATGTAAAGGCTTGAGGTTCTATTCCTACAGCATATACATTTGTATGCTGCAGTCCTCAGGATGTCCTCCTTTGGATGAGATGCCTAATAACTATGAACCTGTTTTTCAGCTTGTCATCCATTTTCTATTGCAATATACCAGCTTACCATTTTTTAATTTAACATAGGCAATTTATTCTTTGACGGCAGCAGGCACTGAATTTGTAGATGAAACACTGAAATATACAGTTTTCTAGCAACAACATCTTCATTAGTTTCAGATATCTTTAATGTGGAATTATTCAGATTACTTTTACTTGACAGCGACACTCAAACAAGTGTTGCTGTATAATACAAGGGATATAATTCAATTATATATTATAATTAATACAATCAGGTAAATCATAACTTTTGCATGGCCCTAACGGTGTGCAAGGAGCCTATTGCTTAAACAGTTCAAAGGTAAATAACCTGCCACTGGCCAGATGCATTTTCTTTGAATGTGGGTTTCAATGCCGTTTCATTGAATGTGAGTTTCAAAAGTAGAGAAGCTTTAATGCCAAGTCTGTTTTCATTGTAAGACTATTGCTTTGTTTAGGTTTAGTAAATATCTCGGTGTTTGGGCTATAATGTTTGAAATAAAAGTTGTAAATTAAATCCAGCTGCCTGTAATCATTGTAGAACTAAAGCATAACACAGTATGCACACAGATTTGAACAGTGTCTACAGTAAATGGGGAGAAATAGCCAAGTAATTTGACACTGGAATGGCTGTGTGGGCGGGGCTTGGGGTGGGTGGACTTGGGCGGGGCTGTGTTGGCAGGGGGCGGGGTGAGCTATGTGGGTGGGGCTCTGGGTTTGCACCCCCCTGCAAAAAATCCTGCGGGCTCCCTTGGGGGCGGCCCTATTCAGTCTGAGTTCACTGATGTCAATAAGGTTAGAGTCAACCTCATGTGAATCATAGCCACGCTCCACTAACCTCTGTTTCAAATCAGCTACTTCAGTCAAAAAACCACTATCAGTGGCATTCAATCTAGAGGTCCTCATTCCTTGACCTCTAATGATGTTCTTGAAAATGTGCTGTGGGTGCATACTATCACGCATCAACAGTGTATTGAAATGACAGGGTTTCCTATAAACCCCAGTATTAACTAAACCACATTCTAGCCTTTCAACATATAAATCTAGGAATTCTATCCTAGATCTAGAGTAGTTCATACTGAAATTCAAATAATCCGTTAACTGGTTCATAGTAGTATGGAACCTAATCAGTCCATCCATACTACTTCTCCACAAAACAAAAACATCATCGACAAAACGTCGATAAAGCACCACTTGCTGGTTAAACTCATCCAGTCTAAACAAGGCCTCATATTCCCACTGCGCCAAAAACATGTTGGCATAACTATTAGCGCAGGGCGTGCCCATAGCAACCCCACCTTGTTGCTGGTAAAAAGTGTCGTCAAATGTAAAAAAGTTATTCTCCAGAATCAATTCTAAAAAATGTGCCACCAGGTCCACCTGGACTGGTGTATAATTACTATGTGATAGAAAATAATCAGTAATGTAGGTTATCCCCAATTCGTTCGGACGAACGGTAAATAGAGACTGTATGTCAAACGTTACAAATGTTAAGCTATCTAGGTCATTAAGACCTTGCAAACAGTCATAAAGATCTGATAAAAATTGTTTCGAGTCCTTAAGTACTACACTGTTGTTATTCAGTACAGGGCATAGATGTTTCTCCACATAAACAGACATATGCTCGGTAACCCAACCCTGTCCCGATACAATTGGTCTCATTGGAGGGTCCCTAGCATCTTTATGAATCTTGGGAAGTCCTTGTATTGTCGGGACAAGGGGAGTTCTAATGGAAAGATAGTCATACAATTCTTGATCTAAGACACCACCTTTAAACATATCAAGGAGTGTATTACTAACATAAGTAATACTAGCTTGAACTGATTGTTCATTGGCTAATGTATAAAATCTATCACTCAACAATGTAATCATGGCATCATGATATTTGTCGGTATCCATTATAACTATCCGACCACCTTTATCAGCTGGTTTTATGGTTATAGAGCGAAAAGACTGTAAGTTACGTAGACTCTCCCTCTCTGCTGCACTCAAATTACCCTTCCTCCTATATGTAGTAGTGAAGAAATACTCATATAAATCGTCCTCTGTCAATTTCAGGTATGCCTCAACAAGGGGATGATTAGGAGGTACAAAATCACTCAGTTTCTTAAACCTTGGCGGCCTATTAGATCTATTAAAATCAGACTCATTTCCTATGTTGTCATGAAACAATAATTTAAGCATCACGTTACGACAAAACAACCTCAGAATGTGATGATGGGTCTGTTGAAACTATTAGTGAGAACACGAGTAAAATAAAACCAGTAGATGATGTTATTACAATTTTACATGCAGAATGTAATGATGGTTCTGTTGAAACTATTAGTGAGAACACGAGTAAAATAAAACCAGTAAGTGCTGATTCAGACAGAGCTAATTTGTACCCTGCAGTACACATTGTTAATAGAGCACCTACTAATGGTTTACAAGTTGATGATGGCACCGTGAGATCTAAAAATAATTATAAGGCAGCTACTATTACAGCAGGTGTAGTGAGCAAACTCCCTTTTCCCCTACCTGTTCGCAAAGAGAAGGGAATGAAGAGGGGACGTTCTGCGAGCAGGGGCAGACAGAAACGAAAATTATCAGAGGAATTTGTGCCACATCAAACAATCAAAAAGATGTGGAGGAGCAAGTTGAATTAAATTTAGGCGAGAGTCTAACCCCGGTTGACTCACTGGTCTGTAACATCTCGAAATATGTGTTAACTGAATTTGATAAGAGTTTGTTAAACAAAGGCCTCAGCTTTATACCAAGTGCTCATAGTAACTTTGCTGACACTGTTATGGATATGAGGTTGTTTTGTCGTAACGTGATGCTTAAATTATTGTTTCATGACAACATAGGAAATGAGTCTGATTTTAATAGATCTAATAGGCCGCCAAGGTTTAAGAAACTGAGTGATTTTGTACCTCCTAATCATCCCCTTGTTGAGGCATACCTGAAATTGACAGAGAACGATTTATATGAGTATTTCCTCACTACTAGATAAAGGAGGAAGGGTAATTTGAGTGCAGCAGAGAGGGAGAGTCTACGTAACTTACAGTCTTTATGCTCTATAACCATAAGACCAGCCGATAAAGGTGGTCGGATAGTTATAATGGATACCGACAAATATCATGATGCCATGATTACATTGTTGAGTGATAGATTTTATACATTAGCCAATGAACAATCAGTTCAAGCTACTATTACTTATGTTAGTAATACACTCCTTGATATGTTTAAAGGTGGTGTCTTAGATCAAGAGTTGTATGACCATCTTTCCATTAGAACTCCCCTTGTCCCGACAATACAAGGACTTCCCAAGATTCATAAAGATGCTAGGGACCCTCCAATGAGACCAATTGTATCGGGACAGGGTTCGGTTACCGAGCATATGTCTGTTTATGTGGAGAAACATCTACGCCCTGTACTGAATAACAACAGTGTAGTACTTAAGGACTCAAAACAATTTTTATCAGATCTTTATGACTGTTTGCAAGGTCTTAATGACCTAGATAGCTTAACATTTGTAACATTTGACATACAGTCTCTATTTACCGTTCTTCTGAACGAATTGGGGATAACCCACATTACTGATTATCTTCTATCACATAGTAATTATACACCAGTCCAGGTAGACCTGGTGGCACATTTTTTAGAATTGATTCTGGAGAATAACTTTTTTACATTTGACGACACTTTTTACCAGCAACAAGGTGGGGTTGCTATGGGCACGCCTTGCGCTAATAGTTATGCCAACATGTTTTTGGCGCAGTGGGAATATGAGGCCTTGTTTAGACTGGATGAGTTTAACCAGCAAGTGGTGCTTTATCGACGTTTTGTCGATGATGTTTTTGTTTTGTGGAGAGGTAGTATGGATGGACTGATTAGGTTCCATACTACTATGAACCGTTAACGGATTATTTGAATTTCAGTATGAACTACTCTAGATCTAGGATAGAATTCCTAGATTTATATGTTGAAAGGCTAGAATGTGGTTTAGTTAATACTGGGGTTTATAGGAAACCCTGTCATTTCAATACACTGTTGATGCGTGATAGTATGCACCCACAGCACATTTTCAAGAACATCATTAGAGGTCAAGGAATGAGGACCTCTAGATTGAATGCCACTGATAGTGGTTTTTTGACTGAAGTAGCTGATTTGAAACAGAGGTTAGTGGAGCGTGGCTATGATTCACATGAGGTTGACTCTAACCTTATTGACATCAGTGAACTCAGATTGAATAGAGCCGCCCCATACTTTGGACCGGATGTCAATGTTAAGAGAGACAATGTTGAGAGAGATAGATGTGAGGGGGTATCTCGAGTCAGAATTTCTTTACCTTTTAGTACTGACTGCTCAGCTATTAGGAGTATTATTACTAAACATTGGCCGATTCTTTGCACTGATGAAATTATAGGTGAGATAGTCGGTGCTAAACCTTTGTTCCTTTATAGGAACAAACTTAACTTAAGGAGAATGCTCTGTTATTCTAAGAGAGATGAGCAATGTATGGAATTTAAGTATACTAAACCCTGTGGACATTGTAGCTTCTGTAGTTCTATTGATACCAATACTCATTTTTTACATCCTGATTTACAGACCAGCTTTAGTACACAAGCTGATGTCACTTGCGACACCACTCATATAGTTTACCTGGCAGTATGCCAGGTATGTGGTGCATTTTATGTTGGCAAAACGAATCGCCGTTTTAGAGATAGGATACGTGAACATCTTTATCACATAAGGAAGGCTTCTTTACATAATGCTCTAGCCAAACATGTGGTTCAGGCTGGGACTGACCACTATTTTCTATTTAGAGCCCTTGAGATTATCAGACCTAATATATGGGGGGGCGATATTAGGAATCATACTGAGAGTAGAGAGAGCAAATGGATAGTTAGGCTAAGAGCAGATAGGGGCTCTGGCCTTAACGAGAGAGCCTCTATTAAGCCCATACTCAAGAAGCGTAGGAATGTAAAATGTAAAATGTAGAAATTTTAATGTGATTTTATATGTATGTTTATATATTTATTCATCTGCAATGTTCACAAGTACATTTTTATTATGTGCCTAATTTTATTTAACATGTATTAGATGGTTTTAGATCTATGTGCCATACATATTCAAGATGTATATATACCAGGTTTGACAATATACATCTCATTATGTTGTTTTTCTCATTAATATATAAGTAGGTATTGTGTTTGATAGGTTGATGGAGACTATGATTTATGTATATATATAGCCTCTATGAGTATTGGTCTTTGTGATGTGATCTGACGAAGCTCTTATATGAGTGAAAGCGCTTATCTGACCTGCAGTGAACTGTTAAAGCTTTATGGACATATTTTGAACAGACTTGGCTTGGCTTTGTTTGGTTCTGCTTCGCTCTTGCTCCTGATTTTTATCATAATTTTTACAGTTTTTTGTTTGGAGCATTTGGGCGTTTATCCTGACCATAAGCGATAGATTTTTACTGTATTTATTGATATATATATATATATATATATATATATATATATATATATATATATATATATATATCTGTGCATAACATGTACTGCAGTTATACCCAGCACCATACCTCACCACCACTAAGTGCAAGAGATCTGGAGAAAGGCTGCAAAATGGGGGGATGGAGCAATGGACCAACACTAGGGACACAATGTACATCCTGCAGGTATAAATGTAGAATGTCACTACAGGAACAGGGTGTGTGTCAGCATACATGTTCAGAAGGATGTCAATTATGAAACTGTAATGTAGGTCATCATATATGACAGACATCCCCACATGATGACAGTGATTCACCACAGGAAGGAATAAAATGATACTGTTCAACAGACCAGAAATATGGGCAATAAATGTGGACAGTCTGGAACAATCTGGCCAGTGACAGGTATTCTCGGAATAGCTTACTGCAAAAAAGCATAACCAAGCCTGGCAAAGGGGGGGGGGTGAATCCATGAAAATGTGGACATATCTGACATACTAGTGTAGATGAGCTGACACATGATGCAGTAACACCCTTCTGTCTGTTCCAACATCTATTGAGTGGAATAGCAAAAGTCCAAAACCCATTGACTTCCCAGGAGTTAGTCATGTAAATCTTCACATCCCCCACTGATGTGTCAGACATACACGACACTTATGTGGGCCAGGCAACACTACACATTTGCCAAATATCTGGACATAACATCACATTAGGGAAAATACAGTGAGCTGCTAGCTATGTCACCAAGCATTATCCAAACTACAGGCAGACTGACACAACAAAAAAGCAATCTTGCTATGGGGGAATACACATGTAATTGCAAATATACCAGGCACTCCAGGGATGTAACAACACTGAGAAACAGACACCAGTGTGAAAGTGCATATAATATAAGGAGTGTGTGAACCAAACTGTCAACACGTTTGATACTCACACACTACCCCTACATATAATGGCCCAATACACAGTGTAGTATGATGCCTGTGTTATGGGGCATGTCACAGTCTTACACTACAAAAATGTAACACTTGATGGAGCACCAGAAACTGGATCTGTATGCAAAGGCAATAGAAAAGGAAACATAACACTTACATCTACCCCCCCCCCCCCAAGAAGTAACATATTCACAATACACTGCTACACAATCCTGACAGTTGGTCAACAATAGCCAGAAATACAAAGCCCTCCCAACTGTACATACTCCCAAAGAATGTCCAGGCATTGTCATCATATATAAGGCCTCTTACACATAAAATGTCTGGCAGTCTGATACCATACTGGGATGATACTACGAATTACGCCACTAAGTAATGATATACCAGATCTCTGTGCCTCTAACTAAATGATATATGGATAAAGTTTGACAAATTCATGGACAGAGGCCTAAACACAGGTCCAGGATGGGGATATTGCTGTTATAAATGTCGAAAGTAGCTGGTGTAAGTATAATCCTATCCCCCATGTCACACACAGTGCAAATGTGAACATCCCACACTGTGTAGTGTCCAGCCCTGAATTATGCCTGTCTGTACAATCCCACTGTCTGCAACCAATATAATGTAGCCAGTCACACTACCCTCCTGTAGACTTTACATATCAATCTTAATGGCACTTGTCTGTCACAAATAACTCCTGACTCCCCTCTCCACCACACACAACCTGCCTGCACTCTCTCATACACCTCTCCCCCACATTGCCCATGACTCTAAACTGGTGTTCCCAAGTAGTTAGACCTATCCACCTTCCAAACTGTACGCCCTGCATTGTCACCATTCCTCTTTCCCCCACCCCATTCACACACATGTATTCTTACATAGTCCTGCTGACCATCATTCCTCCCCGCTCTACAACATAACCCCACCTCCCCAGGTTCTCCTCAACCTGTCCCCTAATCTCACTACAGACAGCAATGTCATCTGCAAACTGCACAGTCAACAGGGGCCCCTGTCTGATCATGTCTGTCAACCTGTCCCTCACCACTGCAAATGTGAAAGGACACACAGCTAACCCCTGATGTACTCCCACCTCGACCTTAAATCCACCTGTCTTGTCAAAACCAGAAATCACTGCTGTCACACTAGCCTCCTACATATCCTGTGGTATCTGACAGACTCCTCTGGCACCCCTGACCACCACATACAATACCACAACTACTCTCCAGGCAGCATGTCATATCGTATGCTCTCTGTAGGTGCACATAGACAATGCAGCTGCATCTCAGCCTCAGTGCAGAGCTCCATCAACACTTATGGATCAACATTTGCATCTGTAATACTCTTACCTGGCATAAAACCATACTGCAAATATTCAATCATCACCATGTTCTCAACCTAGCTGCCACCACCCTTTACCATTACCTCATCCTGTGACCGATCAATGTTATCCCTCACTTGTTACTACAGCTCTGCAGACAACCCTTGTTCAGATAAGCAGTACCCATACATATTCGCCAACATCTCACACATCCACTCACTTTCCAAGATTACAGTAAACAATCCAGTTAAAAATACCACTGCCAGGTCTCAGAAACATCTCCAGGCATCCACAGGTGTGTCACCTGGAACAACAGCATTTCCACTGTTAACCCCCCTCATAGCTATCCTTACATTCTCCTTGATAATGTGTTGCACATCCTGATTAACCATACCCACCTCAGCCAACCTTCCCTCCCTCACCCATTTTCCTCATGGAATAGGCCATCAAAGTGATGTTTGCATATGTCCTAAACGCACTCCTAGCTTGTATGTTTCACCCATATTCCTTTATCAGCCTTTTGTGTTGAACATCCTTCCTAGCTATGTGCCTCTGTCAAGCCAATAGCTACAGGCCCTATACACGATCCATGCTGTCCAACATTACATACAGCCACAGTCTCCACATCTGTATGTCAGACTCCACATCCATAGCCATGTCCAACACTCTCTTTGTCATGCACCTCATCTCTTTATACTCATGTCTACTCTCTACATCTGCCAACACCTTTCTCTGCATACTCCCCTGTACTTCTTCATTCCACCACCACGTGTGTAGGAGCAGTCACCATCTGGGCAGCATGTCAACCTGTGCCTGATTGAGCATAGTAGGTCACAGGTGCATTAATGTAATGCTGAGTATGAGTACAAATAGCACACATCCACTGAGGGCAATCGGAAGGCCATCCCCATATATGTCTGTGGTCTCACAGGCAACTATCCAATCCACCCTGTAATGGAGGTCAGCCACAGCACTCACACACAAGCACACACCATAGCTGCAGACGACCAGCTTCACACACACACACACCATAGCTGCAGACGACCAGCTTCAGACATGTTTAGGACAAACATCACCGCCACGGCTCAACATCAGTGTAGAAGGATATGCACACCACATGCACCCCTACCCTCACCATTAATCAGGTAAAAACTGCCTACTTACACATAATGCTATGCATGTCCATACAATTCTGCTAGGTAATGGAGTATTATTTGATGTAATGTTGTGGCTACTAATACTCATTACTAGTGAGCTGTCTCTGTAAAGAACTATGGACAATGTCTAATGTCCTGTGATGTGTTTTTTCCTGTTTATGTCTTTCAGGTGTGATGCAGATGCTTCCAGTCTATGATGTCCAGGAGACAGCAGCCATAACTGAGGCCATCCTGGAACACTACCACATCCTCTTCAGTCTGGGTCACCAACGTCAGCGGGAGAGGACAGCCCTCTGGTAAGACCTCACACAGATAGTGAACACCTTGGGGAACCATGGCCACACATACAAACAGGTAAGGCACAGAGCAACTGACCTGATATGGCGTGCACGACAATGGGCTGTGGCGGTGGTGAGGGACTGTTCTTGTACTGGTGGGGGGCCAGCCAGAGAGGCCACACTTACAGCAATGGAGGAGCTCCTTGCCAACATGTATATATGTATGGAGATGCATATATGTGAACAAATCTATACATAATATATATATATATATATATATATATATATATATATATATATATATATATATAGAAATTTATATACAGAGAGATGTACATCCACATGTATATCCACATCTATGCATAGATACATATATATAGAAAGGTGAATACATATATAGAAATGTGAACACATGCATACATACATTATACACACATATATATATATATATATATATATATATATATATATAAATATATGTATATGTATACAGAAATATATGACAGCTACAAACACATGGAATCTGAGGGTCATGCTGCTGCACACTAGACCTCCACATCTGAAAATGCACTCACTGAACATATTCCTTAAAATGGGGAACTATGACATGTGTGCTGTAACAGAGACCTGGTTAAAGACAGCAGAAAGCACCCCTGCACTACCAGCCTATTAACCATTCCACATCTCTTGGCTGCATAACTGTGACTAAAGCTCCAAAGGTGGTGGTATTTCCATATTCATTATGGACCTGCAGGCATAGCTAACATTGGGTAGGACAGTGGATCAGGTCGTAGCCTGATATAGGTCCCCAAACATGTCCCAACACTCACACTCCATGTCCTTAAACACCCTGGAGGATAATATTGTCCAACCTAACACTCACATACTGATTGACTTCAAATACCCCACCATTAACTGGGATAGCTACTCATGTACCAATACACATGCCCATCACATTGACCTGATCCTTCTTAACATGGACAACTGTTGCTCAACACCAATAGACAATTCCCCCTTGTTATATCTGAGCACAAATTAATCACCTTTGGAAATCCATGGCTCTCCCACATCCCCCTGCACAGGTAACCACCATGAAAAGCCTTTCCAATGCTGAATATGGCCTCATAACAACAGAGGTGGCTAAACTCATGGCAGCCATGCAAATGGAGACTAGATGCATGACATCTGAATCAAACATAAATGCAATATGAACATGTACGCACATGCATGGGTACTACCATACCCACTATAACCAGGACCCTCAGCTCCAATAAAAGGAAGCTGATCTGGTGGACTTCTGCCATACAGACACTGTACAACAGAAGGAGGGAACCAATATGGAATAACGTGAAGTCCCAAGACTGGAAATCAACCCTTATCAGCCTCAATTGAAGGTTGAGATCCCTCATCAAATACTACAAAGTTAGCTGTGAGAACAGAATTGGAGCACATAGTGAGGACAACCACAAGGTCTCATACAGTTATGTTAAGAATCTCCAATGGCAATAGCAAGATTTGTTCTGAGCTACTAGAAAATGGAACCTCCCATGCATTATGTATAGATTTGTCTATATATATATATATATATATATATATATATATATATATATGCATCTCCATACATATATACATGTTGACAAGGAGCTCCTCCATTGCTGTAAGTGGGGCCTCTCTGGCTGGCGTAACAGTGGAACAGTCCCTCATTACGACTGAGCCAACAAATACTGCCAATATACTGGCTGGCATCTTGAGTGCAAACATTACCCTTCATCCCCCACAAAGGACCAATCACAATACCAGTACACCACAAGGCACCCAGTATTACTGCAGCACAGGTTAAAACACCACTGTCCAATGCCAAGAATACAGCTTGTATGGGACATGACAATATCCCTGGCTGTGTTCTACAAGAACTACAGAGTGACCTGGCACTTTACCTGTGTGCCCTCTTCAAGCACAGCCTTACCTCAGGCTTTGTCCCTGTGGAATTCTACACTGCTACAGTCACCCCTCTCCACAAAAAAAGTGTAACTACAGACCCTGGGAAATACTGCCCCAACTGCCTGACAACTCTGTTATTTGAAGTTATGGAATGCATCATCATGCACCTAATAAACAGAGATATGGGAATCTGCAGACTCAGGATCCCACACAGTTTACCTTTGTGAAGGGTAGGTCATACCTGCTCATTCCACCTGGTCAGCTTCTTGGTGTCAGTAACCTGAGTTGTGAATGAAGGCAAGGTGACACATACAGCCTACATTGATCTGGCCAAAGCCTTTGATAACATTCCCCACTCACTAACTAGGTGGGAACAGAGGCCCAAACACAGGGGTAGATTGGATATACTGCTGTCATACATTTGGACAGTTGCAGATGTTACTGGGTTTGTTGTAACATCCTTTATGAGTTATATGACATTGGTAATACCCATAGATGTGAGTATTTGCTGGCTGCATTCCCCAGAGTCCACAACTGATTTACCAAGGATACCAACTGTCTGGTGAACACACAAAACATAACAGGAAGACATGTGGCCAGTCTGTGGACAGCGTGCCAGTGGAGAGGTATGTCAGAGACATATCACTGTGAGTCGTGACACCACACACTAAATGCATGTCCACACAAACCCTTTAAATCTATCAATCCACCATGTTTATAACAGCACTGATGACATAGAATCTGTTCATAAATCTGGGGATATCTCCCCCATGTTAGTTGTCTGTCTCCACATCTCCTATCTTGTGATGTATTGCCACCCATTGTACGTGAATCTGTAGGCCACCTCCTCTGTAATGTCCCTCACACAGGCAAGGAAATGGGGCAAGGCCCACATTAAGGAATGTCCCATATGTCGGAACTAGCAGCAGTGTCCAGGCCCACAGCACAATACAATGTGGGCACCTACATAATGGTATGGCCGTAGCAATACCTGACATCTGCACATCTGTACAGAGGACAGACAGTAAGTAGATAGCCAACAGGTTATGCATTAGGATGAATGTTTTGCAAGATACACATTTGAAACTGAAAGGTATGCCATTACTACATGACAGCATTCCTCAATGACATATCCAACAAACATAATAGTCTACAGTTAATATCAACATATCAGAATAATATCCAATAGGAGATACATATAAACATACAGCTCAAACACCAACTGCAAGATACTCAGTACTCAGATTCCAGCTTTGCATGCAGGGGTGTATGGTTCCAGTACTACAATCTGCAATCTACTCTTACTTGAAAAAGCACTGTTAAAAGTACTAATGTAATGATACAATATGTGTTAAACTATTTT
>NC_056744.1:691052168-691132168 GCF_019279795.1 Protopterus annectens | reverse complement strand
CTTGTTAAAATGTTCCTTAAAAACTAAAGTTTGATCTGTTTATCTTAGCAAGCTTTTAAGTTTTAATAAACAGGTGATAGAGCAAGCTTCATTCAAGCCTGGATATGTAAAGGCATTCAGTTTGATTTGCCGTATCAGCTCTAATTTCTCCAACAACAAAGAAAAAAGACCCCATCTGTTACCAGGTTTAACTTGGTCAATACCTCTAAATTTAAAACTGCAGTTCTCAAATTCTACTATGTGCTTAGCCAGAGCATTTTCTGTTCTAGTCATATTGATGCTGTATATATGTTCATATAGCCATTCTTTTAATTTCCTATCGGTCTTTCCGACATAAAATGTCGGGCATTGTTGGCACTGGGCTAAATAAACTACTAATTTAGAATTACAGTTAAGTTTCTTATTTAACTTATATTTTTGTTGTCTAACCATGAATGTTTGACTGACGTCTATCTGTTTACAGTAGGGACAACACTCGCATCTGAACATCCCTTATAGCCTAGTGTTAGCCATTTTTTTGTGCTCCAGTAGGCTTTTTAAATTGTATCCTCTTTTAAAGATTACCTGTGGGTGTTCACCTATTTATGTACAAAATTGGGTTTACCCATTATTAGGGACCAGTTTTTACATACGATTTCCCTTATACTATGTGCATCAATAGTGAATGATGTTATAAAACTGAATGTTTAGTTATTATTAGGAAAGTTACTTTCAGTTCTTAAACTCCTCTCATAGGGTTCTTCTAAAGTGGGCTCTAGTGTTGTTTCAGGTAGTTCACTATTAAGGAGTGGTTGGTACACTCCCCTGTTTCTCTTGGTCTTTACTTCATCTTGTATGTCTAAAATCAGAGAATCTGGATAACCTCTTTTAAGGAACATTTTCCTTAAAACTTCACATTCTAATAAAAAATCTCTCTCTAAAGTGACCATCCTTGCAGCCCTCACTAGTTAGCCCTTGATGACTGACTTCTTCTAACAGAAAGGGTGTGAAATGAAAAAATGTAGGAAGGCATCTGAGTAAGTTGCTTTCCTATAAATCTTTGCTATGTATCTTTTTAGGTTTCTATCTTTTTCCAGTTCTATGTCTAAGTAAGCCATTTCTTCAGTATGGAAGTTATATGTAAATTGGAGAAAGCTGGTAGTGCTGTTAAAATAATTAACCAGTTATTCAGCTATAATTCTGTAACCTTTGATGATCAAGAAAATATCATCCAAAAATCTCATGTAAAAAAATATTTGGTTATAAATTTGACTATTCTTACTGATGTACTCTAATTCCCAGTGGGCCATTACTAAGTTTGCAAAACTGGCGCCACATGGTGAAACCATGGCCACCCCTACTTTCTGTAAAAAGTATTCATCCTCAAATATAATGTAATTGTTTGTTAGCATTATATCTAGTAGCTCTTCAACTAGCTGTATTTCATTAAGAGGTGCACCACTTAGTCTCATCATTCTTGAAACCCACCCTATTCCTTCCAAATGGGGAATTGAAGTATATAAGTCCTTCACATCTACTGTGAGGAAGTTGTAGTTCTCTTCAAAGCTTAAATTGTTAATTCTTTTCAGGAAGGTCCATGACTCCTTACAAATTTGGGGTTCCTGATTAATGTACCTTTTTAAAATAGAGTCTACATATTTAACACATGGGTATGTTATAGAATTCCTGGCGTCTACCAAAGGTCTCACGGGTGGATTGACCATGTTTTTATGGACTTTGGGGATTCCAAACAAAGTAGGGGTCCTTGGCGCTGGCATACAGAAATAGTTATACAACATTACATCAATTTTAGCTTCTATGAATAGATCATTAATGTACGAATTAATACATCTGTACACCATATTAAATTTAAGTGAAATTTTAGTGTTTGTATCAGTCAAAAGCAGTTGTTCCATCCTATTGTAATCAGTTGTTTCCATCAAAACCAACCCTTCCCCTTTGTCAGGTTTCATAACCCTCACATGTGCATTCTGCAGCTCAAACAGAGCTTCTCTCTCAGTCTCACTGATGTTAAAATTATTATATTTATTTAATTTCCTACTGTTCCGGTGGTGTTTATCTAAATTCCTCAGGTCTAACTCACATACATGTTTAAAAGTAGAAATAAGTGGGTGTAATGGGGGTTGTATGTATTGGTTGTTTTAAATTCATCGTTATTATCCTCATTAGCCCCCAACAATGTTACTAAGTTCAGTTTTCTTGGAAATATTTTAAAGTCTAACAGAGCACTAAATAAATCAAATTTACATGAAGTGATGAACATAAAGCCCTTTGCTAATAATTCAACAAGTTGTGGTCTAAACTTGTATGAGGAAAAGTTATAGATTTTAAAGTCTTCCCCTTCATTTATTATCACAGAAAGTTTTCTCTCAGTGTTAAAGAGCACCTGGGTTTAGAGGTGAGATACTTCCTCTGTTTGTTCCTCTTCTGTAAATTGGAGTTCCTCCCTTGTTGGTTCTGGTACCTCTCTGCACTGGTCATTGGCCTGAGGTTGTAAAAATTTACACTCTGTAGGTTATACACATTTGTTGGTTGATTTATTTGTACCTTGGAGTGAAATCTGATCATGTCTGTCTTCGGCTAACCATCGTGGGAAGACTGGTTTGGCCTGTTTGTCTCTGTTCCTCCTTGCTGAATGTCTGAGTAGCTCACACTGGAGTTACTAGCTCCACCTCTTGGTGGTGCCAAATATGCCCGGTCGATGTTGTTGGTACTTCCTGAATTCAATGGGTGTGTCCCATCTCTTCCAGTAGGGTTCCAACTTGAGAGGGTGGTGGTTTGGGGTAAGCTATCCCTTTACTGTAGTCTCCACGGTCCCTTAATAGCTTTTTATTCTTGATTGTTTTCATTTTATCAATGTATTGATTTAAGCTGTTGAACACCCTGTCATATTCAAAGCGATAATGGTTAAAGTCTAAATCATTTTTAATAGCGGTATCAAGCTCAGTTACCTTTCGTGTTAGGGTGTTCACAGTTACTTGGTAGTGTTTGCACATTAAGTTTAGGAGTTCTAGCCCTTGCTTGTTGAACAGTTTGATCAACTCTTTATGAAAGGTGGATCCAGCTACCAACCCCGTGGGGTATTGATGGTGACGTACCCTTTTAGGTAATAGTACCCCACGTGTGCATTCACTGAAATAAGCTATTTCCAGTTGCAATTTCTTTAAAGTCTCTACTATGTTGTTTAAATTCCCTCCAGCTGGTTGCTCCTGGTTCATTAGGGCAGATGGTATGCCCAAGTTTATCAGTTCATTCAGCCATACATGTAAGTTAGTTGCCCCAATAAGCCCCAAGGGAACTCCTGTGTTGTGGGATACTGGTGCTGGACCAACTGGTCCACTACTCCACAGTCTGTCACTAGTGCTTGTGTTGTTGCCATCCTGGATGGGTTGAGTGCTAGGGTTAGTCATAGTTTTAGTATGACTCCTTCCTGCTCCTACTGCATTTAAGTCCACATGGTGGAATATGGTGTTTCCTTGTCTCTGTTCAATGTTGAGAGACAAGGAATCTATCCTGGCTGCCATATCATCCACACATTGAGTGAACTTTCCAACCAGACAATCAAATTACCAATGTCATCACTGGGTCTTTGAGAAGCCATCATGAATGAAGTATTAGGACTACTAAGATTCTCAGCTGCCATACACAAACCAACAGATGTAAAACTCTGAAACTGCAAACTCACAAATGAATAACATAAAGACTCCATTGAAGAATAGTAGTGTCCACAAATTTATTAAAGTGCTTTTCATTCAAGTACCATACAGAACTTCATCAGAATAATATTCCCCTACCTGGTGGTTGTTGATCTTGCACACCTATCAGCCATCTATTTAGTTAACTAAATTGTGTCAGTTAAACAGATGTTGATCAAAGTACCATTCAAAAAAAGGGATACACAGAGAGACAGACAGAGGGACAGAGAGAGAGGAACATACCAAACATATGAAGCAAAACTAAAGATATCTGCATAATCAAGGATAGTTGAGAAATCATCTCAAAACCACATACATACACGTACACATATACACGCACACACAAACACCTTTGCCCTCAACCTCTAAGCGTAGGATGCTCACACACACACACACACACACACACACACACACACACACACACACACACACATGCACACACACACTCCCAGGTGCATAGTTCTCAACCTCTTAGTGCAAGACTCAGAGACAAATCCCAGGATTCACGAAACTCCATGCAAGAATATGACTATTCTTGCATGGAGTGGTTCATGTCCATTTAGAATAGCAGTGCACCTTGCATATGCATGAAGGCGCACTGCTATTTAATCTAAATGGACACGAACAAGGAACGAGCGCAGGGGGTGTGTGCCAGCAGTGCCTGCACATGTAACATGCCCCCTTTGCTCAGAAAGTGCCGTAAGGCACTTTGTGACACAGTTGAGTGTCAATGTATATAATATTAGAGCCTGGCTTTAATATTATATGCTAAACCACTGTTTGCAGACACTGAAATGTAAGTAGCTAACATTTCAGTGTCCACGGACACTGAAGAAAAAAAAACACAAACACCTAGAAGGCAGCAGCCTTTAAGTGTACACCCCCTAATGTATGCACTCTTGTCATACATGCATGGAAGAAGTATAGCAAGAGGAAAGCAATAAAAATAAAAAAATAAAAATTTTCATCAAATAAATCCGAAATTTAAGCAATGCACAGCTTGTTTGCATGGCACATCGCTATGCTTAGCCTGGCTGAAATCCTGAAAATGATAGACAAGTGCTACTGTGATGCAAAACATCATCAAGCAACTGTAGCGTAGCGGTGCTGCCATGGTTTACCATGTAGAACATGCTCCGTTCAAAACCCCCCTCTGCCAATTTATTTAAAAACTTTTAAGGACATTGAATGACAGATGTCAATCATATGGCTTATGTACAGCACATAAAAACCAATCCAGGGCAAAAAACAAGTGCAGGAATCAGCAATGAATGTTTAAAAACTCATCTATATTCCAGAAAAACACAAGCCAATTCAGCCCAAGAAACGAAGAAATAACTGTTGAGCGCGCTTTCCCTTTGTTAAATACAAAGCTTCCTCAGAACAACCATGCTTGTAAAAAGCCCTGCTTATATGTCCAATATAATTAATTAAATTCATTGAAATAATTAAATCATTGCATTAACTAGTAACAATGTTAAAGACACACTGCTCCAATTGTTGCCACTGTTACAAAATCATTACCCATATTACAAAAGTGTATTGCGTTCTCTTACATACTTAGATGCAAGCAAGTGTTAAAAACTGTGCAGATTACATGTAAATCTAAATACATAGATGTAAACGTTCTACAACTAAAAATGTTTACTTATTTATAGTGCATATTTAAAAATACCTAAAACGTTATTTGAACATTAAAACAAGCCTAACCAAATGAGTGAATGTAAGAAACGTACGTGCAACATCCTTGATGCTCCTAGACTGCAGTAATTACTCTAAAAAAGTGTTGACCACCAAAAATATTAAAAGTTGTTGAATCAAAGTCCACATACGTATATATATGATAAAAACTATAACCAGCAAGAAACCTCATTCTCGTAGTATATAATGTTGAAACACCCTTCCTAAAATTTTTTTTTTTTTTTTTTACTGAGTCTCTTCTGCTCTATTTAATATTCTTTTCTTTAAAATACTTATAATTTTGCCTGTCTTAATTTCAAGACACTATGAATACTAATGTTATCATTAAGACCTGGGAGTCTACTGGCATCCATTTTTAATTGCCAAAATAACTCCCTAAACTCCACTCTAGATTCCCAGTTGCCCCCCCTTGGGTCTGTCATTACTTGCTCTATAACAGCAAATTTAATATTCATATTACTACAAACCTTTACTGATGTCATACATGTGTTCATAAATTCTTTTCCTTAAAGTACGTGTGGATTTTCCTATATAAAAACTATTGCAGCTTACGCATATACCGATGTACACAATTCCTTTTGCACCACAATTTTAATATCTTGGTGCTGTGAGCTTGATACCTCTAGAGGGAATATAAATCTCTTGTTGATGCAAAATATACTCACACTGTCGGCATGACCCGCATTTGTAAGTGCAATTTTTAGAATTAATATTGCCCATCATTTGAATCTCTTTCTTCTCAAATATATTCTTTAAATTCATCCCCCTTTTTCTAAAGAAGGATGGTTGAGTGGGAATGTATTTCCCCATGTCATTATTCATTTTCAGTACAGGCCAATATTTCTTAATAATATCTTCCACTGTTTTGGATGTAGCAGAAAATGTATGTACAAAAGCTTGGTTACAATTCTCCACCTTCTCACCCCCTGAATTCCTTACATTTTCACTTAATCCTAACAGTGGAAAATACTTACTCTTTCTGTCGTTCGTTATCTCATTCACTAAACTCTGTATCAGGGAATCGGGATACCCTCTTTCCATAAAAAGGGAACTGATGTAATTGACCTCCTGTGCAAATACTACATCTTCACTGGTCATTCTAGATGCCCTTATCAGCTGCCCTTTAATGATACCTTTTTTCTGGTAAAAAGGATGTCCACTTTCAAAATGCAAGTAGATGTTCGAAAAAGTGGATTTTCTGTACAACTTTGAATGAAAACAATTTTTGGATGGGTCCTTGTATAAAGTTACATCTAAATAGTTAATACTCAAATCGTCAAAAGTACATGTACATTTCAGGAAATCTGCACAAATATTTAAATATTCAAAGAATTCTTGGAATATTTCCCTGGACCCTCTCCATAAAATACAAATGTCTAGAAAACAAGTGTAAAATGAAATATATTGCATCCAAACAGTGTTGAAAATAAATTTTTGTTCCCAAAAATATAAAACACAATTGGCATAAATGGGGGCACAAGCTGCCCCCATAGCCACACCCTTTTTTTGCTGAAAGTGGTCGCCATTAAAATACACAAAATTGTTCTTTAAAACCGTCTCAGTGAAATCTACAATTAAATTAATCATGTTTCCATTTAACCCAGAATCAGAACTTAAAATTTCATGAAACCATTCCAAGCCTGTAGTGTGTGGAATGCTAGGAAATAACTCAATCATATCTATGGTAACAAAACATGTTTCAACATCGTATTTGTCTGTAGGAATTCTTCTCAAAAAGTCCCAAGAATCTTTGGTGATGTGTGATACAGAGTTAATGAACTGCTTCAATTGTGCATCTACAAATATAGCAAGTGGTTCAGTGATACTCCCAGCCCCTGCTACAATGGGTTTAAATTTAAGTGCCTCAATCCCTTTGTGCACCTTTGGTATCCCAAATATAACAGGGAGCCTGGGATTCTCAACATACAAGAAATTGTATAATTTTTCGTCAATGCTTCCTTGAAGTAAGTGATCCATTAGATAATAATTTATCTTTGAGTGGGCAATATTAATTTCATTACATGACACTATCATGTAATGATCTGTGTCTTGTAAGATGTTATATATGTAGGTCTCGTACATTTTGTGGTACATCAAAACCACGCCGCCCCCCCTTGTCGGGTTTCATCACTCTAACTTTTTCATCTCTTAATTTTTTCACTAATGTTTTTTCCCCTTCTGACCAGTTTTCATGAATGGGATTTTCATAATATTTAATTTGCCTCACTTCTCTTACTACCATTTCTTCAAATACCTTTAAAGCAGTATTAATGGCTGGATTAAACACACTTTTTTTGTGTAAATCCTTTTGTATAGAACGCTTACCTTTAAAATGAACTTGTAAATTCAATTGTCTTATGAATAACTTGATATCAATTAAAGTGTTCAACATAGATCCTGTCTTTGTAGGCACGAAATGAAAACTTTTGTAAATAGTTTGAAATAGGTATCATCTACTACCAAATCCGTAAAGTTATACACTGTAAAGTTATTTTTGAATTGAATTGAATTGATAGACGTCAATCATATGGCTTATGTACAGCACAGTAGGGGTGGGAATATGTATAATATAACTGTAAAAAGTACCTTATAAATTTAATGAAAAAAATAGATTTAAGCAATGCTTTGCTAGTGTAAGCATTGCTTACCGGCTTTCAGCTGTGCTTATCTGGTTTAAGCATTGCTATGTGGATTTGCACAGAGCTAAGCATAGTTCAGCATATTAAAACCGGTCAATCAAGAAAAAGTGCTGGAAAACTGCTCTATTTAAACCGCACAGGCGGGAATACAGCCATAACCATTTGGGATTGCTCACAGCAGGACCAAAATGTCTGGTGACGGTGAAGGTGTTTGCTTCCGAGCGCAATGTTGGAACATCCAGGAATCCAGGGTCATGGTTGGGCTCCTAGTAAAAAAACATGATGGCAGGCTGCTGCAGGACCAGTACCAGGGCTCGCAGTACAAAGCGGAGTCCTGGGACCAGCTTGCACATGATCCCACCAGTGCCATTGGCACACCCCAGACTGGTGAGCAGGTACGTCACCACCATAATGACCTGAAGTGGAGGAGGGGTGTACTCTTGGGCCAGTGGATCCAAGAAGCCCAAGCGCGGGATGTCCCACCTGTCTGTAAGTATGCAGTTTTATGTATCTCTAAGTATGGAAAAAGTTCAACTTGTGACTGTGCAGGTGTGATTAATGTGTGATGCCTTCCCTTACAGCTGCTTTAGAGAGGTCCCAGAATGTTGAGGCTCATGCCCCGCTGCATCGGGAGTATGGTGAGTACAGAATACCCCCTAATATTAGCAGTAAGAAATCAAAATTATAGTAATGGTAGTACTGCCTGTATATATAATTGTACTGTAAAAGTCAGGAATAAATGCCTGAGTCAGGCTGCCAGCATTACAATGGAGTATTCCCAGCTGCTGTGTAATACAGATGTCAGTAGCAAACAAGGTACAATATGCAGGAGACGAATATTAGAATATGTGTGAGTGTGTCTGAGTGAACCGGCCAAGAAAGTGCCATGTCAGGGCTACTGTAACAGTTAGAAATTAAAAGCATTCTCCTGTGCAGGTCATGCAGGAATAGTAATTGTGGATTTCTGAGTTGTACACAGATATGTATGTCAAAACTAATAAAGGTGATCCCAAACACTGGTGTGTGTCATCTCACTTGTACCTGAAAAATAGCAATGTGTATGTCCTGCAGAATGCATTAACTGAGGTGAACTGAGTTAGCACTGCTTGTCTGCATACTTTAGAATGGGCATGCCAAATAACTGAAAAAAGCAACAGTATATATTTCCATCAGAATGTGTTTTACTTGTTTATCTGTCAGCATTATCTTGTGCTAACCTTTAAATTTCAGCTGTATGTAGCTGTGAATGTACTGAAAAATGTATAAGGCTAATAGGTGCAGACTTAAAACCTACACTGTGTACTCAGGAATCTAAATTGCAGTATGTAGTTGTAAAACAGTAAAATGTGTGATCCAGTTAATGTGCACGTTTCACAAACAGTGACACCAATGTCTGTTATGTATACATAATTTGTACTGAAAATGGGAAACAAATAATACATGTAATAACAAAAGTACTGTGCACAAAAATATGTACTAGATAGAAATGTCACAACCAACACACAACACCTCCCCAGTAGCTGAGCCTCATAATGACTAGGCCTGTAGTTCAATTTTGCACACACACCATGGTTCGAATCCAGGGACTGCCACTAACATCTCAGTCTGGTTCTACAGTTGTAAACTGCAATCTCAATAAAGAAATAATATAATGCAACACATACATTTTCCATACAGGGCACCCAGGTAAAGAAATCGGAGTAGAAATACTAGTATAATGTGTATAACTATGAAAGGTGTGCATTTGCTGTGTTGATCAGCCCAAGTCCAACAAATACATACAAGCTAGACATCCACTCTCTGCAGTCTGGCCCAGACAAGCCCCTCAAGTGTCACACTGTCACGGATAGTTTCCCCAGTTGCCAAGAAACCTGCACACAGAGAATGTCACAGCAGATGTATGTGAACAGCACAACACACACTCCAGGGCCTGCAACTAATATATAAATCTGAAATATGTGTAGAAACAGCAATGTAATGTGCACACAGTTCATCTCCACAGGGCCCACAGGTAAAGAAATTGGTATAAAAACAGGTCTGATGTGTATAACTAAAATAAGGGTACCATTGCTCTGTTGATATCTACAGCTGTTGGTGTGCTGTAGCACCCCCATGGCCCAGGTAGAGTGTAAGTGTGGTCAGAATGTAGAATAGTGAATAGTAGTGTGCTGACAAATATACTTGATAGCAGTTGTCAAATGAATCTGTTCCCTTCCCCCACCAGTCAACTGATCCAACCATCACAGTGAAACCAACGTGGGTATGTTCCTACACAAACCTCTACTGTTGGGACCGTTGTTCCATTTGGTTTATCATTGTTTAAACCGTGGATATACTAATATTCCCTGTTGAATAATCATAGTATTGCCTGCCTGACATACCACTAACTGACATGCTGTTGCAACCCTGAATGCCATTCCATATATGCATGGGTTCTGTTTGTTATGGCACTGTTATAATTGCACTGTTTTTGGGTAAATGGGAATATCCATGCATGCTATTTTGACTAATGTTGTAATGTGTTGTGCATGACTAACCGATATTTGTTCTTAATTTCCACACCATAGCACATATGGAAAGGGAGATCCCAGCGGATCCACCTCTCCCACCTCACCTGGCCGAGGCACCAGGTCTCCTAGCACGTCTGGGACCTAACCCAGACCTCCCTCATCTGCTGGTCCTGTACCACCCTCGGGTGGAACCGCTGCAGGGATGGGGCTCACCCCCCCCTTCAAGTGGGCGCAGTGAGGATGTCACCCAGGAGGAGATCTGTGGCATGGTGTGCAGTGTCATCCAGATGGAGCTGTATGACTGCCTGTGCCAGGTGGAGGGCAGGCTGGCAAAGCTAGAGGGGCAGGCAGCCCCTCCAGCTCAGCCCCCAGCACAGCCACCTTTGGGGCTGTGAAGCAGTAGTGGTGACTGCCATCGGGTGGGGACATCAGTGCCACTACTACCATCTGGGGGGCTCATGAGTCTCGAATTCCCAATCACCCTCCCCATCAAGGTGTTTACCCCCCCATGTGTCATACACCGCCCTTGTCTGCTGTCTTGTCTGTCTTGTCTGTCTGCAAATGCAACCACTCCTACCAAACCTCCCTCACCACACTTACCTATAATCTTTCCTTAACATCCCACTCTCACCTTTAAAAAAAAGGGCATCTGTCCCACAAAAAAATCACGTCCCGTACATAGCTCTGCATTTCACCCAGAGACATGTACCCATCACACAATCTAACCCTACCAATCATCCATACTGTATGATGCCCACACACCTCCCTGTAGGGTATGAGGCTCCAAATTCTAAATTGCCCACATTGAAAGTAGCTGTTGCTGCCAAAGAAATCCAGAGCTATGGTCCTTTCCTACAACCGTCCTGCAAATCCCTACCTGTTTCTCTTCTTGTCTGTCCTCCTGCTTGCCCCAATTTCACCACATTCCTATCTCCCTTTTTTCTTTGCTTTATTTGAAATTAGTGCGGGTTTAAGCATCTGTAAGCATCCATAAGCAGGCATAAGCGTTGCTTAGCTCTGTGGAAACCTGCTTACAACTGCTTTAAAGTGCCTTATCTCTGTCTCCAACATCCCCTGTTCTTCCCAGCAACAAAACAATCAGCCCTTGCAAGTTTCAAACACAGGGCCCTGCACATTATAGCCAAAGTGATTTACCACTAAGCCATTTGAGATGTAAATACATTTGATGTTATCATCCAGCACAGTAATTCAACAGTAGGGAAAATGTATTTATATATGTAGATGTATATATGTGTCGATATATATATATATATATATATATATATATATATATATATATATATATATATATATATATGTACATCTATATATAAACATCTATAGATATATATCTACGTCTACTTATATATGTATATATATATATATATATATATATATAAAGATATATATATATATAGATATATATATATATATATATATAGATATATATATATATATATATATATATATATATATATATATATATATATATAAAGATATTTGGGCAGGATTCACGAAGGCTTACACGGAGTCTAAGAGTAGTGTAAGACTCCATGCAGCCTTCGCGATCCAGGAACAGCCCAAAGTCCATGTAAGAGACAAGCTAAAACGTCTCTTACACGGAGTGGGCGTGGATAAGCTAATCACCTCACTTGCAGCCGAAGCCCAGAACAGCCCGTGTAAGAGCTGTTTTAGCTGCAGAAATGTACTCAGTTGACAACTGAGTACGTTTCTGCAAAAACCGCAATGGAGCCATGTCAGCTCCAAATAAAGGGTGCATATGTGTCAGGCAGCATGCCAATGGCCAAATATGTGGCCATTGGCAAGGTAACCTGATGCAAAAATATTAAAAATATAATTTTTTTTTTCGGCGATCGCCAATGTTTAAACCCAGCGCAGCCCCGCGCAAACGGGCTGCGCTGCATAATACATAAAAATGAAGGTTATAAACCCACAAATGTGGGTTTTATGCAATACATGGATTTTCAATGCAGGGACCAGCAGACCAAAAACAACATGGCCACCGTGTAGTGGTTGCTAAGGGGGGAAGCTAAGTCTAAGAGCTGTAACTAAGCATTAGTAGGCAATCTGATGCAAATGAGTGTTAGTATACTGAATTCCACTGTCACATAGCAAATGAGCACATTCTGAGTAGTGTAAGAGTTACAGAAGGGGGAGGAACAGAGTAGGAGATAGGTGACATCACAGGGGGAATGGCAGAAAGAAATGCAGTTCATTGGAGGTCAGAGTTACATGACAGATGTCAGACACATATCATGGAAAGAGGAGTGCCACAACATAAGCATGAGAAAGTCAAAAAATGGAAGGTGTACACTGTTGCCTACACCAAAATTTCTTGCTGGGCGTGCATGCGCACGTGTGCGCGCCATGAAGCGTGAGTAAGACAGTGTGCGCGCGTGTATGGCAGTCTGAGTATGTGGGAGCATGTTGGGAGATGTTTAACACTGTTTGCGCAGGTGTGCACGCGTTTTAACCTGAATAAGCAGATTCTGAACCGTGTAAGCGTGTGTGCGCGTGTGTAAGCCACTGTGAGCGTGTTTCTGCTGGCATACATGCTGCTCCCCCCTGAGGAAATAGAAAGGAAAAAGGAAGCAACAGAATTGGTAGGAAGATACCAGGGAATACTACTGGAGCTAGCAGGTGAAAATAATTAGAAGCAGGCAATTACACAGGCAGAATGGTAGCTCAGCCCAACACTTAAAAATCTGCAAACAGCAGTGCAAGATGTTTCTCTCAAGAGACACTGCAAGACAAGAGTAAGCTATTAGAAGTGAAAACTGAAAAAGCTGAACTCAGAGAAGAAATGTTAGGGGCTGCCATAGCTGTCATAATGAGACATAGGCGACTTGCTGAGGGTGGTGACAATGCAGATGGTGCCAGACAACCCACAGTGAGGAGATGGAGAAGAGTGTACAGGCCCAGGGTCACCTACCACAGGTTACATGAGCTGGAGATAGTAGAGCGCTATAGAGTGGACAGAGACCTCCTGCAGCAAATAGTGGAGCTGTGCAGGCCACGCCTCACACACAGAACCAACAGAGGGGAACCCATCCCAGTGGAAACCAAGGTATGTGTTGGCCTAAGAATACTAGCAACAGGTACCTTCCAGAGACCAACTGGTGATATGATGGGGATATCACAGGCATCAGCCTCCAGGGTACTGCACCAGTTCCTGGATGCCATGTCAGCACATGTTGGTGATCATGTATATTTCCCCAATGCCCATGAGGTATTGGCCAGCAATATGTGTCTCTTCCAGCAAATAGCGGAATACCCTGAGGTAGTGGGTATAATAGACTGCACGCACATACGCATCAAAGCACTAGCCGATGAGCGGGGTAGGGCCTACATTAACCGCAAGGGCTTCCCCTCCATCAACTGCCAGGTCGTGTGTGATGCCCAGGGGATAATAATGAATGTGTGTGCCGGCTGCCCTGGGAGTTACCATGATTCCCACATCTGGCATTTGACGCAGCTGTACCAGACATTTGCCAATGGGGACATCCCACACGGACACCTAGTGGGGGAAGCAGGTTATGCACTGGAGCCATGGCTGATGACACCCATCAGAAACGCACACACACCTGAACAGGAACGCCATAATGAGGCACACGCACAAACACGTAATGTAATAGAGTGTGTGTTTGGGCTGCTCAAGTCACGGTTCCGGTGTCTGGACACATCTGGTGGAGCCTTGCAGTACACACCAACTACATGTACCCAAATTGTCATGGTATGTGCTATGCTACATAATATGATCTTGCGAAAACAGCTGCAGCAGGATCAGCACAGGGCTGGGCCAAACAGCCCCCCACCATTGCCAAGGCCATCACAGGCAGAGCGTGACTTGGAGGAGGAACAACCTGAGCCTGCACCAGTAGGCAGAAGGAGGCATGCCCAGTATGCCCTGGCCTTGGCAAAGAAGCAACGCATAGCACATACACTGGCTCAGTAGGAACCCTGGGAATGATACCCCCTCTGACTCACTGAAATAATAACATGGATGCCTAAAATGACATGACCTGCTCACAAACATGTACAGGGAAGTGTAATATGCGCATCCAACAGAGGCAGCCCTGCAGCACCACCTGAGGCATGAATGCCATGTGTTAAGTAATGTAACACCATGTAATATATGCACACCTGAGGACCCTGACTAACATCCTACCCTCACCAAGCATCATGCCACAATATGACAATGAGATGATCAAGTGCAATAATTGACTGAAGTATCGCAGTTAGTCAAAGGGGATCCAATGTGTGCCAGCCTGGGATGACATGCTGAGCATGTCATGATGCTCCACCTGCTAGGACTGGCATGCACCTATCAGTGCAGGCCGTATGGATACTGGCAAAGGCTGTTGTTACCCTCAGCGTGCCCTGAATAGGTAAGGCTCAAAACACAAACCTACCTCCATAGCTATCAGAAGGGATAAGAATAAGTTAAGGGATAAGTCGAAACAGCAAGATGCATGCAGTCTAAACTCACCCAGTATGGAGAATGTTGATATCTGTGCTGTAACAGAAAACTGGGTCAAGGCTCACAACAGCACCCTAACACTACCAGGTTACACCTCATACTGTGCTGTACAGCCTCAAAACATGGAACAAGCTACAAAAGGAGGATGACTAGCAATAATTGTCAAGGATAACCACACCCCCATGTTGGTACCACAACAAGAAACAACATGGACTAGCCATGGTCAAGTAACAGTGGCAAAAACTTCCCCCCAGTTTATAGCCTGCTACAGACTACCATCCCAACACCAGGAACTGCACCTGGCCTATGCTGGAATACATGAATATATCAAGTCCTCCAAACCACATTATATTGGGTGACTGAAAATACCCAGACATAGACTGGGAGCATTATACTAGCTCCAACACTGTAGGACAAAAGTTCATAGAATCCATAAACCAAAATGCCCAGGAACAACGTACCACTCCCACAAGAGGGGTAAGCATACTGGATGTGATAATCAGCAACATGGGTGCTGGATGGCAAGACGAGAAGTGTATTGCTCACTGGTAAAACCAGACCATAGAGTAATCACACTAGATATGCAAATCCTGACCACAGTCCCTGGCCAGAAAACCACAGCGGAAAACATGTGTAAAGCAATATTTGCACTCCTCCAAACTGATGTGGAATCCATTAAAGGTCCTGTGCAGGTGCAAAATATGGGCCACACCTCAGAACCTGTAATATAGCCATTCCATGAACACTGCCAGGAATGCTTGGATTATGCAATCCTAAATTAAAACAAGACACAATGCCATACACGCAGGCATCTGGCATGGTGGACACCAGCCATAACCAAACCATGCATGAGAATGAGGAAGCTACTACATGATAGAGCAAACATAAACAATGAAGTAATCACTGATCAGTAGTATGGCAATAAAATAAGCCTAGCACTTGTTCTCAATACTTCTCTACTAAGTAAGCACTCGTACTAAGTAAAGCACTACATCTACTTACCACCCCTGTGAATATCCACTTCCCTTAAAGGTATACCACTCCCTTATACTGTTCTAGCATGTCGAGTGGTAGATTACTGGTGTCGTCTCCAGTTCAACTGGTCAATCTGGGTATCTTGAGACAATGCTACAATTGTCTCATGTACACAGACAACCCTCTCCTCCTCCCAACAAACACAAATACATGTGAGAGATGTAACTATATAGCCAAACTGGAGGCTGAACTCTCTCAGCTCAGGGCTAGCATGACCAGACAGGAGGAGATGGAAACCACACACACAAAAATCCCATTCCCACATAGACCTACCACAACTGCAAACCAAACACATAAAAACACAAAGACATACTCGGAGGCTCTAATAAAAAACTTACCAAAACAACAGAGGCTCCCAAAGCAGACATCCAAAAATCCACCACCTCAAAACAAAACACATGCAACACATACTTCAATAAATCAGTGTGTCGACCAATCGCAGCCCTTAAGGCCAAACACCTTGCCTGATACACTAGTAATAGGTGACTCCATAGTCAGATACACTGATGTCCCACTGACCAGGCTGAACAAGGAGAAGGTGACTGTGAGCTGTCTATTGGGAGCTAGGATCCACCACATAACACACGCACTCAGGTCACTCCAAAGCAAGTACAAATATGACTCCGTCATTGTCCATGCTGGTGTGAATGACCTGAGATGTACCTCTCTGGACTACATGAAAAGAGACATAGAGGAGCTCTCCGATTATGTAGCCCAGGCTGGTATGACCCTGACCCTGAGCAGCATCTTGCCCTCACCAAGAATGATACCACAATACAAAGACAAGATGATCAGCTTTAACAATTGGCTCAAGTACTGGTGTCATTCTAAGGGGATCCAATGTCTGTCTGCCTGGGATGATATGTTGGACAAGCCACGCTGCTTCGCCAGGGATGGCTTACACCTGTCACCACTGGGCTTCCGGATATTGGCTAAGGCTCTTGCCACCCCCATAGTGCCTTTTTTAGGCAAAGCTCAAAAGACAAACCCACCTCCTTAGAAAACAAAAATGGAAAAAAACTAAGGGTAATGCTGCTCAACGCCAGAAGTCTAAATCTCAAGATGCAGGCACTTGATGCACTCCTCAGCATGGAGAACATCGACGTCTGTGCAGTAACTGAAACCTGCTTCAAGGCTCCTGAGAGCACCCCAGCGCTACCAGGCTATACCTTGTATCATGCTTTTCGGCCCCCAAACCCGGGCCGAACCACAAAGGGAGGGGGAGTGTCCATATTCATAAAGGACACCCACACCTCCAGGTTAGTAGCAACACATGAAGCATCAGAGACCATACAGGTGCAACTAACCATAGGCAAAACTGCTATACAACTGGTAGCATGTTACAGACCACCCTCCCAATCTCAAGAACCCCACTCAGCCTTCCTGAAGACATTGGAGGATATGAATGTATCACAAAATACCATCATACTGGGAGACTTCAACTACCCAAACATAGATTGGGTACATTATTCTAGCCCTAATACCCTAGCCCAAAGGTTCCTGGAATTCATAAATTCAAATGCACTGGAACAACTAGTCACCTCTCCCACTAGGGGAGATAATATACTAGACCTGATCAGAACAAACATGGGGACAAAATGCTCCACACCGGAAGTATACCCCTCACTAGTGAGATCTGACCACAAACTAATCACCCTGGATATACACATCCCACCTCCACCCCCAGCACAAAAGACCACAGTGAAAAACTTCTCAAAAGCAGACTTCACTCTTCTTAAGACTGAGATGGTATCCTTTAAGCCCACTGTGCCAGTGGATACCACATCCCACAATGCTGAATCCTTCACTAATGCTTTCTATGGACATCTCCAAGAATGCATGGATCATGCAATCCCAAACAAATCCAAGTCCCTCTCCACCAAATGTAAGCGTCCTGTCTGGTGGACCTCAGCAATAAAAAAATTGTATAACAAAAGAATGTGTAGAAACAGGCAACCTGATGTCCAGATAGTCAATACTAACCACAGGAAACAAAGTGTAGATTTTAAAGGGAATGAAGTTGAAGCAAAACTTTTTGTAGACTATTTGAACAATTCTACACAATGGTTAAAATTTACTTATAGGTTTTCAACAATAGATACAGACTACTTGGACGTGAGACTAACTAAAGAAGTAGATGAAGAGATTTATTTGTCTGGCATTTTCAGGAAACAGACGTACTGCAACTCTTTCCTGCACTACACTAGTCTACATCCACCTAGGCAGAAAAAATCTATTGTCAAAGGACAACTGGTACGTGCAGGTAGGATGTGTAGCACTTACAGCGATTTTAAAGCTGAGTGCCAATTTTTGAAAGGTATGTTTATAAACCGCGGATACCCTGTCCCTCTTTTAGAAGGGCTTATAAATGAAGTTGACACTAAAAGAACAAAAGGGTTGTATAAACCACTACTTGATCAACCTAATGTAGGTAGGTCTACTAATGATAATGAATTAGCACACCAAAATTCCTTACTAAATCAGCAGAGACATTTTTCTTTAAGTTTTATAACTCAATTTAACTTGAATTCAACAGGAATTTGGGCCATTATCTTAAAAAACTGGCCACTAGTTATTAATTCCGTTAACTTGATTGACAAGTTAGGTCAGCGCCCCTATGTAATTTACAGGAGAAGTAATAATTTGAAAGAACTTTTACAGCATACTTCTAACACTTATGGTCACATAAGACCTAGAGGTTCATTTAAATGTGGATGCTGCAACATGTGTAAAGTGATGAGAACTGGAAATTCCTTTATAGTTAGGAATAAAAAATATAACATTAAGCAGAGGATTACTTGTGATTCAAAGTCAGTGGTGTACATTGCTTTGTGTAATTCCTGCCCTTCCTTTTACATAGGAAAAACCAATCGTAAACTAAAAGAGAGAATATACCAGCACCTTTATGCTATAAAAAAACCTCTTTTAGAGAATGCCTTAGCAAAACATGTTAGCAGTAACCCTGACCACTCTTTTTGTTTTATGGGTATTGATCAAGTACCTTTAACCGATAGGGAAGGCCCCTTTCAGATAGTTCTTGAGTGTGTCGAACTTTTATGGCAGTTGAATTTAGATGCATTTAGGCTAGATGGCCTCAATGAGAACTGTAACATTTCATGTGTTCTTAAACTAAGGAGCTACTTTAGGTAATGCCTATATGCACATTATTTTGTGGGTTTAATGCATAATTTTTACAATGTTAATGTAAATGCACTAGTAAGAATATTTTTATGTTGTTTTTATCATACAATATTTATAGATAATTCAATGGAGTTTTATGATTATTCATGATTTTATTCATTATTTTATTGAGTCAAATTAGTGCAGGAAGTGCAATTATTTGTCACTTCCTGTTAACTGAGTATTTGAACAGACCAGTTTAGCTGTTTTACTTGTCTTCTTCTGAGGAAGCTGTGACAGGGGTCACGGCGAAAACGTTGTCTTTTTGAAAAATAAAATACTTTTACGTTAAAGAAGAAACTTGGACTTTGTTTCCTGTGGTTAGTATTGACTATCTGGACATCAGGTTGCCTGTTTCTACACATTTTTACAAGTTTGTTTGCTCATTTTTGACTGTATAACAAAAGAAGGAAGCTACTGCACGTCAGAGTGAAATCCCATGAAGGGAAGACATCTCTGATCAACATTAGCAGAAAAATACGTTCTCTCATAAAAACATCCAAGGCAAACTTTGAGAGAAAAATCTCTAAGGACACTAAAGATAACCACAAAGCCTTCTTCAGCTATGTTAGAAACCTGGGCGGAAACCCTCAGATATGCTCAGAGTTGGTTCCCAACAACAAAAAATACACTGAACCCACAGATATTACTAACATTCTGGCTGACAGGTTCAGTGCAAATTTCTCCCCTCCTTCACCCCCAAAAGAAGAAATACTTATCCCAGCTGAATGTAATCTCCCTGTCATCTCAGATGTCCAAGTGAGAACCGCCCTAAACAAAGCAAAAAACACAGCATCAATGGGTCCTGACGGTATCCCGGGGTGCGTGTTACGTGAACTCCAAAAGGAGCTAAACCCACACATAAAAATGTTATTTAACCTTAGCCTTACTTTGGGATATATACCTGAACACTGGTGTACAGCAACAGTGGTCCCACTCCACAAGGGGGGTGCCTCTACAGACCCTGGAAACTACCGCCCCATAAGCTTAACTTGCCTGGTCTGCAAAGCTATGGAAAGAATCATTATGGAACTCATAAACAGAGACATAGGGGACCTACAGACACTTGACCCCACCCAGTTCAGCTTTGTAAAGGGCAGATCCTGCCTTTTAAACCTGGTTGACTTTTTTGAAACAGTCACTAGAGCCATTGATGAGGGCAAAGCAGTCCATACAGCATACCTGGACTTGGCTAAGGCCTTCGACACAATACTCCACTCAGGCATCATAGATAAGCTAAACAGCCTAAAAGTAAACCCTTATGTCACTAGATGGGTTGCAAACTGGCTAAAGGACAGAACCCATGAAGTTAAAATCACTGGAGCAATGTCAGACTCAAAGCCAGTCACAAGTGGTGTCCCACAGGGATCTGTCCTGGGACCCCTCTTGTTCGGCATTTATTTCTCAGATGTTAAAGCAAACAAGGGAGGGCTGTGGCTGACAAAGTTTGCAGATGACTGCAAACTAGGTGCCATAGTTGATACACCAGCAGACACACACAACCTACAAAAAGGCCTCACTGAAACGGACAACTGGTGCCGTAGTCACGGCCTTAAACTAAATGCCAAAAAATGTATAGTCATCCCTTTTGGAAAAAACAAAGTACCCAAAAATTATCACATAGACAGCAACCCACTGAGTACGGAAAAAGTTATCAGAGACCTAGGGACCCAAGTAGACAGCGACCTCTCATTTGACACCCACGTTGCCAAAGTGGTTAGAAAAACATTCTACCTTGCACACCTCATCATGAAGGGATTCACATCCAGATCCAAGGATGTCATTGTACCCCTTTATTCCTCCCTCATCAGACCCATGATTGAGTACAATGCCCTATTTGGTATGTACCTCACCCGGCATTTGCAACAGCTGGAGAGACCACAAAAGTACCTCACCAAAAGGATCAAGGGTCTCCAACATATGTCTTATTCTGCCAGACTAAAGAAACTTCAGCTCTATTCAGTAGCATACCGCCTGCTCAGAGGTGATCTCTGCCTGACGTACAAGGCCATGTCCAATCAGGATCTGATGGACATGCTCCACCTCAAAAACTCCAAATCCAGCAGGACCATGAGAGCTAAAGACTTAAACCTCGGCACAAGTATGAATAGGACATGCTGGAGGGATAGATTCATAACCCAGAGGCTTCCCATGCTTTGGAACAGGATCCCAGTTCGTATTAGGCAGAGCCCCTCACTGACTCTCTTCAAGAGAAATCTTGATGAGTGGATGGGAGATCGTACGTTTACCCCAGGGGTCACATCTGTGTCACTGCTAGACAGGGGCACAGTAAACTAATTCTATTATATAAGTGGACCTTCATTGTGTCAATTACTAGACAGAGGCACAGTATTCTAGATTTATTCTGTACATTTTTGTACCATTTCATGGTGTGGCAAAGACCACATCACTATGGCTAGGCTTACAAATGCCCCAGGGCAGATAGCCTAGTACTATACTATGAAACTATGAAATATGTCCACACATACAATCCACTAAGGCCAGCCACAACAAGTTGAATCTGTGAATCCTGAGGCAATGTTACACCTGCCCCAAGTACACAGACAACCCCCAACTCCCCCCAAGAAATACAAATATATGTGAGAGATGCAACCATATATCCAAACTGGAGGCTGAGCTCCCTCAACTCAGTACTCCCAAAACTAGTTAGGAGGAGAAGGTAACCACACACACCACAAACACAGTCCCACATAGACCTATCACAACTGCAAACCAAAGACATAAACACAGAAAATCATTCCCGGAGGCACAAATTACAAACACAGCACACCAACAGAGGCCTCTAAAGCAGACACCCAATCAAACAACTTCCAAACATAGCACATGCAACACATAGTACACAAAGCTGGTGTGCCAAACAGTCACAGGCCAGAAGGAGAAACAACATGCCTGATACAGTTGTAATAGGTGACTCCATAGTGAGACACACTGCTGTCCCGCACACCAGACTGAACAAGCTAAAGGGTACAGTAAGCTGCCTGTAGGCTGCCACAATACGCCACATAATACAAGTATGCAGGTCACCCCAAAGCAAGTAGAAATATGATGCAGTCATAGTCCATGCTGGTGTGAATGACCTGAGATGTACCTCCCTAGACTACATGAAAAGAGACATAGATGAGCTCTCTGATTATGTAGTCCAGGCTGGTATGACACTCACCGTTTGCAGCATCCTACCCTTACCAAGAATAATGCCACAGTACAAACACGGAATGATCAGTTATAGCAAGTGGCACACTTACTGGTGTCATTCCAAGGGGATCCAATGTCTGCCTCCTTGGGATGTCATGCTTGACAAGCCATGCAGCTGTTCCTGGGATGGCTTGCACCTGTTACCCCTGGGCGTCTGGATATTGGATAAGGCTTTTGCAACCTCCATAGAGCCTTTCGTAGGCAAGGTTGAAAAGACTAACCCACCACCCTAGAAAACATAAGTGGAAAGAAACATAAGGGTAATGCTGACCAATGCCAGATGTGTAAACTCCAATATGCATGCTCCCGAGGCCATACCCAGTATGGAGAACATCGATGTCTGTGCAGTGACAGAAACCTGCTGCAAGCCTCCTGACAGCACACCAGCACTACCAGGTTATACCACATATCATGTGTCATGGCCCCAAAACCTGGGACAAAACATAAAAGGAGGGTGAGTATCCATATTCAGCACAGACACCCATACGTCCAGGTAACTGACAATGCACAAGACATTGGAGTCCACCCATGTGCAACTAACTGTAGGCAAGACTGCTGTACAGTCTGTAGCATGCTACAGACCACACTCTCACACACAGGACCCCCACCCAACCATCCTGAAGACACTGGACAGTATGAATGTCCCACCAAATACCAAACAAGGTACCACAAATTACCACATAGGTGGTAAACCATTATGTATGGAAGGAGTAATCAGGGACCTAGGGACACAAGTGGACAGTAACCTGTTATGTGACACTCACATTGCCAATGTGGCTAGGAAGACTGTCTACATTGGACACCGTATCATGAAAGGATTCACATCTACGTCAACAGAGGTCATTGTGCCACTATACTGTTCTCTTATCACACCCATAATCTAGTACAATGCCTCATATGGGATGTACCTTACCTGACACCTGCAGCAGTTAGAAAGACCTCAAAGGTACCTCACCAAGAGGATAAAGGGTCTCAAATATATGTCATATGCTGCCTAGCTGTAGGCACCCCAGCTGAATGCAGTCACATACTGCCTACACAGAGGCATTGCATGCCTGTTGTACAAGGCCATGCCCAATACAGGAGTAATGGACGTGCTCCACCCCAGAAAACTCAAAGCCATCGGAGCTGTGAGAGTGAGAGATGTCAACCTCAACAAATAATGAAATAGGATGTGCTGGAGGGACAGATACATAATCCAGAGGCTCCTCACACCCTGGACCAGAATCCCACTCCATGTTAGGCAGAGCCCCTCACTGACACTCTTCAACAGGAATCTTGCCAAGTGGATGGATGATTGTAGAGTTACACTGGGGGTCTTCACTGTGTCATGTCCAGACAGAGGCACAGCAAAGCAAATCATAAATGGCCATAATATTCACATAGCAAGGGGTGGCGAAAGCCACACACACTCTGGCTAGGCTAACAAATGCCCTAGGGTGGATAGCCTAGTATGAACCTATGAACCTATGAAGATACAAATTGTACAGGACACTAAGGATAATCCCAAGGCTTTCACAACTGATGGTAGGAACCGTGTTGGGAATTCACAGATATGCTCTGAATCACACAAATATCACAAACAACATAACAAACACACACACATATTGCCAACATACATCCTGACAGGTGCAGTGCAACCCCCCCCCCCCCCCAGAATGCAAAATATCTATCCCAGCAGACTGCTGGCCCCTGACATTGCAGATGCTGAGGTAACAGCCAGCATCTACAAAGCAAAACACACAGCAGCAATGGTATGAGATGGTGTCCTGGGCTGAGTCCAACATGGACTCCAAGATGAATGGAATGCCAAATCACACTACTGCTCAATGTCAGCCTTACCACAGGATATGTACCCAAAGAGCAGTGTACAACAACAGTGGTCCTTCTTAACAAAGGTGTTGCCTGAATGGATACTGAAAACTACCACCCCAGAATCCTGAGAAGCTCGGTCTGCACAGCTATGGAAAGGATCAGCATGTACCGCAGACATAAAGATATTGGGGACCTACTGACACCGGACCCTACCCAGTGTGGCTTTCTTAAGTGCAGATCCTGCCCCTAAACATGTTTGACTCAATTGAAACAGTCATTAAGGTCATTGATGAGGGCAATGTGGTCCACACAGCGTAGCTGAACCTTACAAAGGCTTCTATACAATACCCTACGTGTTTATTATAGATAAGCTCACCAGCTTAAATATAAACCCCTATGTCAGTAGAGGGGTTGCAAACCAGACCAAGGACAGAACAGACATGGTCAGACATGCTGCAGCCATGTCAGACTACAAACCAGATATAACTGGCATCCCACAAGGCTTGGTCCTGGGATCTCCCTCGTCTGGTATATATGTCCCATAGGTACAGGCCAACATGGAAGGACTGTGTCTGAACATGTTTGCAGAGGACTACAAACTGCTCACCATATATGATCCACCAGCTGACACAAGCATCCCACAAAAGGGCCACATAGAAACAGACAACTGGTGCCATAGCCATGTCAGCAAGCTAATTGCAGAAAAGTGTATAGTCAACCCCCGTGGATATACAGTAAGTGCCCACCAATTACCACATAGGTGTTAACCCATTATACTTAACATGTAATGAGAGACCTGGGGACACAAGGTGATAGATATCCTGCATTGGACAAACATGTGCTGTAGTGTTTTCAGAAACATACCATATACCCACCTAATCATGAAGGTTGTCAGATCTAGATAAGGGGAGGCCATTGTGGCTCTGCAGTCATCCTTCATCAGCATTACAATTGACTACAATAGCCCCTGTGGGATGTACCTCAGCAGACACCTCCATCAACCGTAAAGTCCCCAACAGTACCTCACCAGGAGTATCAAAGAGCTTGCACAGATGCCATGTGTTGCCTGATTAAACAAACTGCAGCTACACACACTGCCATATTGCCCACCCAGAGGCAAGCTGTGCCTGATGTATAAAGCCATGTCCAAGCTGGTATCAATAAACATGCTGCACCTTGTACAATCTGAATGGCAGTGAGCTATGCACATGAGAGACCTGAACCCCAGCACTGACTTACATAGGACAAGCTGTACTGCATGATCCATAACACAGAAGCCACCCCCACCCATGAGTAAACTCCCAGTACAGGCTACCCATAGAGTCACTTATCGATTTTCCATAAGAGGAATCTTGATGAGTGGATGGGAGATGGTAGCTTTATCCTGGGTATCACTGTCATGTCACAGGTAGACAGAGGCACAGTATACTAACCATGACATATGTCATGGCAAACTCCACTTACAATGTGTGTCGAAGGACAAACACACTCTCCGACTAGCATTAGAAATAGACTAGGGCACATCGCTAGTGTTTGCAAATGTACACCTATGTTGTGGAATACACTACCAATGTTGGACAAGCCTGGTTTAAGTAGCTCATATCTGAACATAATGCAACATGGTCAGATGTGCACAACTGGCCCTTAACCAGGCTGTTGTGCTCACTATGGAAATGTAAAGCAGTGATAGGACTAAAGCCCAGGATTCTGTCCACCCCAGTCAAAGTACTGAACCAGTACACTATACAGTACTACAGTGTTAGGTCAGTGTGAAAGGATGTTGACAACTGTATGCAAAGTATCCCATGCAAACCCTGCAGGCACAGTATAATCCTGTTGTGTTCACACACAAAGCAGTTGTACAGTAACTACACAACATGACACACAACACACAACCATAAACGGGAGATATTTGTTGAAGTTCACACTCATCCACAAATGTGGTGGGCTGCAGAGTTCAACATATGGAAAGCTCACACTGGGCATGCTCACACACTTTGATAAATGAGACATATGTCAGACAACATGCCATGGGAAGGCTGAACTGGGCATGCTCACACACTTAGGCCAAATCTCAGTTTAGCAGTTGGCCACACATCTGGTATTGTTACGTGTTATTCCAGGAACCAACCACATTACAGCAATCTGCCCAGTGCACACAGTTAAATGACTACAGAGACATACGTGATATAGTGGATCCCTCCCATATGCAAACATCTTCCACAGATACACAAGTTGTTCATACAAACAGGGAATGCTATGGCAATAAAGACATGCAAACAGTCTATCAGCAACAAATAATGTGCATTTGACAATTAAACATATGGGTGTAGAGGGCTGTTTGCCCTAGGGAATGACAGCTTAGCCAGAGTGTGCTTGGCGTCTGCCTCCCCACAGGATGCACATTCCCCTTTCTAAACACCGATGATGTCAGCACCCTACAAGTACAGCAGGAGAAGACAAACCTCCCAGTAATGCGAATAGCGCGTTCCACTAATGTGTCCGTCTCAAGTGTCATAACAGTTAGGTAGGGGTTTGAATCCTACAAATGCTCGGTGTGTGTGAGTGGGGTTGGTGTGTGTGCAAGTCTGTGGGAGAGAAATGTCCCTTTTGGAAACTGGGAAAACACACTACAGGATGCACATTCCCCTTTCTAAACACTGATGATGTCAGCACCCTATAAGTATAGCAGGAGAAGAGAAACCTCCCAGTAATGCGAATAGCATGCTCCGCTAATGTGTCTGTCTCAAGTGTCATAACATAGTTAGGTAGGGGTTTGAATTCTGCAAATGCAAGTGTGCGTGTTTGGCTGAGAGCGGTTAGTGTGTGTGTGAGGGAAATGTCCCTTTTGGCAACTAGGAGAACAGACTACAGGATGCACATTCCCCTTTCTAAACACTGATGATGTCAGCACCCTATAAGTACAGCAAGAGAAGGGAAACCTCCTAGTAATGTGAATAGCGTGCTCTGCTAATGCGTCCGTCTTGAGTGTCATAACATAGTTAGACAGGGGTTTGAATCCTGTGTGTGTGTGTGTGTGTGGCTGAGGGGGGTTAGTGTGTGTGCAATTGCGTGTGAGGGAAATGTCCCTTTTGGCAACTAGGAGAACAGACTACAGGATGCACATTCCGCTTTCTAAACACTGATGATGTCAGCACCCTATAAGTACAGCAGGAGAAGTGAAACCTCCCAGTAATGCGAATAGCGCGCTCTGTTAATGTGTCCGTCTCAAGTGTCATAACATAGCTAGATAGGGGTTTGAATCCTGCAAATGGCAAGTGTGTGTGTTTGGCTGAGGGGGATAGTGTGTGTGCAATTGTGTGTGAGGGAAATGTCCCTTTTGGCAACTAGGAGAACAGACTACAGGATGCACATTCCCCTTTCTAAACACTGATGATGTCAGCACCCTATAAGTACAGCAAGAGAAGAGAAGCCTCCCAGTAATGCGAATAGCGCGCTCCACTAATGCGTCCGTCTCGAGTGTCATAACATAGTTAAGTAGGGGTTTGAATCCTGCAAATGGCAAGTGTGTGTGTTTGGCTGAGGGGGGTTAGTGTGTGTGTGAGGGAAATGTCCCTTTTGGCAACTAGGAGAACAGACTACAGGATGCACATTCCCCTTTCTAAACACTGATGATGTCAGCACCCTATAAGTACAGCAAGAGAAAGGAAACCTCCCAATAATGCGAATAGCATGCTCCGCTAATGCGTCCGTCTCAAGTTTCATAACATAGTTAGGTAGGGGTTTGAATCCTGCAAATGGCAAGTGTGTGTGTTTGGCTGAGGGGGGGATTGTGTGTGAAGGAAATGTCCGTTTTGGCAACTAGGAGAACAGACTACAGGATGCACATTCCCCTTTCTAAACACTGATGATGTCAGCACCCTATAAGTACAGCAGGAGAAGCAAAACCTCCCAGTAATGCAAATAGCGTGCTTTGTTAATGGGTCCATCTCGAGTGTCATAACATAGTTAAGTAGGGGTTTGAATCCTGCAAATGACAAGTGTGTGTGTTTGGCTGAGGGGGGTTAGTGTGTGTGAGAGATATGTCCCTCTTGACAACTAGAAGAACAAGACTACAGGATGCACATTCCACTTTCTAAACACTGATGATGTCAGCACCCTACAAATACAGCAGGAAAAGATATGTGGCATGGACAATGACTGAGTCATATGTGTCCATGCCTCTGACTCACCTGTATGCTGGTGTTATGTGGTGGACCATAGTGCCCCACAGGTATATCACTGTGACCTTCACCTTGTCCAGCCTGGTGAGCGTGACCATACTGTACTGGACAATAAAGGTAGCTAACACAACTGTGGCAGGTGTATTGTCTAGCTGTACAGGCTGTGACGGGCACACAGGATTTGTGTGCTATGTTTTATGTGTGATGTGTTCAGGCATAACGTGTGCCAGCTGCAGAGGTGTGTGCCGCTCAGGCAAAATGCTATTCTAAGGCTCCACGAATGGCCCAGTGTGTTCACGTGCTTGTATTGCTGTCAGTGTAGGTCTACATCAGACTGGTATTGTAGTCACTGTAGTATTGCATGCCACCTGACAGGTTATGCCAGTACTGGGTTCAGAGTGCTTAGTCCCCAGTTTGGATATGTGGTTCCATCTCATACATGTGTTGTACGTCCATGTGTAGGGGAGAGGGTTGACTGTGTACATGTGGCAGTTGTGACATTGCCACATGACCCACATATTCCACAACTGTAGCATAGAGGTGACTGACAACTGACCTTTGAACATGCTACCATAGTATTGTGATTGCCATGGTGATTAACAGCACATAGGGCCAATGGGGAACAAGGTACATAGGTTCATAGAGTCATACTAGGCAATCTGCCCTAGGGCATTTAAGAACCTAGCCAGAATGTGTTTGGCTGTCACCATCCATTGTAAATATATCTTGCCATGCCTTTTTCCGAGGTTAGTATACTGTGCCTCTGTCTAACAGTGACACAGAAGTGATACCCGGGGTAAACCTACAATGTCCCATCCACTCATCAAGATTCCTCTTGAAGAGAGTCAATGAGGGACTCTGCCTAACCTGGACTGGGATTTTATTCCAGAGTGAAGTGAGCCTCTGGGTTATGAATATGTCCCTCCAGCATGTCCTATTTATTTTAGTGCTGAGGCTCAGGTCTCTCAAGCGTGTATCCCGATGGGATTTGGATATTCTCAGGTGCAGCATGCCCATTAACTCCGGGTTCGACATGGTATTATACATTAGGCACAGATCGCCTCTGAACAGGCGGTATGCCACTGAGTAGAGCTGGGGTTTATTTAACCGGTCAGCATATGGCATCTGTTTGAGCCCTTTGATCCTCTTGGTGAGGTACTTGTGGGGTCTTTCCAGTTGCTGCAGGTGTCTGGTAAGGTACATCCCAACAGAGGGATTGTACTCAATTATGGGCCTGATGAGGGATGAGTAAAGAGGCACAATGTCCTCCACTGATGTAGATGTGAATTCCTTCATGATGGGGTGGGCTATATACAATGTCTTTCTAACCATTTTGGCCACGTGGTTGTCAAATGAGAGATTGCTATCAACTTGGGTCCCCAGGTCCCTAATTACATCTTCTGTACATAATGGAGTACCACCCATGTGGTACTTTGTGGGCACTTTGTTTTTGCCAAAGGGGATGACTATACACACTTTTGCATTCAGCTGGAGGCCATGGCTCTGGCACAAGTTGTCTGTTTCTATGATGCCCCTTTGGAAGATGCTTGTGTCAGCTGGAGAGTCGATTATGGCGGCCAGTTTGCAGTCATCTGCATATTTGGTCAGCCACAGTCCTTCCGTGTTGGCCTGTACCTCCGATAAATATATACCAAACAAGAGAGGTCCCAGGACTGAGCCTTGTGGGACACAACTCGTAACTGGTTTGGAGTCTGGCATGGCTCCAGCAATTCTAACCATGTGGGTTCTGTCCTTGAGCCAGTGTGCAATCCATCTAGTGACATAGGGGCTTATATTTAAGCTGGTGAGCTTCTCTAGAATGCCCAAGTGGGGTATTGTTTTGAAGGCTTTTGCGAGATCCAGGTAGGCTGTGTGAACCACCTTCCCCTTGTCAATGGCCTTGGTGACTGTTTCAAAGAAATCAACCAGGTTTGAGAGGCAAGATCTGCCCTTAAAAAAGCCAAACTGGGTATAAACCAGTGTCTGTAGGTCTGCAATATTTATATTTATGTGGTCCATTATGATCCTTTCCATAGCTCTGCAGACCAAGCTAGTGTGGCTTATGGGGTGATAGTGTCCAGGATCCGTTGAGGCACCACCTTTCTGTAGAGGGACCACTGTTGCTGTACACCACACTTTGGACACATATCCTGTAGTAAGGCTGGGATTGAACAGTAGGTTTGTGTTTGGTTGTAGCACGTCTTGGTGGTCATGTAGGACACAGCCCGGGACACTGTCTCGTCCCATTGATGCAGTGTGTATTGCCTTGGATTGAGCGGCTCTTACCTGAGCATCTGAGATGTCAGGGGGGCAGCACTCTGCTGGGATACATATTTGCCCTTTCAGTGTGGAGGGGGGTGAGAAGTTTGCACTGAACCTGTCAGCTAGAATGTTGGCAATGTCTATGGGTTTGGTGTTTCTATTGACATTTTGGACTACCTCTGAGCATATTTGGGAATTACCACCCAGGTTCCTAACATAACTAAAGAAAGCCTTGTGATTATTCTTAGTGTCCTGTGCAATTTCTCTCAAAGCTGGCCTTAGACAATCTTATGAGTGCCTGTAGTTATTTGCTAATACTGATCAGTGATGCCTTCCCTATTTGTGAATTTGCTGTATCATTTAGTAGCTTCCTCCTTCTATTGTGTAGTTTGTTTTATGGCTGGGTTCCACCAGACAGGACGTCTGCCTTTGGAGGATTGGGTCTTGGTTTTATTCGGGATCACATGATCCATGCATTCCTGAAGGTGTCCATAGAATGCGTTTATAGAGGAATCTGTGGTCTGGTCTGTAGTTTCCACAGGCCCGGGGGCTTTGAAGGTTTCCTCCTCAGTTTTGAGGAGTGTGAATTTGCTTTAGAGAAGTTGTTCACTGTGGTGTTCTGGGCAGGGGGTGGGGTCGAGATGTGAATATCCAGTGAGATTAATTTATGGTCCGATCTTACCAGTGAGGGATACACCTCTGGTCTGGAGCATAGAGTCCCCATGTTGGTGATGATCAGGTCCAGTATGTTTCCCCTTCTTGTGGGAGTGGTAACAAGTTGTTCCATAGCATTTGAGCTCATATATTCTGGGAATCTTTGGCCTAGGGTGTTGGAGCTAGAGTCATGCTCCCAGTCCATGTTTGGGTAGTTGACGTTGCCCAATATAATGGTGTTTGGAGAGACCTTCATATTTCCACTGTTCACAGGATGGCCGAGTGCAGTTCTTGGGTTTGGGAGGGTGGTCTGTAGCAAGCTATAACCTGGAAGGCAGTTTCACCCATTGTTAGTTGCACATGGATAGTCTCTGATGCTTGGTGCTTTGCCACCAACCTGGAGGTGTGGGTATCTTTGATGAATATCAATACTCCCCTCCATTTGTGGTTCATTCCAAGTTTTGGGGCTGAAAAGCATGGTATGAGGTTAAACCTGGTAGCGCTGGTGTGCTCTCAGTAGCCCTGAACCAGGCATCTGTTACTGCACAGATATCGATGTTCTCCATGCCAAGGAGAGTTTCGGGTGCATGCATCTTGAGGTTTAGACTTCTGGCGTTGGGTAGCATTACTCTTAGTTTCTTATCCCTTGTGATACCTATGAAGGTGGGTTTGTCATTTGAGCCTTTCCTAACATAGGCACTATGGGGGTAGCAAGAGCCTTTGCCAATATCTGAAAGCCCAGGGGTGACAGGTGCAGGCCGTCCCTAACGAAGCAGGTGGTTCAACAGAAGATGAATATGTGAAGGTGTAGTGCCTGTGATTAGTTAGCAGTAGCATATATGACTGCTCACGTGGACACATGCCAGGTAAGTCATATGCACTGTGTCACAGGCAACGTATATGTGAACAGGACAAACAGTGACATTCTGTCAAGTGAGACATGGACATACATATAGTAAGCTATGCAGATGGCACTGGGAGTCCACAGAAGCTCTATAACTATGCATTGCAGGTGGGATCAGTATTCCAGGGTAATTGCAAGCAAACATGCATGCAAACAAAGCTACAGTAAACAGGGCTGCATGTAGTCCATTGTACAACAAACAAGCTGTACCACTTCCAGTAGGTAACACTGCAAATATGCAGGCACTATGCACATGTACATGGAAATACATGGGTCAGATGGCTAGGGTCCAGTCTCAGCGCACACAAGTGTACAGACCATGTACTGTCAGGATGTACAATAACTGGATGGAAACCCATGTGCTCATACCTGCAGTAATACACATGTCAAATAACAGACACTGAGCCTTCACTCAGTGGTTCCATACTTAGTAGGATGTATGCTACCTGGCCTGCCACCACAGTATCCCTGACATATATGGGGACTCTCCCTCCTGTGACAGTTAGTTTTGTGTGTTAGGGCTGTCTAGCATGGTATGAGATGTGAGCTTGCAGTGCTAGGGTGCTCCTGTGTGTCCTGTACCAGTCGTGTAATACTGCACACATATCAATATCCTCAAACATCCGCATTGCAGAGTCCAGTGTGGGCAACATGCCACTTGCAGTTTACATGTCCATCATTGCATATTACTACATTCATTACCTTATCCCCTGTGCTACCTATGTATGTAGCCTTCTGTTGACATCATTACCACCAGTATGCCAACATGTGCAGATGATACGCTATGGTACTTATCATGGGCGTAGACAACAGTACATGACAATCACACCCTTACTGCATCAGGCATGCTGTGATATACCCACAATTAATTCAGCACACAGTACTGTTAACAACATGATACTATTACTACACATCTATGTGGTCACCCTGTGCATCAGCAACATGTTAACCTGTACCTGCACCATTGTTACAGATTGCAGGAGGTGGCACAGTTTCATCATATGCAGTCAGCCACTGATACCACCGATTGACATGTATGTGTATGTATGTTGGTGAGGGACAGCAGTAGAAGGTGGGGCAATGTTGATGCAGTGTGTGCGTGTATGCGGTAGCCCTAGGTGTTGTCAATTCGCATGTGTGTATGGATGCACACAGTTCCACCTCATGGCTGCCATATACTGGTGTTTGTGGACAGCCACAGACTGTACCTGCCAGGTCATACAGATCAGTGTCTCTGGCCATGGACACGGTACCTGTGCCTTGCAGGGGTGCTACGGACCATATCCCGTACCAACCCAGACTGGGTACTGTCATCAGAAGCAGGTGTTCATTGACTGGACACAGATCCCTGTTGGGCCTGGCCAGAGCCACGTGCACGTGGTCTCCTGGGCCGGTCTGATGACAGCACAGACCCAGCATTGCTGGGGCTGCTGCTGGCACTACAGGGGTGGCCGCAGCCCTGTTGTCGTCCGCGACGACTGCCAGCTGCTGCTGTTGCTGGCATACAGCCACGTCGACGTCTCAACCATCCACCATCGCCCTGGCTCATGGACATGTATTTGTGGAACTGGTCTAATATGTCCCCACAACGTCTGTCTATGACATCGGTGAAATCACTGATGGCAGCCGCAATGTCACGCATACTGTCAGTCATGGCTGTGCGACATGCTGTCAGCTCCCTCAGACCCTGTCTGGTGTACTGTTCCATACATGACTGTGCCTGCATGACAGCCTGAAACATAGCTGAGGTTGTAAGACCTCTGTGGGCACGTCTGACAGGGGCAGTATGCCCACGGATGCTCCCACGAGAACCCCTGGACATCTGTCTGTGTGGTACCGTCTCTGGGCCATGCCCATGGCTGCTGTGTGGGGAGGCATGTGCCACAGATACCACATTACCCTGGTCAATGCCCACTGTATGCTGTCCATCACCTAGGGACATTGCTGACAAAGGGTGTATTGGCAGGATAACTGTGCGCATTGATGGGGACGACAGCTGTGTACTGTCAATCGGCTGACCAATGGCGGACCCTGGCATACCTTCCTGTGCCATTACACAGATGTCATCATTATCAGTACCCATGGCACTTGATTCAGGTTCCCTGCTACATGACACCAGAGCAGCACCAGAACCTGTGGGAGGGAAACAGGAAACACAGTTTACAATGTCTACACATTACCAGTGATGCACACATGCACACATGCACACATGCACAGGTGCACACATGCGCACATGCACACATGCACACATGCACAGGTGCACACATGCACACATGCACACATGCACACATGCAAAGGTGCACACATACACACGTACACATGCACACAGTTTCACACAATTGTACAGTACTCAGTATGTGTGATATCAACACACAGACACAGACACACCTACATGCATACAAAGAGCACTACTAAGTGAGCCTAATATTACTATTACTATCAAGACTATTACAGGAATTGTTAATACACACTCACCAGAATGGATAGGCTGCATTGCTGTTACACCAGAGGGACCTGCAGACGTGAAGAAACTAATGTCAGTGGGCACAACTGTGCCATTGTTACTGAGTATGATACAGGTCAGTAGTACAACAGTTGCCTTTCACAGGTCAGCTGCTAATATTGAGGATATCACACTTGCACATTAAATACTATGGTGACAGCTACAAACCAAGGACACACCTCACACATGCATTAACTACCAGTGTACACAACAGTCAACTATACATATGGGATATTACCTGTGCGTTCACTGTCTTGCTGCTGCGTGGCTCCAGCCTCCATCATAATGCATGTCTGCTGCTGTTGTTGTTGCTGGCAGACTGGAGCCACTACACTCATGAGTAGTCCCTCCAGTCTGGTGAGTGGGGGATGTGTAGCCACCCCACCACCTGTGGCGACCTGTTGCCTGTGGATATCCGACGCACGCTGGCGGACATTTCTGATTAAATCACTGCAGTGATGTCGTACCTGCTCATATGTCCTATTATGCGTGCCTATGTCATTTACCCGACGGACCAGGTCTTGCCACAGTGCAGCCCTCTCCTGCTGATTCTGGCTGGTGCGGGAAAAGAGTATTGCATAATCCCGCACCAGGCTCTGGTGTATCTCCTCATCCTCAGCTGTGGAGTAAGTGGGAATCTGCGGGTGAGCCATGTACCTGAAAAAGAAAATAACCTGATATCAGCAATATATGTCAGCAGAATTTGGCACACATACTACACATGCTACTCGACTGTTATGATACAACATATCTCACATATATAGCATCTGTCTGTCTATTGGTGGATACACATGTAAATGGCCAGGTATCAGTGCTCAGCCAGCAACTGTGCAACAGTACCTGGCACACTCCATATGACATACTACCAAACCCCAGCAGTCAGAACACTGATTCAGGTCAAGAGCACCTCCTCACTCTGGGGGTTTGTATCTAGGTACTGTATGGCCTACATCATCAACTACTGTGAGCTGACCACACACTAATTGCCCTGGATATACGTATCCCACCTCCACCACCAGCAAAAACGACTAAAGTGAATAACATTGCAGATGCAAACTTTACACTTTGTAACAGTGACATGGTATCCTTTCAGCCCACTGGGCCAGTGGCAGATACAGCCCACAATGCTGACCCCTACACAATTGCTTTCTACAGACATCTCCGAGAAAGCATGGATCATGCAATCCCATATATGACCAAGACACTCTCCACAAAGGGCCAGCATCCTGTCTGGTGGACCCCAGTCATAGACAGGTTGTATTACAGAAGATGGAAGCTACTGCAAGACAGAGCATAATTCCATAAAGGGAGGGCATGTCTGAGCAGCACTAGTAAGGATCTATTTTCCATCATACAAACATCCATGGGCAACTTTGAGAGGAAAATCAAGAGGGACACTACAGATAACCAGAAGGCCTTCTTCAGTTATGTTAGCAGCCTGGTCAGAATCCATCCTCTATGCCCATACTTAGTACACAACAACAAATATTTCACTGACACCACAGATATTGACAACATTGTGGCAGACAGGTTCAGTGCAGGTGTCACCCCGCCCTCTCCCCAAAATAAGACATAGTTATCCCAGCTGACTGTAACCTCCCTGTCATCACAGATGTCCAGGTGAGAGCCCCTCAGGAAAGCAGAATACACAACATGACTGGGACCTGATGGTATCCCCAGTTGCATGCTACATAAACTCTGACAGGAGCTAAACACACATATAGAAGTGCTATGTAACACTAGCCTGACTACAGGATATGTACCTGTACACTGGCGCACAGCAGCAGTGGTTCCACTCCACGAAGGAGGCACCTCAACATACCAATACAATACAACACAATACATTACATTACAATACAATACTATACAATATGCTATTGCCCTGGGACTACAGCAGCATACTGTTCTGCTACCCTGACCATTGTGACACATGTGGTGTGATGGTACCTGCTGCTGTCACACAGTTACACAGGGTGACTCATATGGCATATTACCTATCTGACTAACATTCAGCAGGGGTATGTGTGACATGTACTCATGGGGAGTCTTGCTTCTTAACACTGTGTGGTTTATTGCAGGGTATGTCTTATCTGTGGGTAGGAACTTTTACCTCCACATGTGCTCTCTATTGCAGTGGCATGGACGACACACAGCAGTCATTTAGGTTGTGGATGGTGTGAGGTGTTACTATGGTTGTTGGACATCTGTCATGGGTGTGACTTACGTATGTAAATCCGGGAGTGGTAACCTCTATGTGGGTAGCATATGTGTACTCTGTGGTGTTATCAGTCACTGTGCATTGGTAATGTGTTTGAGTGCATTGTCACAGTGTTGTACATGTCACTGTGTCCTTCTCCATATCTGTAGCTGTCATGTGAGGTCCATACCATGGCATCCATTATGTGGTGTGGAGGGGTACACCGACCTACATGTCCATAGCTGACACACCATGTCTGCTGACACATACCATGTGCAGGTATTCCAGGAATAGTGTGCCACTGTGAATATCATTGGGGCCACTATTGTACACATTTATGACCCTGTTCACCCCTGACACATGCAGTGGTGGGCAGCCAGTCACATATCTGGTGGTTACTAGTGTAGGTGATTTGAAATGGGGTATGGTACTCCAGTTTTGACACTGGTGTTCACTCCATGCCTTTGTCACCAGGCACCTGTTGCAATACATCTGTACACATGTGCCTCACTCAGAATTTATATACATCTCTCTCTCTCTCTCTCTCTCTATATATATATATATATATATATATATATATATATATATATATATGTATATAGATAAATCTATATGTATATATATATATATATATATATATATATATATATGTCTGTATACATATACACATATATTGATGTACATATATTGCTATAGATGTGGAGGGGGGGACACAGAGGGGGTGAGAGTGACAGAGGGGTTGGGACAGGGTGTGTTGAGGTCGTCATATACAGTCATACCTGTAGATAGTCAGATCAGTCTGTCTATGTATATGTATCTACATATATCTATATCTGTATGTGTGCATTACATATATATGTTTGTACATATTCTATCTATCTACATCTGTCTATGTATTCCTACATCTCTCTCTATGTATGTATACATATATGCATATTATATATATATATATATATATATATATATATATATATATACATACTTACATACATATGTATCCATATGATAGACAGGTATATCAATATGTTTGTCTACCATACTGTATACACACACTAACATACTGCTAAACATACATAACTGTGAAACCTACTTTGTACATTGCACTACAACCTACAGTTAACCTACACTGATATGTGCACATAGATGCTCTCGCATACAAATGTATGTACAGCCTTCACTGATAGTTGCTGTATGTCCCCTGCCCTTTACACATCTTCATATACATATGGATACAGACCAATGACACATATGGAGGGTTCACAGTATGTAGACCTTTATAGTATTACTTTACATTACCTGTGTTTGCCACAGCTGCTTGTGTTGCCGTCTGGTTTTCTGTCCTGCTGCTCTACTTCTCAGTTGTCAGCTTTCAGGTGGCTGCTGCTGAACAGTTTTGTTTGTGTCTGCTTAATTTCAATTTTCTCTGTCTCTGTCTCTGTCTCTCTCTCTCTCTCTGTCTGTCTGTCTGTCTCTCACATCCTCCTCAGGGTGCAATGAAAGTATTGCATGTGTGGACTGGGAGTACAGCATACTTTTGTAGGTATCTGCATATGCCCATGTGATGACCTCTGCACCAATTGTTAGCCAGCATTTGCTAATTGCATGCAGCCAGTTGTGTACTGATTGCAGTTCTCACTGTGATTTCAGAACAGTGCTATAAAACGGTATGTGAGATAGGCATAGCCCTTTCAGATTTTAAGGTCCGGGACCATGCTGGTATGGTGTGGACAATGTTCTGTGAGTGTAAATGTTGGTATCTCTCTCATATTTCCAGCTGTGTTGTAGATTAACATTCCTCCATTCATTTCTCCAGTTTCCTGTACTAACTGTGTATGTACACTGACACCTACAACTACTACTACTGTTAATGTGTGTGTGTGTGCTTTCCTTTCACTTTTGCTTGCACTTTGTTGCTAAGGCTTCAATATATGCCCTTTACAGTCACTACTTGTATGCCTGCTAGGTGTCCTGACTGTAGTGTGCTGCTGTAGCTTTCCTATTTTCCATGTACATTCACACCTTGGAATGCTTGCTATATCTGCTAGGATGTTACAGCATGCAGTGTGGTCTGGCCATGGTGTGGGCCTTGACATCTATTAGGGTATTTGAGTATGCTGCTGAGCAGGCCCCAGAGACTCTCAGGTTCATCTGTTATCTGCCTCATGGAATGGTACATATCAGTGGTGTACACCGATTAAATTGTCTGGTATGCTGCAGTTGTGACTGTGGGTTAGCATGAGCATATGTATTACTACACTTATTCTGCCATGCAAGTGGTGAATACTTTCAGGACTCCATAGTTACCATTGCATGTGTTGTTACACCTTTCTGCCTACTGTTTGCACATTTCACATGGAGTCTGTGGGGCATCCCTGTAAGTCATTCACTGTTGCTATGTCTAGGCTCTTAACTATTCAAATATGGTGGTGTCAGACCTCTCATGTGTACAAATATTTGCAGGTTGTCCACATTTCTGCCTCATATTTTGGTCAATATCTCATGCACAGCTTTTTCTGGCAAATCACTCTGGGCTCAAGTCAGAATATAGTGACAAACATTCAAGTTTCAGACTTCATACCCTTCCAAACATCCCACAAAATGCAGACCCTGTTACTCTCTGAACTGTCTGCGTTTGTTGTAACATTATTTGTAATGTGTCCCTGGTTTTGGGCCTTTGCTCCACATATTTTATTACTTGGTCTGGATGTGTTCCTGTAACAGGTTGTGGGGTATGGGCAGTGATTATCCTGCTGTGAGTATGTGTGTGGCTTGCAAGGTGCTACAGTGACATTATTACCTACTAGCTACCAACTAGCATGGCTGTTTCTGTTCACAGACTACTATTATGGAAATCCACTAGTTTCGACAGTAATTCTAAATGACATGCTTTGTGTACTACACATCCTATATTCCCTTTACATTCATTCCTACTATTACATGACATATTTATTTTAGCACAATGTTCTTGTATAAGAGTCATGGCTTAGTGGTAAGTCATGCAGACTACTGTTTCCAAGGTTCTGGGTTCGGGACTGCCAGTGGGATTTAATTTTGCTTCTGAACTGACTACAGGACCTGTCAATCAAAGTGACTAAGGCACTTTTAAGCAGTTGTAACTGGGTTAGCACTGGTTTGCGCTGAGCTCACGCATGCGCACTGGAGTTTAGCTCCACGCACACAAGCGCACACCCGCTTACAACCGCTTAAACGTGCTTACTCTTGCTTACACCAGCTATTTTCTTTGAAAGAAATGAAAATGGGGAAACAGGAAAGTGGTGAAAAAGGGGTCACAAATAGGGTAAGACAGTAGGGAAACAAGCTTGGGTTTTGCAGGAGGGATATAGGTAAGGCCCATAGCTGCCCATTCCTTCATCAGCAACAGCTGTGCATATGTTTGTAATTTGGTCTGACATTTGATACCTTCCACCCCTGAGAGAGGTGTAAGGACAACAGTAATACTTGTTGTACAGCCAATTGTAATTGATAGTTTCCATGTCTGGTAGACATATGTGCAGAATGGGCAGCTATGTATGGGGCGTAATTTTTTTGTGGGTACAGAGTGCCCTTTTTTTTTTCAGGTGAGAGTGGTATGTCAGGTGAAGGAAGTCAGTACAGCTGGGGAGGTAGGTTGGGTAGGTAAACAGACAAGACAAACAAGACGCATACAGGGGCGGTGTATGACATGTGTGGGGGGGGTTACACAATTGACGGAGGTTTGGATATCCAGAGCCCATGAGCCCACAGATGGCAACAGTGGAACTGATATCTCCACCCATAGGCAGTTGCCACTGTTCCTTCACTGCCCAGGACGGGGCTGTGCTGGGGGCTGTGTAGGCCGGGCAGCAGGCATGCCTGTAAGTTGTGCCACCCATGCCTCAAGCTGGCGTAGGGGCTCGAGAACAGAGTCCTGAATCTCCCTATGCACTACAGTCCGGACGCTACAGAGGGTGAGTGGTGGTTCTCCTCCGGCCACACTTGCAGAGGGGGGGCGAGCCCCATCCCCTGCAGCGCTTCCACCCACAGGTGGCACAGGGCCACTGGAGGAGGGTCCAGACTCAGCACTAGTGCCAGGTGCACTCTCCAGCTGAGGTGGGAGAGGTGGGTCTGCTGGAACCCGCCTTCCCTGTCATCCTATGTTTTGCATTATGTCATGACAGTTTGGGTTAGTGACATATAATACCATTCACAATTAGTTGTAACAGCATGCATTAGTATTCCCATTAACCAAACACCCAGATATTCACACCATTGAACAGCGTGCATAACACATGCATAATTTGAACAGCAATACACAGTCCAACAACATGCAGGGTTAATTGATGGCAACAGGCCATCAGGTTTGGATGTATGAACAGGGCAGATGCATCAATGGACATGCAAATATATATGACCCAACAGGACAAATGTCCAGGGGTGTTAATTGTGATTGCACATACCATTTTTACGTGGAATGGGTTATATGTGGTTATAGGGTGGGGTGAAGAAAATAATATTAACACCTTCAAATACCAATACATATGCTGTACATTTCTAATAGCTACAGATATATACACACTACTGTTCTAACTACAGTTTCCTATATGATAACTATTTCAACTTGGTGATAGGACTGTTACTGCAACATCAATACACATTTTATTGTTCTTCATACACATTCATATCTAGCTTTGTTCATCTACATCATCCTGCTACATTTGCTTTATATAGCTGTAGACAAGTGTGGATGTTTGGTATATCAGACAATCATACTATCTGCATATTGCAGACTGAGAGCAACATATCCAGATTTTGGGATACACATTCCAGGTGCAGCAACACTTTGAACAGATTTCGCTGTTTGGTTTTGATTCTCACATGCATTTCATTCTGTCTTGACTGCAGTATACTTTATTCAGGGGTTATTACTACTGTATTGCTGGATTCATGACACTTTCTCACACTCTCTCACTTGTTTTCATTTTACTATTCAGGATGGTACTTACTTCTAGGCTTTATTGACATGTTTTACCTGTAGTTATTACAATCCTTTCCAGCAGTCTCACTTCTGTCATGTTTCAGTATTTCAACAGGGATATATTTCACACATGTTATTTCATCATCTTCTGCAGCTATACTTTTCAGCATGCTGCAGATTGTTTACTATTTTCTTACAGGTGGGGCATTTTTATTTCAGAATTTATATCAGACATTTTCATTTTTCTGTTTGGCTTACAGGCTGCAACACACTTTTGTAATCAAGCAATACTTGCAGACACTTTCACACTGTTACTTGCACATTTTATTCCTTAGTGACTACACTGCACTCTTTTGCTGACTGTCATACTTTTATATTTCTTTACACTTACTGGTAGTGGATTATTGACCTGCCTGGTGGTGCAACCGCACCAGCCTATCGCATAGGCTCTGCGGTTCGCAGAACGGACACCTGCAGCTGTAATATAAATGAAGTAATATTGGAATACACATCTCCATAATATCAGCTAGTTTAATTTCTTACATACATAATTAAATGTAACTTACTCAGTAGTGGGGCGTTGGGCATTTGCCAGGCCTCCTGGATCCAAAGGTTCAGTTGGTCCTGCTTGCATCTCTTCAGGTCTGCATGGTGGTGACGGACCTGCTCACCAGTCCTTGGAATCCCTGTGGCACTGGTGAGATCATGAGCCAACCGGTCCCACGCCTCAGCCCTGTATGCTCCCCAGAGGACCTGGTCCTGCATGAGTTGGGCCTCAGGATTGTGGTCTAGGAGCCAGACCATGTACCTGGACTCCTCAATGCCCCACCTCTGTGCTCGAAAGCAACTACCCTCTCCTACTCCTGTCATTCTGCCTGCAGTTCAGTTCTACAATCGGTTATGCTGTGTATTCCCGCCTATGGGGCTTATATTGTCCGTTTCTCCCACACATATCTGTGATTGGCCATTTTGGAATTGTATCAGCTTCAGTAAACCTGCATTGTCATGCTCCAGTTTGTATTCATTCCCATATATTAGCTATTATGGCATTTATAGGTACTGCTGTCATGGCTTAGTGGTTTGGTACCTTGACTATGGTGTATAGTATCCTGGGTTCGAACCTGGCCACTACTTTTTATTTTTTATGACTGTCTAGACATGCTGAGGGGTGTGTCTGTGTAAAGGCAGTTTTGATACAGCTTGCTCAACGTTGCCCGTTGGTTTGCTTGTTTGCGCGGTGTGGAGCTCCGCGCAAACGGGGTATGCTGGTTTAAGCCTCATTTGGCTATCGGCACGCATATTACGCTCAGCTCAGCTAGGGGCACTTAGATTCAGCGTGTTAAACTACTGCTCAGCTACGGGCACTCATTTTGCACCAGTTAAACTACTGCTCACGTACGGGCAGATGCACTCACCCTGTTAAACTGTAGCTCAGCTATGGGCACATCTGGCATTTTTTATTGTTTTGTTACCTCACATTTCTTCAATATAAATGGGCTATTTCATTACATTTTACATAAAATGTGATTTTATGTGTACATATTTGTCAGGGACTTGTTTCGTGCTTATTTTGCTAAAAATAAAAATTGGTGTTGTGGGGGCTCGAACCATGAATGCTTGCTCTTCAGCCAACATCTCTACCGCCACGCTATTGCTTCTTGGCTTACTTTGCATATTTAGTTCTTATATGCTTTCCCACTGACTGCTAACTGTAGCTGCACTACGGGCACGCCAGCAAACGCGCACTCACGGTTAAACATTTTTACAATTTAAAAAAAATATATAACATGTTTATTTATATATTTTCTGTTCATAGTCTGTGGGGGCATGTGTTGTGTTGTGTTTATTCACATTTCCGTGGACTCTGTCATGGGTGTTTACTTTGGGCACTTTTACTCTTCTGGGGGCGTGTCCGCTTGCAGGGCTTGGCCTACGGACACGCCCCCTACTGTCTTACACGGACCGTGTTAGACTTAGGTGTGATTCAGCATGCTCTCATGAATATGCAGAGCATGCTGACATCACTCTGTTTAACTGCAGCCTCCGTGTAAGAGTTATAACTCTTACACAGAGGCTTCGTGAATCCTGCCCATTTATCTATATATATAAACAAAACAAAACAAAAAGTATATATATATATATATATATATATATATATATATATATATATATATATGTGTGTGTATTGCGTTTACACATTGGATCCACACTCCGAACCTCTCACTGCAAAACATTTGACCAAAGGCACTGTTAATGGGGGTGAAGGGGCCAAAAATAAGTACCTCTTGTAATTATTGATATCATCCCCTCCCCCACAGCTGAACAGATCTGCCTTGCAACCCAATAACCAACACTTGCAAGTCTCATACCCAGGACCCTACACAACATAGCCACAACACGTTAACAGTAAGCCATCTCAGTGTATGGTGTCAGGATGATATCAATAACATATCATGCAGAACAGTCTGTCTACCATAGGGAATGTACAATGTGGAAGCAGTAAACATTTTAATGATATATATATATATATATATATATATATATATATATATATAGTTATATATATGTATATACATATACATACACATATACATATATTACTACTTATAGATATGTATAAGAAGATTATATTTAGAGAGTGCACAGCATATCGAAAAGCCAGTATTCCTACAGCTGCCAACTTTTAAAATGGCCAGTGTTTGATTCTTTCATACAAAAGACAATTATTGCATGAAACATATACCCACAGACAAGTCAAAGGATATGACACCACACACGAGTTTGCATACATAGAAATGTTTATTTTTGTACTATTTCAGTTGTATATGCCATTTCATATAGCCGTTAGGTGTTTGAAATACATAATAACTGAGTAATGCAACTCTCAAACAAAACATTTGATACAGTAATCTGAAAACATAACATATGTTGCTGTCCAGGCTAAGGCCTTCAAGTAGTACAACAGTAAAAAAAGCACTTGCTTTTGTTTGGATATATATCAAGTTTAGAAAAGAGTAATTTATTGAAATTGCAAGTATCCATGTGTATAGTTCAAAATATACCCCCCTTACTATATATTCTAACTCCAGGGTCACACTACAGTGGGGAAAAGGCCGTATAACAAAAACTTTCAGTGAAATGTGTTTCAGTGAATTGTGCTTTCAGTGATTTGTGCACAGTCATTTGACTTTCAGTGACATGTGCTTTCAGTGAATAGTCCTAGACCCATATATATATATATATATATATATATATATATATATATATATATACACACATGTATGTCTACAGATACACACACACACACACACACACACACACATATATATATATATATATATATATATATATATATATATATATATATATAAATATATATATATATATATACACAAAACAAAATATCTATCTATCTATGTATATATATATATATATATATATATATATATATATATATATATATATTATCTATATATATTTATTTAGGACACAGTCTACAATACCCAGCCAGTTCTTGAATCCAAAAAGTAAATTGTAATCCACACAGTAGAAACGTAAGGATCCAAGGACAGCAGATACTTCAAGTAAAACTTTCCTTTAATATAGGACAACTAAGAACAAAGACGTAAGCATTTTCGTAGCAGAGCTACTTCATCAGATGTATAACATAAACATCTCGTTAACCCTTTATTTGCGGGTAACCTTTCAGCGTTTCACAACTATGGTGCACCCCGTTGCCACACATATCTAATAGTCTTTCTCCAGACAAAGGCCTTTTTTCTCCTCTCAGTCCAATTGAAAATGGCGCCGAAATAAAAAAACTTCTTAAATTTCATTGAAGGCTGTTTGCAATGGCTTGTGGGAGTCACATATATATATATACATACATTTCCCCTACTGTTGAATGACTGTACTGCACAATATGTTTGAGAAATCATCACACATATCTATACACACATATATAAATACAGTTGTAAGCGGGTACAAAATGGACAGTTATGTCTGGTGTGAAATCCATGTTGGGAACACATTGCCCTTGTTTGTGAAGGTGAGAGTGGTATGATGGGGAAGGATAGTAGGTATATTTGGGGAGGTAGGTTGGTTTGGAAGACAGACAAGGCAGCATACAGGGGTGGTATATGGCACATGTGGTGGGTAAACACCTTGGATGGGGAATGGTGTTTGGAAAGTGGAAGCCCATATGCCCCCAAATGGAAACAGTGGGACCAAGGTCCCCACCCATGGGCAGTCACAACTGCACCTTCATGGCCCTGAAGGTGGCTGAGCTGGGGGCTGAGCAAGAGGAGCATGGGGGCCCTGTAATTGTGTACCAAGGGCCTCAAGGTGGTGTAGCAGATCCCCCAATTCTATGTGGAGCTCCCTATGCACCAGACCCTGGACCTGACTTCAGGTGACAGGATCCTGTCTGTGTGTGCTCTCAGGGGGGAAACAAACACCATCCCCTGAGGTGGTTCCACCTGATGGTAGTGCAGGACCAGCAGATGATGAGGTCCCGGGGTGGGTCCCAAATGTGCTGTGGCCTGGTAACATGGCCAGATGAGGTGGGATAGGTGGTTCTGCTGGGAACAGCCTTCCCAAACATGCTATTGTGTCACAGTTATAGAACATATGTGGGTAGTAATAGTCCACACAATCCAGGATTACTTCTAACAGCATGCATAGATATCTCCATTAACACAAAACACCAGATTTGGAGTAGTCGCATAGCAAACAGAACACATGCATATATGGAACCATAGTGGCTCTTACAATGGCATGCAGGTGACATTTTTAGCAACAAGCTACCAATGATAGTGTTTCAACATGGAACATGACTAGAAACACATTGCAATATTTGTCGTAAAATACGATATATGTCCCAACAGTAGGTTTGCTGTGAACATACCCACTGAGTTGTGTGTTCAGATTATTGTTGCAGATATGGTGGGGGAGAGACAGAGATGTTAGTTAACAACTATTATATCTTTGCAGTATGAAGTCCCCAGACCTTTTTTCCTCTTTATGTCTTTCAGGTACCATGTCTAGAGAGCGGCTTCCAGTTTATTCCCCCCAGGAAAATGATGTGGTAATCAACTACCTGGTGCATTACCACCAAACCCTCTTTGGCTGTACAGCCCATGATCTGTAGGAGAGGACTGCCCTGTGGAATGAGCTCATCCACAGGGTAAACAATGTTGGCCTGCATAACCACAGTTATGAGCAAGTCTGACATCGCTGCACTGACCTCATCCACCATGCCCATCAGCATGCTGCTGCAGTTAGGAGGGACCAGCTAGTCATGGGAGGGATTCATGCCATCCAGCCCCCACATGACACATGCTGAGGAGCTCCTTGCCAGCCTCGGGGCACCTGCCCACCAGCAAAGCCAAGACCCAGCTGATAGCATTGTGGAAGTGGGTGCTACCCACACAATGGACGAGAAGCATACCTCTCAACCTGGAAATATCAAAAATCTGGACAAGACCCATGAAAAGGAGGTACAAATCTGTACATTAATTAGCATAAAAGTTGCACATGTAATTATGTAACCCCACCCACTCTGGTGAAATTGTGGGATACCAAATGTCAAATGCACACTGAAGAACAGACAACTAAAATATGGCACCAGAATACCCCTGCAGCCATTTCAATGTCCCATTACCTGGCTATTTCGACCCATTTACCATAAACACTAATGTGCATACTGCTTTACTTTTACAATGATTATTTGGATTTTATTTTTACATTTTATAGCACAATGCACAAACACTAATAGACATCTGCTAAACAAAGCAATACTGTCTCACAATGAAAATAGACTTAGCATTAAAACTTCTCTGCCCTTGAAACTCTGATTCATTGAAACAGCACTGAAACCCACACCACATCCAAAGAAAATGCATCTGGCCAGTGGTGGATAAAGATTACCTTTTGCTGTTTTCAAATCATAGGCCCCTTGCACACAAAACAAGAAACATACATGGGTTCTTTGATACACCTTCCTGACTTTTTTATAGCAGTGTACACGAGCTGAAATGTAAGACACCAAAAGGGAGAACAACACATTATAACTCCTTAAACTAGCAGATTTATGACATTAATGCTTAAGATAAATGATTAAGGTAATGGGAAAACACAGAAACTAAGAAGAGCAGAGATTGTGCCCCTAACAGCATCTTCCTGGGAAAACAAGGCACCTGCAAGAGGATGACACTGGAATAATCCGATTTTAAACATAAATAGGGAGATGGATTTTGGGGAGACTTTTTTTTTATGTCTGTGGGTTGTGGAAGTGAGTTTTATACTGGTATTAAAATTTATGACAAAAATCTATTAAGAAAACAGGCCAGATTCACGAAGGCTTGCACGGAGTCTAAGAGTAGTGTAAGACGTCAGACAGGCAATATGTCTGCCGAGCGATTCAGCAATAGTTGGCAGGGGCGTGTATGAGAGCTCCTAAAACTACTCTTGCACAGAGAGTGTTATGGTATGCAAATTACCTCATTTGCTGCTGAAATGTATGCAAATGAGGTAAATTTGCAATCCAGAAACCACTAACCTGTCCATGGAAGAGCAGTGTTATTTGCAGAACTGTACTCCATTGGTAATGGAGTACCGTTCTGCAAATAGCTAAACGGAGCTATGACAGCTCCAAATAAAGGATGCATCCAGTTGAGGAAGCATGCCAATGGCCAAATATAAGGCCATTGGCATTTTTATAGGTTGAAAATTAATAAAAATTAATTTTAATTTTTTTTCCCAATCTCCGATGTTTAAGCATAGCACCGAGCAAACGTGCAGTGCTTTAAAAGCCAGAAAAGAATTAGAGAATAGCCAAAACTAGGCATGTTTAATAAAAAGATTATTCTGCCATGCAGGTGAATGGCAAGCTGAAGACAACATGGCTACTGAGTACTGGTTGCTAAGGGGGGAAGCTCAGTTTGAGAGATGTAACCAAGCATTAGTAGGCAATCCTATGCAAATGAGGATAAGGATAGTGAAGCCCAATTGTCCCTGGGATGTGAGCCATGTCCCCAGAGTGTAAGTGTAGGAGTAGGGGAGTAGTAGAGCTGAAGATAGGTGACATTATGAGGGGGTATGTCTGAAAGACTGTAAGCTTATTGGAGCAGAGTGACTTGTGTGTGCCATGAGTTGCTCAGGATTGCAAGAGGCGTGTCTGCAGTTGTCCTAGCTGAAACCCAAAAACCGAAAGTGTACGCCGTGGAATTATCTGAAATTTCTTGCAAACGTGTGCACGTGTGTGCACGCCTGTAAGCCTGTGTAAGCCTGTGTGTGCATTCATGCGCTTGTGTGCACGTGTTTGCGCTTCTTTGCGCGGCACTGCCCCTTGTGGAAACAGAAAGGGAAAAGGAAGGAAAAGAAGTAGTAGGAAGTTAACCAAGGAGAACTAGCAGAGCTGCCAGGTGAAATAAATCAGAATCAGCCAATTACACAGGCAGTAAGTACACTAGCCCATTCCAGCCCGGCACTTAAAACTCTGCAAACAACATTACCCCATGTTTTTCTCAAGAACACTGCAACACTGCAGTATACAAAGAGTGAAAACTTAAAAAGCTTAACTCAGACAAAAAAATGTTAGGGGCTGCCATTGCTATCATAAGCCAACATGTGCAAGATGCTGAGGGTGGTGCCATTGCAAATGCTGAGCAACCCACAGTGAGGAGACGGAGAAGAGTGTACAGACCCAGGGTAACCTATCAGGGGCTACATGAGCTGGAGATAGTGGTGTGCTATAGAGTGGACAGAGACCTCCTGCAGCAAACTGTTGAGCTGTGCAGGCCATGCCTCACACACAGAACCAACAGAGGAGAACCCATCTCAGTGGAAACCAAGGTATGTGTTGGCCTAAGAATACTAGCAACAGGTATCTTCCACAGACCAACTGGTGATATGATGGGGATTTCACAGGCATCAGCATCCAGGGTACTGCACCAGTTCCTAAATGCCATGTCAGCAATCATGTATATTTCCCCAGTTCCCATGAGGCATTGGCCAGCAATATGCGTCTTTTACAGCAAATAGCGGAATACCCTGAGGTAGTGGATGCAATAGACTGCACGCACATACACATCAAAGCACCAGCCGGTGAGCAGGGTAGGACCTACATCAACCACAAGGGCTTCCCCTCCATCAACTGCCAGGTTGTGTGCTATGCCCAGGGCATAACACTGAATGTGTGTGCTGGATGTCCTGGAACCTACCACGATTCCCATATCTGGCATCTGATGCAGCTGTACCACAGATTTGCCAATGGGGACATCCCTGACGGTCACCTAGTGGGGGATGCTGGATACGCACTGGAGCCATGGCTGATGACACCCATCAGAAATGCACACACACCTGAACAAGAACTCCATAATGAGGCACACACACAAACACGAAATGTAATCGAGCGTGTGTTTGGGATGCTCAAGTCATGGTTCCCGTGCCTGGACACATTTGGTGGAGCCTTGCAGTACTCACCAACTACATGTACCCAAATTGTCATGGTATGTGCCATGCTACACAATATGATCCTGCGAAAACAGCTGCAGCAGGAACAGCATGGGGCAGGGCCATACAGCCCCCCACCATTGCCTAGGCCATCACAGGCAGAGCGTGACTCGGAGGAGGAACAACCTGAGCCTGCCCCAGTAGGCAGAAGGATGTGTGCCTAGTGTGCCTTGGCCGTGGCAAAGAGGCAATGCATAGCACATACACTGGTTCAGTAGGAACCCTGGAAATGATACCTCTCTCTGACTCGCACATAAAATAAAAGGGATGCCTAACTTGACACTACCTGTTTTCAAACATGTATAGGGAGTGGACTATGTGCATCCGACATAGGCAGCCCTGCAGCACCACCTGAGGCATGATTGCCATGTTTTAAGCAATATAAAGCAGTGTTAAGCAGCTTTTACCACTATTTAGTATATGTAAACAAAATTGCCCATGCTAACTAGCGCAACGTCAGGCAATGTTGAGCAATGTTGGGCAAGGTCGGGCAAAGTTGAGCAAAGTCAGGTAAACATGCTCATATTTGCTTTACTGTTCCTTAAGCAGTCTGGTCTGCCCAGCATGAAAATAAAAAGCAGTGACAGGGCTCAAACCCAGGATACTGTGCATTATAGTCACAGTACTGAACCACTAAGCCATGACAGCATTTCACTGGCACAGATACAGCAGGACAATTGTACACTAATGCAAGCACAAAGAAATGCTGTATCATGCCCCTAAAGAGGCATATGGGTAACCTCCCCCACAAGCCTATGCAGACAGAGAACAGCAGGCCAGGCGGTGTGATGTGGGTTGGGTAGGCCATGAAGTCGCAATCTAATATAAGTGACATTGGACGCTAAGATCTGTAGTACAGTAGCATGCCTCAAGCCAGTATGATAGACAATAGTACAGACTGAAATGGTGTACCTTACATAGCAGTGCAGGCCTAGCAAATGTGTATAAGTGTCAGGTGAATCCCTCATCCTATGTACACCCACAATAACAATCAGCTGTGCCCCCCGGGTAGAAATGTACAAAGAATAGCTGTCCCCCCTGTATGTAGAAATGTTGATAAGTCTATGCAAAGTGTTGATTTATGACACAAAGGTGAGCCCTGCAGTAAAAATACAACTTGATTTTCCACACACATATAGTATAAATGTATATACCAGGCGTGCTAACACACTTCAACAAATGTAGTGGATGTCAGTCAGCAACATACTGAAAGGTCATACTGGGCATGCTCACACACTTATGCAACTGCCAGATATGTGTGGCCCACTGCTGTACTCAGACATGGCCTGTTTTACCCCAGGAACCTGTCACTATTCACCAATCCTGCCTTGTGCACACAGTTATATGAAAACAGACACATATAATATATTGGAACCCTGTCATAATCAAACTATGTACCACAAGTGCTTAAGTTGTTCACAGAAAGTGAAAAAGCAAAGAAGATCAATAAACCTGCAATCAGTATCATCAATAAACAATGTGCACTCCAAACATTATCCAATCCATGTTCTGGCAAAATAATCTGTGAAGGAGTCCATAGAGAACCATGATGCTTCCTTCTGCTATGTCATAAATAGCAATGTACACTCATATATGTCCTGAGTCAGTGCAAACTGTAAATGACTGACATTGCCAACATCCTGTTAGACAGGCTCATACATACATACCCCCCTCTCACTGACAAAAGGCCCCATCATCATACCTGGAGATATCACATATAGAATGGGTAAACAGCTCCTTCCAAACCTGAAAACACGGCGTCTATGGGATTACATTGTTTCCCTAGCTGTGTCATACGTGAACTCCAGAACAAACAAACCCTCCACCTGAACAGTCTGTTGAGCCTCACCCTCTGTACAAGATATGAAACTGTTGAATGGGTTATAGCAACATTTGGCACACTCCACAAGTGTTCGTCCACAACAGACCATGGGAACTATTGTCTTATAAGCCTTTTAAGCCTTATCTGCAAAGCCATGGTGTCCATCATGATGGACCTCATAAACAGAGGTATTGGGAGTCTACAAACACCCAACCCTAGCCATATTGGTTTGTTCAGGGGCAGATCATGGTTCCCAAACCTGCTACACTGTTTTCAAAGCAGTCACCCAGGACATACAGCAATGAAATGAGCTACACATGTCCCACATAGACATTGTAAAGCCCGTTGCAAACATCCCAGACACATGTCATATCCACAATATCAACAACCCGTGCATAAATATGTATGTCATCTGATGGATTGCCAAATGGGGCACAGATAGATCCCACAAGGTAAGAAATGTGGTCACGTGTTCAAGCTGGTAACAACTGCTGTCCCCCATGGCTCAGTCATGAGACCCCACCTGTCTGATGTATGCTCTTCAAATATACAGTCAAACACACGAGGGCTATGTTTAGCAAAGATTGTGGCGGACTGCACAAATGTTGTCATACTCGATGTTTGGGACAACAGAGACATCCTTATAAAGGTTCACAGTCAGACAGATGTGGTGACAGGATTATGGCCCCGAGCTACAGTCATACAAATACCACATAGGCGCCATCACCATAAATATGGAGCTGATATGGACACATGTGGATAGTCATCTCCACTTCCAGAAACACATTCACAAAGTGGTTAGAAATACATGCTATGTGTTCCCACAAACCGCCAAAGTCTTTGCGTGTAGGTCAAAGGAGGCTCCCTGTGCCCATCAGTCATCAGACATGTATGAGAGTATCAGATCGGAGTTGCAATGCATCTGACTAGGCACCTTCAGCAGCTGGAAAGAGCACTGAAGTACCTCAACAAGAGGATTACTGGCCTCAAACAGTTACCCCATGCAACATGACTGAATTTAACTCAGTCTGTACTCTGTTGCATACTGTCTACTCATGAGATCTCTGCCTAACAGACAGGTCCATGTCCAATGCAGAACTGATGTACATGCGCTATTTGTAGTAAACCCAAGCTCACTGTACCACATGCTCTAGGGATATCATCATCACAACATTAAATAGAAAATGTTGGAGAGATACAGTACTACCTCACAGATGTCTCTTGCTTTAGAACAGGCTTCCAAACAACAGTAGGCCAAGTCCCTCACTGACACTCTTCCAGAGGAGCCTGTCACACCAGTCAGCACTTCATCAGCTCTACTACACACAGGCCTAGAGAACTAACACCATGGGTGGAGATAGCTGCACACTCTGGCCATACTAATATATGCCTTCTGGCAGATAGCCTATCACCTACCTATGTACCTATATATATATATATATATATATGTAGGGGGAACACAGTATAATAAGGCAAAGATGGATGTGCACAGATGTGTGTAAGAAGGTGACCATCAATGCCCCTTCTGCTATGTACCTCACAAGACATCTACAACAACTGGAAAGCCTGCAGAAATACCTCATAAGGAGCATTGATGGCCTGACATACATGCCATACACAGACTGTCTGTAAATGCTCCAGCTGTACTGTCTTGCATATTGCCTACTCAGAGGTGATCTCTGCATAACATACAAAGCTATGTCAAACACAGAGCTGTTGGACATGCCCCACGTAAAATACTCACAATCCCTCTGATCCTCAGACCCAAAACTCAGAGTGAAATACAGAAGGAAGGGGTGTATCCATTTACCTTATGGATACACACACCTCGGAGACCATGCAAGTGCAAGTCACATTGGGCAAAGCTGCTTATCAAATTGTAGGCTGCTACTGATAACCTACCATGTCTCAGGAACCTCACTCAGTATTCCTGAGAACAGTGGAAAATATAAAGGTCCTACCAAACAGCATTATATGAGGGGATTACAACTACCCAAACATTGACTGAGATAATTACTGGTGTACAACGTCCGTTGCCCAATGCTTCCTAGAGTGTAAACACTCAAATGCCCTGGAACAGCTGGCCACCATGGCTACTAGAGGTGACAACGTACTGGACTGGAGCATCAGCAACATGGGGTACCAGTGTTCCACAACAGAGATAAACCCCTTGCTGGTAATACAGATCACAAAGTAATCACAGTGGACATCCACATCCCACCATCCCCCAGTCAAGTAAACCACTGTGAAGACATTGCAAAAGCAAAATGCATACTTCTCAGGACCAAAGTGTAAAGTACCAAAGCCCCCTTGCTATAGGATAATGCTATACAATCCACAGCATCATTTACAAGTGCATTCTATGAGCATCTACAGGAATGCATGGATTGAGACATCCCAAATAAAACCAAGACGCACACCTCCAAAAGGAAGACACCAAGCCAGTGGTTGTTGCCCATAAATAAGCCTTACAACAGAAGGAGGAAACTAACATATGATATGTTAAACCTCACAAAAGGAAAGGCATCACTGATTAGTATTAGGAAGACACAATGATTGCTCATAAAATAATGCAAGGCCTGTTTCTAAAGGTAAAATGCCAAGGAATGAAAGAATCACCACAGCAAATCCTTTGTTAGCTACACCAAACATGTAGGTGGCAACTCACAAATATGCTGTCAGCCACTGCAAAGTGGCAAAATATACACTGGGCCAACTGACATTGGCCACATCCTGGTGGATAAGTGCAGTGTAACCCCCCCCCGTCACCCCCAAAAGGGCCTGTGTCCATCCCAGAAGAATGCACAGCCCCAGACGTCATGGACATGCAGGTAGAAACAGCACTCTTCAAAGCTACGAACACAGCATCAATGGGTCTAGCTGGTATGCCAGGCTGCATCTTACACCATCCCCAAAAGGATCTACACCCTCACCTATATTCACTGTCCAGACTCAACTGTACCACAGCCTATGTACCCGAAGAATGGCATACAACAACAGCCATCCAGCTCCACAAAGCTGTTGCCACAACAGAACCTGGAAACTATTGCCCTATAGGTCTACACAGCCTGGTCTGCAAAGCTATGGAGCAGATTATCATGGAACCCATAAACAGACACATTGGGAAACAACAGACACTGGTCTCTACCCAACTTGGCTTAGTTAAAGGTAGTTCCTGCCCCCTAAACCTAGTTCATGTCCTTGAAACAGTTACCAAGGACATAGATGGAGGTGAACATAGGCCACACAGCCCACCTGGACCTCACTAAGGCCTTTGACACCATTCCCGACTCTGGCATCATGGGCAAGCTTACCAGCCTGAACATTAACACCTATGTCACAGGATGGGTGGCCAACTGTCTCACAGATCGAACACACGTGTTTAGAGTTGCTTGTGCCATGTCCGACTGTAAGCCACTCACAAATGGCATCCCACAGGTCCTGGTCCTGGGACCCGACCTGTTCAGTAGATACTGCTCAGAGGTACAGGCAAGCACTGGAGGAGTATGGCTGAACGAGTCTGCAGATGACTGCCAACTGTGGTCCATATTCGACTCTACGGCTGACACAGACATCCCCCAGAAGGGTCTTACAGAGACAGATACCTGGTGTCAAACAATGCCCTCAAGCAGAATGCCAAACAATGCATAGACATCCCTTTGGATAAAACAAAGTGTAGACAAATTACCACATAGGTGGTAATCCAGTATGTACGGAGAATGTAATTATGGACCTGTGGACCCAGGTAGATAGTACTACTCTCCTTTGATGATCACATTACCAGTGTTTAGAAATACCATCTATGTAGCCCACCTAATGTCACCTAATGTACACACTTTGTGTAGTCTGATGATGTCACCATCATACAAGTATACCTCTGGAAAGAAGAACACCCAATAATGTGTATAGCGCGTTGTGTAAATGTGTACTGCTGTAGTATCATAACATAGTTAAGTAGGAGTTTGAATCCTACAACTGTATGAGAGTGTGTGTGTGTGTGTGTGTGTGTGTGTGTGTGTGTCTCCCCTTGGAAAGGAGCAACCTTTTTGGAGACTACAACAACACATTCAAAGTGGTATTCTTACCTTTGTCAGGTCGGATGATGTCACCATCCTACAAATATACCTGTGGAAAAAAGAACTCCCAGTAATGTGTATAGCGCGTCATGGTAATGTGTACTGCTGTAGTACCATAACGTAATTAGACAGGGGTTTGAATCCTGCAACTAACAACTGTATTAAAGTCTGTGTGTGTGTGTTTCCCCGTGGAAAGGAGCAACCTTTTAGGAGACTACTACAACACATTCAAAGTGGTATTCTCACATTTGTCCGGTCGGATGATTGATGTCACCATCCTACAAATATACTTGTGGAAAGAAGAACTCCCAGTAATGTGTATAGCACGTCATGTATATGCATACTGCTGTAGTACCATAATGTAATTAGGTAGGGGTTTGAATCCTGCAACTGACAACTGTATGAGAGTGTGTGTGTGTCTCCCCTTGGAAGGAAGCAACCTTTTTGGAGACTACTACAACACATTCAAAGTGTTATTCTCACCTTTGTCAGGTCAGATGATGTCACCTTCCTACAAATATACCTGTGGAAAAAAGAACTCGCAGTAATGTGTATAGCACGCCATGTAAATGCATGCTGTTGCTGTAGTGCCATAACGTAGTTAGGTAGGGGTTTGAATCCTGCAACTGATAACTGTATGAGGGTGTGTGTGTCTCCCCTTGGAAAGGAGCAACCTTTTTGGAGACTACAAAAACACATTCAAAGTGGTATTCTCACCTTTGTCAGGTTGGATAATGTCACCATCCTACAAATATACCTGTGGAAAGAAGAATTTTCAGTAATGTGTATAGCTCGTCATGTAAATGCGTACTGCTGTAGTATCATAACATAGTTAGGTAGGGGTTGGAATCCTGCACTTGGTGACTGTGTGTTTGTGCTTTAAGTGTGTGACAGTGTTGGTCAATGTGTCATGGGTTTTGCTTTTACTACCATATGACATATCAGAATGACAAGAGTATGTGCGTTACACATGTGAGGTAGCTGTGTGGCAATTACATATACATACATGTGACCTTGATTATTTCATAGGGGGAGCCCTGCTTTCGCCATTAACACATCTGTTATCTTCCAATACGTGCCTTAAGTCCACAAACTCAGAAAAGGAACACAAAACGAGTAGCTGAACACTCCCAAGGTCAATTTATTTAACAAATAAACGTAAGCCAAGTACAGAACCAAGCTTTCGGTGAGCTCAATGTCCCACCTTCATCAGACAACATACACAAGCCAACAATCATAGTTTAAATACTACATTGTTAATTGATTAATTAATCTATTAGTTTAGTAGAAGTCAATAATGCAAGCCTCATTCAAATTAACAAGTTTTCCTTTTGTATAAGGCTATGCAATATTATAAATCCTAAATAAACTTCCTATATAACTAATCGCAACACTCCATCTATTATACAACAATTTAAAATTTAAAATGTGTATAAAATGCACAAATCCATTTTATTTATTTGGGTGGGTGTATTTTATTAAACAACCCTTTATATTAATTAAACATAAAAATGTGTGCAATTGTGTATAAAAATACACCCACCCAAATAAATAAAATGGATTTGTGCATTTTATACACATTTTAAATTTTAAATTGTTGTATAATAGATGGAGTGTTGCGATTAGTTATATAGGAAGTTTATTTAGGATTTATAATATTGCATAGCCTTATACAAAAGGAAAACTTGTTAATTTGAATGAGGCTTGCATTATTGACTTCTATTAAACTAATAGATTAATTAATCAATTAACAATGTAGTATTTAAACTATGATTGTTGGCTTGTGTATGTTGTCTGATGAAGGTGGGACATTGAGCTCACCGAAAGCTTGGTTCTGTACTTGGCTTACGTTTATTTGTTAAATAAATTGACCTTGCAGCTACTCGTTTTGTGTTCCACATCTGTTATCTTTGCCAGGGTGTGCTGCTGCTTTAAAGACCTGAGGTCACATCTGTATGTTTGTGACAAGCCCAGCCACTGCAGTGATCCCTGGCTTAGGTCATCCATGTCACACACACTCATTACGGTTTCTATTGAATAGTATAAGTGAGGGTTTATGCCTGAGGTATATTTGAAACCTGTTCAAACGCAGCAAAGTCTGTCAATGATGGCTATTCATTATAGGTGTACAACAACCTTGTGGATATGCATGCGGACCCCTTATTGCTTATGTGATCCAACGAGGGATTTCCAAATACCTTTAGAAATGTGATTATCAAAGGAGAGATGACGTAACACATGGCTATATGTATACATCGGTACACGCTCAACATGTTGGGGGCTAATACCCATGTGGTACTGTGGGGATACTATGTTTTGTGAAGGTGGATGACTGTGCTTTAGCTGGCTTACAGCTTTACAGCATGGGTTTGACAATGGGTATCTGTCTGTATGATACCCTTGTGGAGGATGTGTGTGTCATCTGGAGAATGCATTATAGCCCACAGTATGCATTTCCAAACGTGGACAGACATATCCCTACTGTGTATGCTTGTTCCTAAGAGAGCTATATGCCAAACAGGGGGGTCCCAGGAATGGGTGCAAGTGAGTAACACTGGTTACTGGCATAGTATAGTACCCGAAGGATCCAAATGTTACTGTGTATCCTACATCTGTGTGTCAGTTGTCAAGACATCATCTAATGAATGTTTATGGTCAGGCTGTTGAGGTGATGTATACTACCAGAATGCAAACCAATGACAGATAGTAACAGTATCCACACAGCACAGTGTCAAACCATGTCATACACACATGCTTACTCAGGTTCCAAAATGCGTGCAGTACAATGCATACTGGCCACCAATAGAAACTATGGAGTGTTAACACTGTGTAATACAGGGCATGTCACCCTGCCCATGTGTCCACTATGCACGTACATGCAGACATTGCACCTCCATCATGTTCACTAATGTACACCTGCAAATCTGTGCTGCATACATCTCACACGTACTGTCCACTCTCTAACACATGCTGCCAATACTACACACATCAGCAAAGTGGCATGTGGGCGGACAATACACTATTGGAATTAACACTGGTGTAAACAATACTACATTGACAATTATAGGTTCATAGGTTCATAGGTTCATACTAGGCTATCTGCCCTAGGGCATTTATAAGCCTAGCCAGAGTGTGTTTGGCTTTTGCCACCCATTTTAAATGAATTTTGCTATGCCCTTTTTTGAGGTTAGTATACTGTGCCTTTGTCTAACAGTGACACAGAAGTGATACCCAGGGTAAACCTATGATCTCCCATGCACTCATCAAGATTCCTCTTGAAGAGCGTCAATGAGGGACTCTGCCTAACCTGGACTGGGATTTTATTCCAGAGTGAAGGGAGCCTCTGGGTTATAAATCTGTCCCTCCAGCATATCCTATTTATTTCAGTGCTAAGGTTCAAGTCTCTCGAGCGTGTAGCTCGATGGGATTTGGATTTTCTGAGGTGCAGCATGTCCATTAATTCCAGGTTGGACATGGCTTTATACATCAGGCACAGATTGCCTCTGAGCAGACGGTATGCCACTGAGTAGAGCTGGAGTTTCTTTAACCAGGCAGCATATGGCATCTGTTTGAGCCCTTTGATCCTCTTGGTGAGGTACTTTTGGGGTCTTTCCAGTTGCTGCAGGTGTCTGGTAAGGTACATCCCAAAAGGGGCATTGTACTCAATTATGGGCCTGATGAGGGATGAGTAAAGAGGCACGATGACCTCCCCTGATCTAGATGTGAATCCCTTCCTGATTAGGTGGACTATATAAAATGTTTTTCTAACCACTTTGACCACATGGTTTTCAAATGAGAGATTGCTATCAACTTGGGTCCCCAGGTCCCTAATTATTTCTTCCGTACTTATGTGGTAATTTGTGGGCACTTTGTTTTTGCCAAAGGGGATGACTATACACTTTTTGGCATTTAGCCTGAGGCCATGGCTTTGGCTCTAGCTATAATGCATCATGCCTGCTCAGCTACACCTTCAAGGATATCATTACAGTTTACTGCTGGCAACATGCTAACATTGCTATACTGCTATAAACTCACCCTGTGCATCAGCACCAGGTTAGCCTGTTCCTGCATCAATGTTACAGATGACGGGGGTAGCACAGGTTTCATCATATGCACAGGGTGTGTTGTTGGTTTGCCAGAGGCCTACATTGAGCCATACAATCGACATGTATGTGTGTGTGTGTGTGTGTGTGTGTGTGTGTGTGTGTGTGTGTGTGTGTGTGTGTGTGTGTGTGTGTGTGTGTGTGTGTGTGTGTGTGTGTGTGTGCCAAGAGCACTGGTATGGGCCAATGCTGATGTAATGTGTCCGGGTATGTGTTAGCCCTAGGTGTCTGGTTTATGTGTGTGTGTGTCTGCATGCACACAGTTCCACCATGTGGCTGCCATATACAGGGATTTGTGGGACAGCCACAGACTGTACCTGCCAGGCTTTACAGATCACCATCTCTGGCCATGGATACGGTACCTGTGCCTGGCAGGGGTGCTACTGACAGTATTAGGTACTAAGCCAGAGGTAGACATATGTACACTGGACCTAGGTCCCTCCTGGGACTGGCCAGAGTCACGTGCACGTGGTCTTCTACGATGGTCTATGGACAGCCCACCCCCAACATTGCTGGTGCTGGTACTGGCACTATGGGAGCAGCTGTGACTTGAGGGAAGTCTGCGGGGACTGCCAGCTGCTGATGTTGCTGGCATAAGTCCACGTCTACGTCTCAACCGCCCCGCACTGTCCCGACACATGGACATGACATTGTGGAGGACATCTAATGTCTCACCCCAACGTCTATCAATGACCTCAGTGTAATTACAGATGGCACCTGCTAGGTCACGGATACTATCATTTACAGTGGTATGTGCCCTCTGTGCCCTTAGCCCCTGTCTGGTGTACCATTCCATACATGCCTGTGCCTCCATGACAGCCTGGAACATGCGCGAGGTTGTAAGATCTGTGGCACGTCTGCCAGGGACGTGACGCCCAGCAGTGCTCTGACGAGAACCCCTGGACATCTGCCTATCTGGTACCGTTCCAGACATCTGGCTATGGTTGCTGTGTCTGGATGCATGTGCCATAGATACCACACTGTCCTGGCCATTGCCAATTGTACACTCTCCCTCAGCTAAGGGCATTGGTGATAATGGATGTATAGGCAGTATGACTGTGTGCATGGATGGGGTGGACACTTGTGTATTGTCGATTGGTGGCCCAACGACAGACCCAGGAAAACATGCCTGTGCCTCAACACACCTATCCTCATTGTCACTATTTGTGTCAGTGACATCAGGTTCCCTGCTGCACTGAACCAGCCCAACCTCAGCACCTGTGAGAGGAAGACAGGAAACACACTTTACGATCTGTACATGATGTCAGAACACATGCACACATGCACACATGAACACATGCACACATGCACACATCAACACATGAACACAAGGACACATGCACACATGCACACATGAACACATGAACACATGCACACAAGAACAAATGCACACATGAACAAATGCACACATGCACACAAATACACTCCTCACTAAAGCAGACACACACACACACACACACACACACACACACACACACACACACACACACACGCACCACCAGCAATCCAGAACATACTCAATAGTGGTTGATGGTGGGGTACAGTATCACAAGCCAAACAGTCATATCACACATGTCAGCATGCAGGACGTGTGTTGCTCAACAGCATGCAGTGCGAGTGTAGACAGTCCTTGCTAATAACAGTATACATGGCTTTGATGCATGTGTGTTGCTGTTCAGTGATTGGCCTCACCCTGGAACACAATGTGTACATGGACACAACATTGCTGTGCAAGTACTAAAAAGCTCTTTAATGTCCTGTGCACCATCATTCACAGGTATACATACCATGGCTGGATGTGTATCTGTGTGTCACATAGATATCCATTTCTGCTTAGAGCATCTGTGTCTTTAGCAGATAATTGTGTACACAGGTTTAGCTCATGCATGCTATGTATACACACAGGATCAGTGGTGCATGTATACCTGATGGAATACCGTTGCTCAACATAGCCATTGTACAGTAGTTATGGTGAGTGTAGAACATATTTTGGACATGCCAGTGCCAGCCATGACATGGCATGCTACAACACAACTGCAACATTAAACATCACACATACCCAATGTGTGTCATGTGACCTATACACTCAATAGCATTACAAGACATATATGTGTCACTTTGTGCAAATGGTGATTGCTATGCATATTGTGTATAGGTGCATATGTTTGCACACACACAACATTGAGGTGTATAGCAATGAATGCTATGTGTAGCACTGTGGTTACTATAACTGGATGGGGTGTAGTACCATGAGCCATCATCATGCAGCATCATGTGGTCACTCAAGGCTACTAATGTGTGCCAGACTGGCACCTATCATGCTGTACCTGAACTGCAGTACCATGGCTACATTCACCATTTCACAGCCAGTTGTTACATGGGTTTGTAAGGTGCCCAATAGGGAGCATTGCCTAACATGAATGTGTTGTGTGTTGAAGAGTGTCGCACCACCCCATGATAGACCTCTACCCCTCAGGTATATTATGTGTGCTGTGTGGATGACATTTGGGATACTGGAGTGTGTCCTTACAGCAGGTGTCTGAATATGCCATGTGTAGCATATTAACATGTACTGCGTATGATAAAGTTGTGTATGTTGTGTGCATGTGAATCAACTCTGCCTATCCAATGTCCACTACAGTGTAGCCACAATTGTTTGCGATGCTCTGTGTATTGCATGTGTTTGAGGCAGCTACTCACTTTACTGAGATGTTCATAGTCTCACAGCAAACATGCACAGCATGCGTTATGCATAGGTGTGTTACATGTGTACATGGCGTACACCTCACCTATGACATGCACATTTTATTTGCAGTATTAAATGTAGAACACACTCACCAGCATGTGTCTGCTGTCTTGCTGTCACACCAGAGGGTCCTACAAGGATATGAGACAGTTTGTCAGTTGCAACAACTGTGGCATTGCTACCGTGGGTTTGCAATCTTACAGTAGTACAACAGTTGACAGTCACACGCCTACAGATTATGTTCCAAATTTTCAGTATTGCACAACACCAGGTTCCACATCTTCTAACTACACAGTACACATCTCACATATGCATGATCTACCAATAGAGGTAACAGTAGTCTACAGATATGCCATGTTACCTGCACGTTTTGTGTGAACTTGCTGGGTGGCTCTGGCCTCCATGATGATACATGTCTGCTGTTGTTGTTGGCCAGGAGCCACCAGGCTCAGGAGCAGCTCCTCCACTCTGGTGAGGGGGGGATGGATGGTAACCCCACCACCTGTGCCAAGCTGTTGTCTACGGACATCAGAAGCATGCTGCTGGACATGTCTAAGTAAATCACTGCAGTGATGGCGTACCTGCTCATATGTCCGGTTATGCATGCCTATGTCATTTACCCTACGGACAAAATCTTGCCACAGTGCAGTCTGCTCATGCTGGTCCTGGCTGGTTCTTGAGAAAAGCAGTGTGTAGTGCTGAACCAGACTGGTTGTTATGATGTCATCCTCAGCAGGACTATAGGTTGGGTTGCAATGGTGGGCCATGAACCCTGGAAGACAATGAAACAATATGTGTGAGCAAGTCATATGGCACACTTAACATTCTACAGTACAGATATCACTAAACTGCCATATATAGCAACCTATTGGCTGTCAGGGGATACACACTTTCAATACCACATATCAGTGCTCAACCCATAACTGCCTGACAGTGCCTGGCACACTCTATATATTAAACCATGTTCTGCACAGCAACAAAGAGAAACCACTATGTTAGACTATACAACAGTACATGGCACACTGTATGCGACACAATGCACCACCTAGCCACAGGAGGTATATATCAAGCTAATGCATAAAGAAATATGTCATCCATTGCAATGATTGTAAAGTCCAGTTACAGTATTATCAGTATACCACACTAGTTGTTGATGGCAAACCCCTGCCTAAAATATGTGCACATTCGTGAATATAGGTGGCATACTGCTGTACTAGACTATACATGTTGCTAGATATGCACTTATATCCTGTAACACACATATGACCGAGGGCATGTTACAGGCATACCCACACACACATCAGACATACATACAAGACACAAAGGTATGGCAACCCAGATGAGCTTTACGTGTGTACCATAGAGTAGTGTGTGTCAGTACTTACAAAACCTTATGCCTGAGGTATGTAATCTGTGAGGACTACAGGGAACACACAAAGCAGTGGTTCCCAGCAATGTGGACATACACTATACTGTGCTGTTTAGGCCTACAGCTTCAGGTAGTACTACAGTTCATACAGGATTTGGATTCACCAGCAGTACCAATCAATAAGCATACATGTACTGCTTTAGCCTCCAATGCAACACCCCAGTTAACACCAAGGGACTACATCAGACCATATGCCATACTGCTTTTTCTGCCTAGCAATAGCATACACATCTTTTGCTGGGATCAGAGCTAGGACACAAAATACCATGACAGAAACAGTTTCCCACTAAGCTATCCCACATATACACAACTTTGACACATTCACCAACACATTCGCCATCACACTCAGGCAACCTCACATAGCAATTATTGCAACAAGTACATGTGGGTGTGTATAGGTTCATAGGTAGGTAATAGGCTATTGGCCCTAGGGCCTATAGAAGCCTAGCCAGATGGTACCCTGGCCTTTGCCACCCAAGTAATATAATTTCATGTGCCCCTGTCAAGCAGAGCCACAAAGGTGATTCTGAGGGTGTATTTCCTATCTCCTATCCAATCATCAAGATTATTCATGATGAGTGCTAATGAGGAACTTTGTTTGCTACTGATAGGTAGTTTGTTCCAGAGAATGGGATGTCTCTGAGATAGGAATCTATCCCGCCAGCATGTTCTGTTTATTGAGGTGACAAGGTTTAGGTCCCTAGAGCAAGTAGCTTGTAGGGATTGTGATCTGTTTAAGTGGACCATGTCCAACAGCTCTGGGTTTGACATAGCTTTGTATGTTAGGCAGAGGTCACCTCTGGGTAGGCGATATACGACACAGTCTAGCTGTGGTTTTGTGAGACGGTCTGCATAGGGCATCTGTTTGAGTCCGGTAATACTCTTTGTGAGGTATGTTTGTGGCCTTTCCAGTTGCTGTAGATGTCTTGTGAGGTACATACCAAAAGGAGCATTGTACTCTATAATGGGTTTTATGAGTGATGAGTAGAGGGGAACACTGACCTCTTTTTCCCTGGATGACACACCTTTTGTGATGAGGTGTGCCACATAGACAGATTACATGACTAGTGTGGCACTGTGATTATCAAAGGGGAGACTACTGTCCACCTGTGTCCCATAGTCTCTTATCACACTTTCGGTGTTAAGTAGACTACCACCTATGTGGTAGTTCATGGATATAGAGTTTTTACCAAAAGGGATGCCAATGCATTTTTGACATTGAGCTTGAGGCCATGGCTTTGTCACCAGGCATCTGTCACAGTAAATATGACTCTCTCTCTCTCTCTCTCTATATATATATATATATATATATATATATATATATATATATATATATATATATATATATATATATATATATATATATATATATGTATACATACACATACATATAAACATCCATTGGTGTACATATAGATATACATATAGGCACATATACAGTCCACCTTTCATGGTGGGAATATCAATTATGCGAAAGATGTGAGTTATACAGTTATGTAATAATATTGCACATTCTTGTGCGAAATGCATTGAAGGTGTTCTCAGCCCATGTAGCTTTAGCAGGCCTCACTGGCTGCAACACTGCAAACCTAACAAATCACACCCACAGCGTTTAACCACCACATGTCATATATCAGCATTGTATGCTGTCTTCTTTGCCACACACTACAACCTACATACAAATATGCACATAACCTTCACCAACATATATATGTCCACCCTTCACAAACAGTTGCAGTATGTCCCTTGCTCTATGCACATGTACAGATGTTAATATATCTGACACAGATATATCTCTCCGTATGTGTGTGCCATACACACACAAGGTCCACACTGTTGTAAGTCCCTGGACTTCACGGCTGACCTGTTGGGCCTTGCTGCAACATGAACAGGTGTCACATGTGAGCACACAGTAATATTAGAGGGTGTATATATATATATAGCTGCAAATGCTAGATTAGCATACTAGCCTGGTACAGCAGTTGCCAATGCTAAGCTACACGTTGATATGACTATCATGCATGTTTTACTCTGTCACATCCATGTTTAAATAACTGTATGCGCTACTCCCCCAAACAGCCATTGTCCACACTACTGTACAGAACACAGATAACATGGATCAGATGTTTGACATTTAATGCTGAGCTACATATGTCACAGTTATGTCCCACTGCACACAGCTACACACTGATTTGTCCATGGCAGTAGTTATGCAGGGCATCTGTGCATAGATACGTACTGCTGCCACATATGGATGTTTCAAAGTATGTAGAGTACTCTTCAAAAACATCTACTACATGCCAGTAAATACATATCTGTTACATACCTTTCCTTTGTATGTGTTGGTAGTATTACGTTCCGTGTGTCTTTGGCTTTTTTTTTTCTGTTGATGTGGGTGTGTGTCTCTCTCTCTGTCTCTGTCTCTCAATATCTGCAATGGAATGATTGTGTGTGTGGGCAGCAAATACAGCCTGCTTTTATAGGTATCTGCACATGTGCTGTGATGGCCTCTGCACCAATTGGTGGCCACCATTTGGTAATTGCATGCAGCCTGCTGTGTGGTAATTGCAGTACTCACTGTCATAGCAATCCAATGCTATAAACTGCTAAGTCAGGTAGGCGTAGCCCTTTCAGCTTTCCAAAGTGGGGCCCATGCTTGTTTGCTGTGGACACCGTTGTTTAAGTCAAAAGGTTGGTATACTTCTTATATCTGAAGCTAGGGTTGGAGCCAGTGATTTAAATGTTGTACTCAGACCTGAATGTTGCCACTTCCAGTACACAGTTGTCAGTGTAGAATTGTACTCACCCCTACAAATGCTAACACAAGATACATGGGAGTATGTAGTTTCTTTTCCACAATTAACTGCCATACAAAAGTAGTTATTGAGATGTATTCATTTGGCACATGAACTGTTTGTGAACTGCTATACTGTGAATATTAATGTACTCACTTCTGCACAGTTTGTGCTCTTTTATTGTTGACATTAGCACAGGATGCTCAAGAAAACTGGACAATTCCAGTACTGAGTATGCCTACCTACATCCTTGGTAGACCCTGAACACACAGGTATATTGTACATTTGGGTGGGGATGCAGACATACAGGGAGCATTATGTATTATTGTGTGAATGTTATCTTGCTGGACTTAAAGGGTTGCTGTGTACCTGTTAGTTTAGCAAGGCAAGTAGTCTGTCTGCATAGCTCCCAACTGTGGACCTATCCAGATGGCAGCCAGACGTTAGGCTGTTATTCTCTGTCTGTGCAACGCACAGGTCTTTTCAGCACTGGTACAATGGCATTGTTACAGTCATTTGCTACCAGTACATGGCTACATCCTTTGGTATTTCAGTGTTGTACTCCTACATAAGGGTATGCTTGTGGAACTCCTTCCAAAGCTATTTGCACAGTGTGTAACAGCAGAAAAGCTGATATGCCTGTGTGTTTCTACCTCGGCCAGGCCTCTGAAACACTCAGGTACATATTTGAACAGAGTGAGGTAAAGGTAGGTAAAAGTGATGTACACCTTCAGAATATTAGAGACAGTAAGTGGAGACTTTGAGAGAACCAGTGCATATGGATTACTACACCTTTTCTGAAGTACAAGCGGTGTCTAACTCCTACATATTGTCATTATTCATTAGGTGTAATACCCCACCTTTCTGCCTAACGTCAGTACTTTTCAGAGGATTCAGAGAGACACAGCTAACTTGTGTTTCAAAATCAGGGACATCCCTGAAATGTAGTCACAGTTGGGATGCATGTCCTCTGCCCTAATCAGATATGCCACTGTTTGTCCTGCTATGACACTGTGTGGGGGTTGTAAAGTACTGCTGTAACATTATTTCCTGCTAGAATGGCTGGTTCTCTTATCACAGTCTTGTAATGCAATTCCACAACAACTGCTGGTAAAGTTCCACAGAACAGGTTTTGTGTTATGGCATTCCTATTTTTCCTTTACATTCACTCATTCTGATGCATGATATATCTATTTCAGCAAAAAACAGCTGTATATCTACTGTGGCTTAGTGGTACTTCATGCAGTCTAGTATGTCCAAGGTTCGAGACTGACAGAGGTGTTTTATTTTGCTGCTGAGCAGAACAAGGGCCCTCACATGCAGGGTGACTAAGGCACTTTTAAGCAGTCGTAAGCGGTTTTGCGTAGGTTTGTGCGAAGCTTAGCAATACTTAGCTAAGAGCGCACAAGGGCACACTCGCGCAAACCCGCTAACTACTGCTTAAAAGTGCTTACTCCCGCTGACCCTCGTGCTCATTTCTTTGAAAGAAAAGAAAATGGGGAGTTAGGAAAGTGGTGAAAAAGGGGCACAAGGAGGGAAAGACAGTAGGGAAAACAGCTTGGGATGTGCAGGACAGGTGAAGGGAAGGACCATAGCTGCCCATTTCTTTTACAGCAACAGCTGTGCATATGCAATAATTTTGGAGGGAAATATGAAACCTTCGACCCCTGAGAGAGGGGTGAGGACAACAAAGTATGTTGTACTGCCAATTAAATTACATTTTATATGTCCAGCAGACATGTGTGCAAAATGGGCAGCTATGTATGGGGCATAATTTTTTTTGGAACAGATTGCCCTTTTTTTTTCCAGGTAAGAGTGGAATGTGGGGTAGGGGGTGTAGGTATATTTGGGGAGGTAGGTTGGGGAGGTAAACAGACAGGACAAACAAGATGCATACAGGGGCGGAATATGACACATGTGGAGGGTGAACAACATTGACGGGGAAGGATGTTTGGAAACCGCAAGCCCATGAGCCCACAGATGGCAACAGTGGAACTGAGATCCCCACCCATGGGCTGTCACCACTGCACCTTCACAGCCCAGACGGTGGCTGTGCTGGGGGCTGTGTAGGAGTGGCAGGCTCATCCGTGAGTCCCGCCACTCGTGCCTCAAGCTGGCATAGAGGGTCAGTGACAGAACGCTGGATCTCCCTACGCACCACAGCCCAGACCGTTTGGAGGGTGAGAGGTGGCCCTCCTCCGTGCACACTTGCACGGGGGGGACGAGCCCCATCCCCTGCAGTGCTTCCACCCAAAGATGGCACAGGCCCAATGGAGGAGGAGGTCTCGGACTGGGCACCAGACCTGCTGGTGCCAGGTGCCATCGCCAGCTGAGGTGGGACCGCTGGGACCGGCCTTCCCATACGTTCTATGTTTAGGAAGATTTAATGACAGTATGGGTTGATAACAGCCAACAGCATTCCAAATTAGTTGTAACAGCATGCAGTAGTATTCCCATTAACCCAACACACCAGAGTTCCAACAGGTGAACAGCAAGCATAACACATGCATATATAGAACAACAGTGGACATTCCAACAGCATGCAGGGTTAATTGGTGGCAACAGGCCACCAGGATTGTGGTATTTGAACAGGGCACATGCATCAAAGTAAATGCAGATATTTATAAACCAATAGGACATATGTCCCAACAAATGTTTTGAGATTAGACATACCCACTGAGGTGTGGAATTGCATTGTTTATGCACATATAGTAGGGTGTAAAAAGATACCTCCATTAACAACTTATATATACTTATAGTTTACACTACATTCCTGTTGACTGCAGGTATATATCCCCTACATGTATTATTAAACTAGGCAATGTCCGTTAAATTGTGAAATGGGTTTTGCTAGTTCTTTATATACCTGACCTGTATCTGACATACAAACTGTCCAGGATGCAGATGTTACTGCTACGTATTTATATATTATATTTATATTTATATATCTACATATCTAGATGTGTTCAGGTGACATTATCAGTTATATTTTAACATCCCCCTACATTTCTAGCAGCACACTGACATTTCTGGAGAACACAATAACAAACTACTCATGTGCCAGATTAACCTGTACATGCGGCCATGAACCAACAGTTGTGGACTGTATATATGCCTAACAGCTACTGGCACTCCCTTCATCCACTTTATATGGGCCTACCCAAGTGTGGGTTGACAGTGCTTAATAAAACAGTACTATTTCTATAATGCAAGAGTACAACATATCAAAGAAAGTAACACAGACACACTCCAGGAATTATACCTTTATTAATTACATAACACACTTTTCTAGAGGCTCTCTCATTTATTTGATATAACAGTGCACGCAGAAGACTTATTCAAGACTTATTATACCTTTATTAATGGGTTACAACACTCTTTTTCAGGCGCTCTCACTTATTTTATATAACAGTACATGCAGAGAAATTATTCAAGACTTATTGTACCTTTATTAATGGGTTACAATACTCTTTTTCAGGATCTCTCACTTATTTTATATAGCAGTACATGCAGAGAAGTTATTCAAGACTTATTATACCTTTATTATTGGGCTACAACACTTTTTTTCAGGCTCTCTCACTTATTTTATATAACAATACATGCAGAATAATTACTAACCTGCCTGGTGGCGCAGCCTTAGCACCCTGTCTGCATAGGCTTGCTGATTCGCAGCACAGACACCTGCAGATGTGAAGTAAATGAAGTGATATTGAGACATACCTATCCATAATATAGACTACAATAGCAATTCTTACATACTTCATTCCATGGCTACCTACTCAGTAGTGGGGCATTTTCCATCCCACGGGCCTCCTGTATCCACTGGTTCAGTCAGTCCTCCTTGCGTCTCTTCAGGTCTGAGTAGTGGTGTCTGACCTGCTCACCAGTCCGAGGGACACCTGTGGCACTGGTGAGATCATGAGCTAGACGGTTCCAGGTTTCTGCTTTTTATTGGGTGCCCTGGAACTGGCCCTGCAGGAGTCTCTCCTCATGATTATGGATGAGGAGCCAAACCATTACTTTTGACTCCTCAATGCCCCAACGTTGCTCTCGAAATTGAGAGCCCTCTCCAACACCGGCCATGCTGACTGCAGATGGGAGCTACATCCAGTTATCGCAAGTATTCCCGCCTATGGAGCTTAAATATGCCTCATTTCCCGCACTTATCTGTGATTGGCCGGCTTTGAAAAAACTCAGCTGAAAGCACACCTGCTTAGCAATGGGTAAACGTCCATTGATATGTATGTGTGTGTTGAAAGTGCACGCATATAAAAAGCTGTCATGGCTTAGTGGTTCAGTACTGTGATTATGGTGCACAGTATCCCGGGTTCGAGGCCTTTCATTGCTTTTTTATTTTACTACTGGCCAGACCGGCTAGGAGGTGTGGTTGTGTTTAGCCGACTTTGCTCAACTTTGCCCAACGTTGCTCTGTGTTGCTCTACGGTGCTCTACGTTGCTTGACATTGTCCAGCATTGCCCGACATTGCCCGAAATTGCGCTAGTTAACACAGTGTGCAGCTACGCGCAAACATGTTCTGTTTGCGCTCGTTTGCGCGATGCTTAGCTCCGTGCAAAGCTATTGCACTAGTTAAAGCAGTGCCAAGCTATGAGCAATTATACTTAAGTATGCTTAATATTGGTAAACTTTGCTTAGCAGTGCTTCACATTGCGTAAGATACGTTACTTATGCATTCATCAGTATGCATAACCATTTCACCTTCTTATATATATATAAAATTCGTTCACTACTACATAGGCCATTTCAATGCTTTTTACTAAAATTTAAATGATAAATGTCAGGAATTATTTTTATATACAGATTTCCAACAGAAAATAGAGAGGGGAGTGGCGGGACTTGAACCGGGAATGCCTCCTCTTTGTGCCAAGGCTCTACCACTACAGTATTGCTATTTTGCTTAATTTGCATAAAGGTTTCTTATTATCCTCTTCGATGTCTAAACTGCTAACTGTAGCTAAGCAATGGGCAAACATGTGCAAATATGGGCAGCTATATCGGGAATAATAAAAAATAAATAAAAGTTTTTCATTTTATAATTGTACAGGGGTTTAGAATGTGGGGGGAGTGTAGTGCTGGGTATGTACACATTTGAGCGGACTCGCTCATGTCAGTTGACATTTCCCAATTGAGAGACTTGCAGGGGCGTGGATTTTTGGACTGCTCGGAATGCCCCCTGCACTCGTGCATGCTCCGTGTTAACCTTAGAGTTGAGGCAACGCATCGTCATTAATATGCGTGGCGCGCTGCCATCTTACTCTCAGACTGGCGTTTCAGTGTAAGACTAATTTAGTCTTACACGGAGGATTCATGAATCCTGGGAAATATGTACAACACTTTGTGACATTAAGGTGTGATGAAGGGATTAAAATGTGAATTTGTTAGTTAATGGAGGGTAACAGACAAGGCTTAGTAATTTGTAATTTGCTGGGGTAGCTAAGAAGTTAGAACTATCAGTAAATGGAAACCAATTAGTATTTTGCAAAGACAAACAGTGATGCTGTCTATCAGGAAGTTAATATGAAAAGTCAAACGGCTGTCATAATACTGTCCAGGTTTATTTGGTAACAATATTAAAACAGAACTGTGTAATGCACATGCCTTTGCATTCTGCCAAAGGAGTCCGGAAGTTCTCAGCCACAGAGTTGTACAAGCCTGGTGGTTTACCCCCCCCCCCCAAAAAAAAAACATGATTTTCACTATACCAGGTTACACACACACACACACACACACACACACACACACACACACACACACACACACACACACACACACACACACACACACACACACACATACACACATACACACACACACACACACACACACACACATATATATATATATATATATATATATATATATATATATATACATACAAATGACAGCAGTTATTGCACTGGATGAGAAATGTACACTCATTATTTGCCCCACAAGTACACAAAAATTTAGTCAATCCCTCCTATGACTTCATACATATTATTTCTTTCCTTTTTAATTCAGAGTAGTTTTTTTTAAATAAACCATTCAACAGAGTAGAAACATAGTAGAAACAGAGAATAACTATGTATGATAGTGGGATATAACGTCTGTAGTGTTTTAAGTGTTTTGCAGTCTGCAGACATTAGCAATACTTTCACAGTTAAACAAATGTGCACCCAGAAGTACTACAAAGCCTCAGTAACCTACTTGGTCCATATTTTTTCAAAAAGAACTTAAATTGGCTATCTATGGAAGATGACAGAAATTGGGTGCCAGTGTGATGCTTAATATTACTGTTAGCAAAAGATATGTTCTTATATGTGCCACAAGTCCATATTAAATCAGTCTGTCTTACTTTCAAACAATATATTCTTTTTAATATACCAACTCACAACACACAGTGAACCAGCCAGTCCCTAAGTCTGTTCATAGTGTTCATAGAGTGTATCTTGGACAGGAAAGATGAACTGTGCACAGAATTCCACCTTACAAATCCACTGCCTAATTTAAACAACACACACACACACACACCTCCTCTCTTCACTCAGAATAAACATGTTTCCTTCCTACCTACTTCAGCCGAATGACTCCACTCGCAAGTCCACCCAGCCAGGATCCATTTCAATGCATACACTTACAAAACATGTTTCCTTCCTACCTACTTCAGCCGAACACTTACAAAACATGTTTCCTACTTCGACCAAATGACTGCGCTCATAAGTACTTCAGCCGAATAACTCTGTTCGCAAGTGTTACATCCCCCAGTATCCATTTGAATGCATACACTTGAATTAATGTGAATGTGTTGCGTACACTTAAATAAATGCTCGAAAATCCATTTGAATGTTTCCCACTCGCAGATCCAGTGGAAATGTGTACAGTGCGCTGAATTCTGACAGGCTGGTACCCCCAACGGAGCTGACATCATCGCACACATGATGATGTCAGCTCAAAAACGGGAAATAAAAATTAAAAAAATAAAAACAGCTGAAAAGTTGGAAATGAAGGGGTGCCACTTGGAAATCGTGGCACTCCATTATTTGGACCCCAAAACTCAGTAACAAATAAGTAATTCAGTATGGTTGGGAGGTATGATGAGAAGTGTGCAGGTAAGGCCACAGGGCACATCAGTAGATCACTGTTGCTTATCCATCTGCATCTGTAAAGTTTCATCATGCATATGTGAGATAAAATATATATAGTCTGTTGCTGCAGTGTAGCAATGAACAGATGTGCATAATCTGTAGTATTGTGGATTTGTACTGTTGATGTACTGAAATACTGCTCCCACCCTGTACCAATTCCACAGGTGTGGCTACTGACATCACATTTCTCACACAGGTATGTAGGTCCCTCTGGTATACCTCTGGGGCAGCAGCCTGTAGCTGGTGAGTATGTTGTTTTTTGTTCAGGTTTGCCAATACACTGGCCATGTTATGGCCATGGTATTTGCCATGCACACATTTAACTCACCTACCCATAATGCATGCTGTACATGTTCACTTATTGTTGCTGTTAACTGCACTGCATCACAGTGGTCACCATGGTGGCATATCTGAAGGGTATGTAAGACTCCTGTAATATAACTAACAACCTGTCATTGCAAGATGTGTGCACAGAGATGAACATAATGGTGGGACAAATGGCCTACAGTAGGAACATGTCTGAAACATCACCCTTATACAGTGCTACAACAGTGTATATACCATAATTACAATGGCAAATGTTACAGATCTACACAACAGCATATCACAGTACCACATTCCACAACCCTTACAACCTGTAATGTGACCCTAACATGAGCAATGAATGTGTAATATGGAATCCTATGTTAGGACAGCAAATATGGGGAATACATACCTTAACAAACACTGGAAGCATATGTGTGCACACACTCCAGATAACATATTGTGGAAGCAGCTTTTGCGGTACTGACAGCATTCACTCTTCATGAGTATGCACCTTCCATCAAGTACAGGTCCTCAATGTCACACCATGAAATGGTCTGCTGTCCAAGACATATGTCCATCACATTTGCCCACTCACTTGCAACAGAGGCAGCTGTGGCTTGCACACATCTTACAAGCCATGGAATGGATCCCATATCCAACAGCTAACATGTAGGAGTGGGAGATGTAGCCTTACCTCACCATTGCATATACCATGGCAAACAGTGCAGACAGTCATGTATGTGACGAGGAAGTATGGGACAACATTAATATAGAAAATAAACAGATGGCCATCCAAGATGGATGATGACACATGTTGCAAACTGGTCATGGAGGCTGCCTAGAAACATGCTGTAGCACTGAGGGAGTTGCAGGAATGTCTAGCAAGTACTGGCTGTGCAGTACCTGTGTCGACAATTGCCTGGACTCTGCATAAGTGTGGCCTATGGGTTAGGGTAATCAGATGGGAAAGTTGTTACACAGGAAACATCAGCCAGGGCTCTCTACAGGTAGCATATGCATAGCATCAAAAGTCCACCAAAGGCATATGTTGCAATGTGTAATGGTGTACCAAGACCAAGTTCAAAATCTACAGACAATATCAATTAAGATACATGTGCTGCACAAGCAACACCTCACTCCACCTCAGGCCCACCATCTCCATCTGTACCTTGCTGGTGCCAGTCTACACCTGTATGTTTGCTGTTCATTAGCAGGGACTAGGCCGGTACACATGGTGTTCTGAATTTGGGACACTGCAAAATGACACTCATGTGGCCCATAGTTATCAAGCATCTGCAAAAAGGCTGAGGATGGGGAGGGGTGTAATCCTGAAACATGACAGTGAACTGAAGCAGACATCCAAAGCTCGCTAAGAATGGCTGTATCTGCACACAGTCAAAGTCATGAATTGTGGCAGACATATCTCTGGCTCCTCAGCAATAGTGAAGGCACTGTGTGACCTCCAAGGGCTGTGCACATGAGTTGACCTTGCAATCTGGCAGAGTTGGGGGACATTTGTAGGGTAGAGTGACTAAATACTGGCAAGTGCAGATGGGCCATGCTAGTATACCCCTTCCAGGAATAGTGACTGCTGTAGTACACTTAACAGTTGATGCAACAAACCATCATGTTAAGGGTGTGCACACTTATGCACCTACATATTGTATGCATCTCAATCAGCATCTGCACAACTAACACATTTGTTTGATACTGCATTTGATTGCATAGGTCATATGTCACATATCAGGTTTGTGTAATGTTGACATATGCAGTATTGTGGCCCCATGGCATATCAGGGAAGAAGGTGCCATGTCAATAAGGGTGTGTATACTCCTCATAGCCATAGTAAGCTTTGAAGGTTGTCAGTGTAATTGTATTTTATTGCTCATACATGCACCGCTGATGATGAGATCTCCAAATCAGACATCAGACATTCACTATTGACATCTGTCATATCATCCCAGGTATGTGTCGGACAAAGACATAGAGGCTGTGAGCAGCAGAGCAAGCATAACTGACACACATATACACATTCAGCAATGGCGTGTACACCTGTGAGGTATGGAGCACAGTACATGCCAGGGTGCTGAACAGGTGCACAGCAATACTGTGTATATGGGTGCAGTGTGTTCCAGGGGAAGGGGCATCACCTACTAACACAACACATGCATCACAGAGATGTATTATGTTGGTAACAGGGACTGACTATAGCTACAGTGCATGCTGTTGATTGCCATATGTCACGCATGTTGACAGTTGGGTAATGAGAGGTCTGTGTGTAATATCTTTGTGTAGCCTCACCTGTAAGTAAGTGTGTGTGTGTGTGTGTGTGTGTGTGTGTGTGTGTGTGTGTGTGTGTGTGTGTGTGTGTTTGAGTGTGTGTACAGTTAAGCAATGACGTACAGGTCTTAAAGTGTGTTTCTTGTTTTCCCCTCACAGATGGCGAGGTGGATCTGGGTCCCTCCTACAGGCAAACTGATGTTAGTGTCCATACAGACTCTGACAATGATGGTAGGTATGGTGAGGCACATGCAGGGTTATCAGGGGCTGAATCTGTGCTATTGGTTGACATCCCACTGTTATCCACTCCATCCCCGCACACAGTCACATTGCCTATACATATCCCATCACCAGTGGCCATAGATGAGGGACAGTTGGCAGGTGGTGGCATAGGACAGGACAGTGTGGTGACTATGGCAAGTGTGTCTGGACACAGCAGCCATAGCCAGATGCCCGGTGAGGTACCACACAGGCAGATGTACAGGGATGCTCATGGGAGGGCTGCTGGTCATCATGCCCCTGGCAGAAATGCCACAGCTGGTGTCACCAGATGCATGTTTCAGGCCATCATGGAGGCACAGGCATGTATGGAATGTTATACCAGACAAGGTCTGAGGCTCGAGAGAGCTACTCATTCTGCTGTTATTGATAATATCTGTGATCTTGCAGGTGCCCACCATTATTTTGCAGAGGTCCTGGATAGACGGTTGGGTGAGATGGTGGGAATCCTCGACCATGCACTATCTGTGCTTGAGCATATGGTGGGAGTAGTGCAACAGCCACATGGATGTAGGTCAGCAACACCAACAGGTGGAGGTTGACGTGGACAGGCAACAAGTCAGAGCCGCTCCGGTAGTGGCAGTACCAGCACCAGCATTGCATGGGGGCACTGTCCACACCACAACATAGCAGGCCATGTGCACATGGCCCTGGTCAGTCCGAAGAGGGACATGGATCCAGCAAACATATGTCACCATCAGGGGAGAGTAGCATATCTGACCTTGTACCTGGTAGTACCCGTGGAACCCCTGGCAGGCACAGTTCTCGTGTCTGTGGCCAGAGACAGTGAACTGCACACCCTGCCAGGTATGGTCTGCAGCTGTCCAACAAACCCCTGTATAGGGCAGCCACAAAGCAGAACTGTGTGCATGCATACACACATATATCACCAACACAGCTAGGGCAACACCATACCTACACACACCATATCTGCACAACCCAGTTAATAAGGAAACCCCCTAACACACACACACATGTCAACTAAATGGCTCAGCCTAGGTCTATGACAAACCTACAACACACCCTGTGCATATGATGATACCTGTGCTATATCCCTGTCATCCATAACATTGATGCAGAGACAGGCTAATATGATTCTGATGCACAGGGTGAATGTACTAAGGTGTACCAATGTAATGCTGTGTAACATGTTTTCAGCATTAAAGTTTAATGCTTACATGTCAGGATGTGTAGCTGTCCAGCCATGATGCGTTATAGCTGTTATTAACACTGACTGATTGTGGTCTCCATAATGTATTCCATTTGTGTTGTAGGTGTCTATGTGTCAGCAGGATGTTGGTCTGCTGTTGTTTCCTACAAGGGGTATGGCACTGTGGTGACACCTTGACTGTGCCATATCCTGGGTACAGCTGAACACAAGTCACAGGTCTGTATAACAGTTACTGCATGTGCCACATGCCTGCTAGGTCTGAGGGGTGTATACAGGTGAGTGCATGGTGGCTGATGTCAGCAGCCCTTCTACAGTGGACAATGGTAAGTGTACTGGGTGGTACACACCACATATTTGTGTATAACACACACACGCACACAGAGGCTTTGTTGTTGATGCAATACACAGAGAACAGTGTACACATGGATGTATGTACTTTTGCAGGGAACTCATTTTAGTCTATGTAATTCCATCAAGACAGAATAGGCACAACATCCCATTGGGAAATAATCAGTCTGCTAGTTTAATGTAATTGATGATGGAACTGGTAGGGTATATGTCCCCTTCCCCAATGTAGTGTAATCCTTGACTTGGTAAACATAGGTGTGCTGGTGTGGGTGACACAGCCCTACCCTTTGGAGGGTGTGGGGTGGTGAAGACCCGCAGATAGTGTGATTGACAACTACTTAACCTGTTAACATAAAGTACAGTATTACAGCTGACTGAGCAGGGGGATACACACAACAATAACTGCAGTGGTGGTGGCTGTGTCCATAAGATCCACACCCAGCTATATATCCAAAGACATGCATCTGGAGCATTTCTCCCCGGGCCTCCACTGAAAACTGGCTCTGTGGAACCTAGTCGGACTTTCCCGGTCAACAAATGATAAATAAAATAAAAAATAAATAAAAATATACCAACCCCAGTATTGCTGTACAACTATACAGTGGGAAAGAGGGCATTTACACATCTGCTATTAGTTTTGATGGAATGAATTTCCACAAGATGATACCTTTGAAATGTTAGCATTTGCTAGTCACGTCTCATGCAGATGACCTCCTAGGACATGTATTTTCCTCAAACTGAAGTAGATCTCTTCACATACACACACACATGTACTTGGTAACACTGAGAGTAGAACCCCTACCTAGGTACTTATTGCTACTAATGTGTGTGCCTTAATTGCATACACCACACAGCTTTTAGGATAAGGCATGTCCCAGGTTACTTAAGTGAAGAACATCACTAGGCCTTGTACAGTATGATAATGGGGGATGTACTGGTTGTTTTTGAACAATACATAGTGTGACATACTGTCATGTACACATTGACAAACACATAACAGTCATAGACACATCTGAGAGACCTGAGTTTATCAGTGCTAAC